>NW_012103787.1:2010508-2066306 GCF_000951045.1 Mandrillus leucophaeus
TTTGTTTTCAACTGTGTGTGTGTGTGTTTCTTAAGTATGCTTACTCTAGATTATTTGGCTGAAATAAGAACTTTGGCCTCTCTACTAAGTTCTACTATATTTTACTTCTGGTATATTTTATTTCTTAATTTGAATCATGGAAAACAATTATTTCAAACTTAACATGTCCAAAATTGCAATTTGAGGCCTTCCTCATCAGAGGATTCCTCCATAGTCTTCTTCATTTAGTAAATAACAATGCTAGTTATACAATTGTCATGCCCGTACATCTCAATTTATATTTGAATCCCCTTCTACCTCCAATCCATAAGCAAGTTTGTTGATGTGTATGTTTAACACATATTCTGAGCTTAGCCACTTTTCATCACTCTATTCCAGGACTACGTATTTTTTTACTTATTTGAATCAATATCTTACTAATTGCTCCCATGCAGTTATTCTGGGGCATTGACTAGAATAATCTTTAAATCTAATTTGGAGTGTCTCAAAATCAACTAAAAGTTCAAATTACACTCAGAAAAATATACCCTTTTTAATTCACACTCCTTACAATGTTTAGTTAGATTTATATATAAATATTTTATTTTTGAAGGTATTGTAAGTGGCATAATATTTTTTATTCTCATCTTAAATGTTCGGTGTTATATTAAATAAATATAGTTGATTTTTACATTGACTGTATTGTGTTGTATTCTGTAACATTGATGAATGCACATATTAATTTTAATTATCTATTTATAGATTCTAATTTATTTTCTACAATGACAGTCACGTCTTCTTTGAACATGTAGTACTTTATTTCTTTTTTTCCTCTAAGAGTTAGGTCTTGTAAAATTTCTTTTTCCTGTCTTAGTAAATTGACCAATATTTCCAGCAGGAGAGGGAAAGGGGTTTCCTTTTCTTATTCCCGATTTTAGGAATAAGGTCTTCCACCTTTCACTGTTAAGAATAATATGAACTGTAGATTTTTACAAAAGTCCTTTATCAGGTTGAGAAAGTTATCTTGTATTTATAGTTTGCCGAGAGTTTTTCATCAGGAATAAATATTAAATTTGGATTCATGCATTTTTCTGTATTAATTATATGGTCATGTATTAGACAACATTAAACAACATTTTCTAATGTTTAAGATTGTGAAGAACTGCTTTAGTTGTATCCCATTAATTTTGATATTTTGTATTCAAAATATTTTCTATTATTTTTAGTTCCTCTTTGACCCATGGTTTATTTAGAAACAATTTCCACAGGTTTGGAAATTTTGCTGATTTTTTTTCTAATTTAATTTCATAACTATCAGAGAAGATAATTTGTATATGATTTTGTTTTAAAACTGTCAGCATTTGCTTTATCCTTTTTTCTTTTTCAACTTTTATTTTAGATTCGGGGGTACATGTGCAGGTTTGTTGCAAATGTATATTATGCAAAGATGAAGTTTAGGGTACAATTGAATTTGTCACCTGGGTCGTAAGCATAGCACCCAATAGGTAGTAATTTTATTAATCTTATCCCAGAAATAATCTTATTTGGTGAATGTTCCAGGTACACTTGAAAAGAGTGCACATTGCTCATTGAGTGTTTTATAAATCGAAGTTAGATCCAGGTGGTTGATGGTAGTTTTCAGTTTTTCTGTAGGGATACTTAAATTATGTCTACTATTTCTATTTAATACTGAGAGATTGGTGTTGATACCTGTAATATTGGATTTCTCTATTTTTCAGTGTTAGCTTCATGTATTTTGAAGCATACACAATTACATTTGTTATGTCCCCTTAGTGAATTGATCCATTTGTCATTTTGCAAAAATGTACTTTATGCCTGGTAGTTTTGTTTGTTTTTTTCTCTGAAGTCTACTTTCTCTGTTATTAATATAGCCACTTTAGTGTTCTTTAAATTTTTGTTGACATTGTATATTTTTAGATCCTTTTACATTTAAACCATGTATTTTCTGTTTTAAGATCATTTCTTTCATGCAGCTATAATTGAGTAATGTTTTTATTCTCTGAAAAATTTATCTTTATATGTATGCCAAGTTGTATTTAACATTATTGAAATAGCAGGATTTAGGTTTATCATTTTATTGTTTATTTTGTGTTTGTTCTTTCTGTTTGGTTCTTCTATTTCTCTATTCTTCCTTTCTGTGGGTTTATAGAATATTATTTGTAGTATTTTATTTTAATTATCTATTTTCTTTTCGCTTATATACCTTTGTATATATTTAAGTTGTTACTCTAAAGATTAAAATATAATATATATTTTTAGAGTCAATTCAGTATTAATATTTTACTAACTGAAGTGGAAAGTAGAAAAAATACTACATATTGATCCATTTACTTAAACTCTGTGTTAGGTTTGTATTGCGTGTTATGTCTTCATAGATGTAAGGCCCTATCAAAAAATGTTTTATTTTTTCAACTGACAAATTCACAGAAATGAAAAGAAAAAAAATATTTATTCAATTTATCTAGCTATTTATCATTTCAATTAAATGTTTCTTATGTTCCAAGTGTTTCAATTTTTCCACTGTTTTAAGAATTTTTCTTTTCAGTAATTTGTTTTGTGCTAGTATGCTGGCAATTAAATCTCTAGCTTTTCTACATCTGAGAATGTCTTTACTTCACTTTAATTTCTGAAGGATATATCAAATACAGGAAAAGTGCAGGCATACTTTCTTTTCAGCTCCTAGAAAATGATGTACCATTTCCTTCTATCCTCCATGATTTATAAGAAATTAGCAATTTGAGTTGTCGTTACCTGATATTTAATGTTCCCACTGCCCTTTTTGTGCTACTGCTATTTTTGCACAAACCAATTTGAGAATTTCAGATAATACTGGTTTCTGGAAAAATTTTGTTTATTTTTGGTATTTTTTTCTTTTTTTGTTTACCATGATCTTTCTTTTTCATATCATCAGGCTACCTTAAATGTCCACCAATTACTACATTTGTTTGTAATAATGAGATATCAAAGCTTTGAAGATTTTGGATACCTGATTGAAGCTTAATATCTGTAATATTTTATTTTATGGTGAGTAATTCTAAAACTGTGAGAAACATAAAACTATGCAGTAAACCACAGTAAACACTTCAAAGTTTACTATAAACAATGATATTCTCTACCAGGGAGATAGTATGCAGCAGAAACAGTGTGACCACTACAGATTGAAAGGGAGATGTATTAGTCCATTTTCACGCTGCTGATAAAGACATATGTCAGACTGGGCAATTTACAAAAGAAAGAGATTTGTTGGACTTACAGTTTCCCATGGCTGGGGAGGCCTCACAATCGTGGTGGAAGGTGAAAGGCATGTCTCACATGCAGGTGGCAAGAGAGAGTGAAAACCAAGGGAAATGAGTTTCCTCTTATCAAACCATCATATGTCGTGAGACTTATTCACTACCACAAAAACAGTACAGGGAAAGCCACCTCCATGATTCAATTATCTCCCACTGGGTCCCTCCCACAACACGTGGGAATTATGAGAGTACAAGATGAGATTTGGATGGAGACACAGAACCAAACTATATCAAGAGAGAAAAGAGCTCTAGAAAGAAAATCTCTAAAATTAAAAAGAAGATAAAAGAAAGAAAAGAAAGAAAAGAAAAGAAAAGGAAAGGAAAGAAAAGAAAAAGAAAAGAAAAGAAAAGAAAAGAGAAAAACTTTGGAATAATTTAGAACTTGAGAAAACAACTTAAGTCCTCAGTGTTGCGTAAAGAGAAAAATATCCAAATTTGTCCCTAATAATGTTGCAATATGAGTTTTAGACAGCCTCGAGGCAAATGACAGACAGAAAATAACATAATCCTAGCACAATTTTTAGTCCTATGTATAACTGCGTGTATGCACTCAAGACAATACAAATAACATTTAACCAAAGATATTAAACATTAATTTATTGAATATTTATTATTTTCTATGGATTAATTAGGTACAAAGCAAAACTCCAATAAACAAAAAGATCAAAATGTTACTGAAATTCTTATTCAAGTAGGAATAGACAAACAATAAACAAAATCAAAGGTAGATATTGGGAAAGGAGGGACCAACAAGGAAGCAATTTGGCAAACTGGAAGACTATAACAGTAATCCTGGCAAGAGAAAATGGCACACAAATTAGGGTAAAGGCAGTAGTGGCAATGAGAAGCATTGGACCTGTAAATATATTTTGGTGGTGGAAGCAACAATATTTTGTTGATGAATTAATTGTAAATGTTAAATAAAGGATCCAAAATAACGCCAAATAATTTGACCTAATTACTTGGAAGATGAGAGCTGTCGTCAGATTAGATAGGGTGGACTGTGATCAACTTATTTCTGCACTGAAGATAAAAAGCTTTGTTATTAGGTACATAAATGTTTAAGATTGTTATTGGTTCTTAGTGAATCAACCCCTTTACCATTTTGAAATGAGCCTTTTTAACCCCAGTAACTTTTTTATTCCGAAACCTACTGTCTCTGATATAAAATAACCACTGTGCTTTATTATTTTCTTATTTATTTATTTATTTATTTTGAGATGGAGTCTTGCTCTGTTACCCAGGCTGGAGTGCAGTGGCACAGTCTTGGCTCACTGCAACCTCTGTCCCCCAAGTTCAAGAGATTTTCCCACCTCAGCCTCTTGAGTATCTGGGACTAAAAGCACGCGCCATCACTCTAAACTAATTTTTGTATTTTTAATAGAAACAGGGTTTCACCATGTTGGCCAGACTGTACAGAACTCCTGTTCTCATGTGATCTGCCTGCCTCGGCCTCCCAAAGTGCTGTGATTACAGGTGTGACCCCCTGTGACAAGCCCCATTATTTTTATTTTTATTTATGTATTTTTTTTTTGAGATAGGAGTTTACTCTGTAACCCAGTCTGGCTGGGTTGCAAACATGACTTACTGCAGCTGTGAACTCCTGGACTTAAGTGATCTTCCTGCCTCAGTCTCCCTAGTAGTAAGGATCACAGGTGCACACCACCATACTGGGTAATGTTTTTTAAATATTTTAGAGATCAGGTTTTGTCATTTTACCCAGGCTGGTTTATTTTCATTAGTTTTGGCATAGTTTGTGTTATTCTATTCTTTTAATCTAGTTGTGTATTTATAAAGTATAACTTTTAATGTAGGTACTGTATATAACACCTTCACATTGAGAAGCAGAGAAATGAGATTATTGTTATCATAAACAAAGAAGTCATAGTAGAGTCAAGAGAATATTTAAGATGGGAAAACAACAGTAAGTCTGAATGTTTTTGTGCAGAAGGGAATCATCCAGAGAAGAGGGGAAATATGATGCATAGTGGGAAAATTTATTTGCATAAGCTAAAACGTATGGGATCTCCTGCACATATGGAGGGGCTGAATTACATTGGAGAATGGACAGCTTCATAGTATCTGCAAAAACAGCAGGGTATATAGATAGAGGTAGAGGTGTTAGAAGGAGTCAGAGAAGTTTTGTTCTGGAAATAGATGCAAATTCATCATCTGAGAATGATGAGAGGGAGGAGGTGTTGGAGAGTAAAAGAGAGTAGTGTGTAGAATTATTTCCTAGGAAGACAGACTGTAAAAAAGGGGAGGTAATTAAAATATTGTTGGAAAGAATTGAGGGCTTATTTGAGGTGAAGGTTCATAATTTAAATTTGGATTGGTTGGCATGTTAAGTTTCATGTAGCAGTCCTGTGTGCATACAGAGATTAAGATACAGTTTCTTTTCTTTTAATCTAAGAATGCCAAGTGTTTTCTCCAGCTCCTTTAATGTATCAACAAATTCTATGAACCAGCACAAAAAGCCAGATGAGGCAGGGTGGGAAGGCCTATAAATATGCCATGATACTGCTTTTCTATAGCATATATTTCTTTTCCTCCATATTATTCTTATTGGCACCAATGTTTTCATTTCCTCGTGAAACAATTAGGAATTCAGATTTGGTAGGTGACTTTATCCAAACAGTAAAGTTGCAACAATGGCAGTGGAACACATGTTTAAAGATTGAGCTATCATGTGCTATATATTATGAATAAATGTCTTTAATGGATTCCTTGTACTTTTAACAGCATGCAAATAAGTTTAGAAATATTCACATTGTTTTCTTTGTATTTAATACTTCATGTATAATTTCAAAGCAAAAACTGAGACATACATAGATAAGAATAACTTCTTTCATGGAGAAGTAGTAACTCTTTTAGTCACTAACAAAATTAATTCTAATATAAATAATACACTCTCTAAATTCAAATGTTAAAATAGTATATTCTCTTCCAGAATCCTAGAGAAATGCTGAAAAAGATTCAATACTGAGCTTATTGGAAATGGAAATGTAGTACTTATCAAATTCTGTGAATCTCCCTGTAAAAGTACACTTTATCTCTACTTAATAAACTCATCTGTATAAGATATATAATACCTTGAGTGTAGTGTTCTTTTCAGTCCTCTCTCATCACACTCCAATGTAGCATGTTGGAATGACTTGTAATATGAATGTTTTAAATCACTAGATATTATGAGATATAGCAAAGTTCCTTTTTGGAAAATTCTACATATAATGCTATCTACAGTGATGTAATATACATAAGTGCTTCTATGATTTAAGCTAAGCAAAATTTATGGAATAATAAAGATTATATATTCATCTAAGGGAATAATTGCCATATAGGGAGCCTCTTAATCTGAAATAGGTTGATTTCTAGACTTTAAATTGGCCCCTGATTGTGTTGTTTAATGCCAGCAAACAGTAATGCTGTAATAAAGGCTGGCTGCCAGTAAAGGGCATTTTCAAAGTCACACAGCATGAACTTTTTTTTTAATCAGAATCCACTACAAGCAAAAAAAAAAAAAAGTGATATTTCAGTAAATCATTTATTTTAAAACCTTTAAGTAAAAAGGCAGAAAACAACTGTCGTTTGTTTGAGTATAGTCATAAAAAGCATAGAGTAGCCTGCCCATGATGAGATGTAATATGCAGAAATAATAGCAACATATATATTATTAATTTGCATTTTTCAATTATCTCCTGAGGTGTACAAAGAAGCATTTGACATTCACAAACTTACAACAGGAAAAACTCCATAATTGACTAATATTAAAAGATTTATAGAAACATAACTTTTATTGCTTCCTCAAAATATTAGCTTATTTTAATATCTGAGATACATTTATCACGAATAGTTATTGCAGTTTGCATGGGAGCCTGGACGTTTTATCTTGTTCTGGGCCCTACTCAAAACTTGCAGCTTTTGGGGTCACTTTTGAAACAGCTTGCTTTATCATAACCAAATGAGGGCTATGTTGCCTCTTAAATCCTAAGAGGCCCACTATGTGTCATGCTTATTTTTCAGTTGCAAGAGGAGCCAACTGTAGCAACTTATTCTTCACCTTAGAAGAAATACCTCATAATGCCCTGGACCACCAGACTCAGAAATTTTACTAAGATGGAAGGCCCTTGAATTTTTGAGTGGTTTACCTCTCACCTTCTGACACATAAATGTCTTACCCATACATTTACACTAATTGTTATTTAGTGTTCACCAGGTCCAATCAGCATAATAACATCAATATAGTGAACTGCAATGATAGCTTGTGGAAGAGAAAGACAACTCTTGTGGACTAAATTAGAACAGAAGACTTGCTTACTGATATACCCTAAGGTAAAATAGTGAAGGTGTATTGATGGCTTGTCAGCTGAAAGCATATCAATTTTGGTGGCTACTAATAGGTAAATTTTTAAAATGCCAGATCAGTAACAACATGCCAGGTACCAAGGAAATGTTAATTTTCTGAAACAATGAAGTCATTTGCAGTGTAAACTGTGATTGGAGTCACCACATAATGAATCTTACCATACTCTTTTGTCATTCTCTAAAATCTGTTTGCTGCATAAGCAAAATATGCAAGTTATATTCTGATGTGGTAGAATCACCACCCCTGCATCTTTTAAGTCCTCTTTGGTGGCACCAATATCTGCAATCCATTGAAGAATATGGCATTGCTTTTGGTTAACATTTTGGTAGGTAAAGGAAGTTCTAGTGGCTTCCATTTTGCCTTGTCTACTAAAATAGCTCTAACTACACAGTTAGGGAACCAATATGGAGATTCTGCCTATTGCTGAGTACTTTTATTCCAATTATGTATTCCATAAATGTAGAAATAATCAATACATGTGTTTGGAGAGCCACTAGAACCATTTTAAGATGGACCTAACCTAAAACCTTATTTATCACTTGACCTATGTAGTAACCCCCTACTCTGACTGAGTGAGCACAGTGACATTTTGAGTCTATAGGAATTAGTGTCAGATCAGAGCCAGTATTGGGCAACTACTAGAAAGTCTATTTTCCTCCAACCAATGTCCAGTCACCCTGGTAGATGGTGCAACTCCTTTTGAAGTTTAACAAAAGGACTAGTCATGTAAAATTTTAGCACAGTAGTGGGGTCCTCCCTTAAAAAGACCCAACCTCCTCTGTATTCAAGGTGTTCTGAGTTAATAAACTGGTTTATATCTAGAAATTGACAGGAGGGGTTTTGACTCTGTTTTTGTTATTCCAGTTAAACTTATCTTCACTCAACCTACAACTCCCTATCTGTACAGATCATGTAAGAATTTAATAGACTGCCTACATATTTATATTTGTGGATACCATGATCATCTGGCCAATTCTATATTTATCTGTGAGTCCAACTATTCTGACAACTGCTATGTCTTCACTGTTCATTATGATAAGCACACCCTTGTCTTTGTTAATTAAGTGGCACCACTTGACCCCTGCCATTCTAGAATTTCATTGTCTCCATTGTGTTGTGGATTCAGCTTTAATTATAGCAGTTCCAACTATAATTTCTGATCTACAGAGACAAGCAACCACAGAATGATTCCAGGATTCTAGTGTTCCCTCGAAAATGTATATTTCTCACTGTCATGGTAAAAAGTGTGTCTTCTGGAATCTTGCAATTTGAGTAAACAGGTCTTGAAAGATAACATTTCAATCTCCTTAAGTCTCTGGATACTTTCTTCTACAATATACTAAGGTAATTCTGACATTTCAACTTCATTTAGTGTTGGCTACAATCAGGTTCATGTTTCTGCCAAGCAGGCAGGTGGACTATTGGCACCCTTTCTGACCCCTCAAGCAAAAACATTAAATACAGAAGCTCTACTTAGTGGGCCTATTTCAATAAATTGGACCTGATCCAACCTTATATTTTTTCCACTATAAGTCAACATTCCTAAGATCCCTTTCTATACACATTCCTCATTTCCCAAATTTCTTTCTATATAAATTAAAAAAAACTGAATGCAGTTCCTTTGTTGTGTGATACATGTTCCCATAGAACATAAATTGTGTCTGATTTTTAGGGGTGTGTTGGGACTGGTGTCTATTTATATGTCTAGAAGTTAGGACTGGTGTCTATTTATATGTCTAGAAGTAAAGAAGGATTGTGGAGGTAGATCTTGAAAATATTCAGCAGTTCCTTGCCAGGAAAATTCCTCAGAGAAGTCCCTTACAGGTTTTTTAGGCAAAGGAGAATTAACTTCCCTTCATAGGGATGAAAGGGCTACCTTTACTACAAAAGAAGACTCAGATAAATTAAAGATTTGATTTTTCCAACTTTATTGGGTTCTTCCTATTTGTCCTCATTTTCATTTTTTCCATCCCATTCCTTCCCAAACAATACCCACATTTGATGGGAAAACACGTGAGAAAATAAGAATTCAATGTGTGTTGTAATTCAATAACTTGCAAGCTGAAACTGTGTGTTGGCTTTTCAGAAATTTCAACTCTGAATCTTCTTTAGGAGATAAGAATTTATTTGGAGGCAGACATAGATTATTTCAGGTGTTTTATACAAATATTGATCTGGGAATTTGAAACCCTGAGCTCATTCTTTTTCAACTTTTTCCAATGCAATTTAGAGCAGTTAGTCAATCCAATTTTATTGTATATTCTTGTTTGACTAAAATGTTCTAACATAGCAAATACATGGTCACTGAGTACCTCGCATTCTATAGGTATTTGATTAGGCTATATTTTATATATCTCTATTGCTGCATCATGCCATGAACTACCAATGATCTCTTTACCCCTGGAATTTGAATTATTAATGACTTTACCATAAATTGAATTAATGAACCAATGTCAGAAGAGCCAGAATAAATTTACAAAATTTATTCTTAAAACTTTGTTCTTCTAGGACCACTGCTAGTACCAAAACCTGTACCTGTCAAGTGTTCAATCAGAAAAAAACAAAACTAGCAGGGGAGATATATTAAAATGTTTATTGTAAAGAATTAGTTTATGTGAGTATAGGGACTGGTTAGGCAAGCCCCAAATTCATAGGGCAGACCGACAGGAAGGGCATTCCAGAATTCCTGGGCATGGGCTAAAGTCCTTATTCATCAGCAAAGTTTCTTTTTCACTAAGGAAACTTCAGCTCTACTTTTAAGGTCATTTAACTGATTGAATCAGGCCAACCTAGATTATCTAGGGTAATCTCTCTTAGTTAGTAAATCCTCTACTATTTATGAGCTTCAATTACATCTACAAAATACCTTCACAACAATGCCTAGTATTTGATTGTACAACTGAGGACTGTTGCCTAGCAAATGACAAATTCAAAGATCATCATATCCTGAATATTAGGTTCATTTAATAGGATCTTTCACTGACTTATTCCAATTAGGGAAACAATTTTGAGATGAAAATTCTCAAGGTTTTATACAGGCAGTCACTTGTTGTGGGAAGTCAGCAACCCCAAATGGAGGGACTGGCTGGAACCACAGCAGAGGAACATAAATTGTGAAGATTTCATGGACATTTATCATTTGACAAAATTAATACTTCTATAATTTCTTACGCCTGTCTTTACTGCAATCTCCGAACATAAATTGTAAAGATTTCATGGACATTTATCACTTCCCTAATAATACTCTTATATTTTCTTATGCCTGTCTTTACTTTAATCTCTTAATCCCATTATCTTCATAAGCTGAGAATGTACGTCACCTCAGGACCACTATTGTACAAATTGATTGTAAAACGTGTGTTTGAACAATATGAAATCAGTGCACCATGCAAAAGAACAGAATAACAGCAATTTTCAGGGAACAAGGGAAGGTAACCATAAGGTCTGACTGCCTACAGGTCAGGCAGAATAGAGTCATACTTTTCTTCTTGCAGAGAATCTATAAATGGACGTGCAAGTAAGAGAGATATCGCTGAACTCTTTTCCTTGCAGGGAATACCTTGGGGAAGGAATGCATTCCTGGGGGGAGTCTATAAATGACTGCTCTGGGAGTGTCTGTCTTATGCGGTTGAGATAAGGACTGAAATATGCCCTGGTCTCCTGCAGTATTCTCAGGCTTACTAGGATTGGGAAATTCCAGCCTGGTAAATTTTGGTGAGACCGGTTCTCTGTTTTCAAACCCTGTTTTCTCTTAAGATATTTATCAAGACAATATGTGCACAGCAGGACATAGACCCTCATCAGCAATTCTAATTTTGCCCATGCCTTGTGATCTTTGCTTTGCCCTTTGCCTTGTGATTTTTATTGCCCTTTGAAGCATATGATGTTTGCGACCTACTCTGTGTTCTTACACCCCCTCCCCTTTTATAATCCCTAATGAAAACTTGCTGGTTTTGCAGCTCAAGGAACATCGTGGACCTACCAATATGTGATATTACCCCTGGAGGCCCAGCTGTAAAATTCCTCTCTTTGTACTCTTTCTCTTTATTTCTCAGACTGGCCAATACTTAAGGAAAATAGAAAGAACCTACGTTGAAATATTGGGGGCTCGTTCCTCCAATAGTCACTTATTTGATTCTTATTATAAAAACAATTTTAAGATTTTGGCCAGTAGCTTTATGTTTTAGAACATTCTAAAACTTCTGGTCTTCTTCCTCATTCAGTGATCTCATCCCATCCTCATAGACATCATAAAAAAACAGACAAACTCACATTCAATTAGCAAATAATCAGGAAGCTTAAATTGGGTTTTATCAACTTTGCAATCAAGGAAAAGGGTTACTTCTTCCCAGTACTCTTAAGAATTATCCAATATGATTCAAGAACCATTGGTTGAGAGAATATGCTAGCTAACCACATTAAATTAAAAGATCATAATTTACATGAAAAAAATAATTCTTCCCCAGCCAATTTGAATTGAGGATGTTGTGTCTGGAACCAAAATTATATATATGTCTACTATGTTTTAAGCAGGAATCTATGAAGAGCTATTTGTTTTCCTAAAAAATATGTTTATTATACTTTTGGCTACTTTGACCACTTTATTCTACTGAGCTCTCAGGGAAATCTGTTGATGTATGTGCATCTACATGTGTGCTGGTATTGCTCTTCTTATCCATAATTAAATGAGTTTCTCTTACAATCTGAAAATATGAGTCAACTTGGCTTTCAATGAGCATAATTCAGAGAGTCATCTCTAAGATTTGACCTTATGTCAACAGACATTCTAATTATCACTTGAGACAATCATCTATCAGGGAGACAATTGCTGATTTACTTCTATAACATTATTTAAGGATGGGACAATAAAAAGTTGAATTATTATTGGGAAAAACAATAATTCAGTGGTCTTTCATTCTGCTCCTTTCCAACTCCTCTGTCACTTTGGCTCTTCCTTTTTATTTCTCTCTATTGAATAATTTATCAAAACTTTTGTTAGACAAATATCATTAGGTCTATACAGATCCTTTGTTCCTTTCCCTTTATTGGGACAACATCTTTGTAGTATAACAAAGTCTTACACTAGAAGTTTCAGCTGAGGTAACAAGAAGAAAAAAGCAAAGCTTCAAAGAAGATACTGGAAAATAAGGCAGGATGCATTGGCACATACCTGTAATCACAGCACTTTGGGAGACCAAGGAAGGTAAATCACCTAAGTTCAGGAGTTGGAAATCAACCTGGCCAACATGGTGAAACTCCATCTCTACTAAAAATACAAAATTTATCTGGGTGTGGTGGTGCACACCTATAATCCAAGCTACTCGGGAGACTGAGGCAGGAGAACTGCTCTAACCCGGGAGGCGGAGGTTGCAGTGAGCTGAGATCATGCCACTGCCCTCCAGCCTGGGTGACAGAGTGAGACCCCATCTCAATAAATAAATAAATAAATAAATAAATAAATAAATAATACTCTTAGCCTCCACATCCATATTTAAGACATGAAATGTCAGACTATATGGAGAAAACAAAAATTAAAATCTATGTATTTCCATGATCGTACTCTATAATTATGTCAGCTTCATGGACATGTGACCACCAAATACGTACTTTATAATATAATTATAGTTCAAGCGTAACGAATTACTCAGGCACAAAGTATCTTGTACACATACACATTTCATATTAACATAAGCATACTTATACTGGATAAAATAATGAAAACTTAAATCATCTAGAAAGATTATCTGTTATGACTAAATTTATCTGATAGGTTTATGATTCACATTTTAACTTACTTTTGTCCTTTTCTGTCAGCCTAGAAATAGATGAAGAATGTTTTCAGAGACAACTGATGAAATTTCAGATATCAGTGATGTGAAACTAAAAAAAAAAAAAAAAAAAAATCATCATTACATTTGCTGTGTGTTCTATTTTATTTAAAAAGTAGGTTTTCTTAGTCCATTCAGGTTGCTTAGCCAAGGTATCATAAACTGAGTATCTTATAAACCACAGATACTTATTTCTCACAGTTCCGGAAACTGGAAGTCTGAGATTTAGGTGCCAGTGAGGCTGTGCTCTGGTGAGGTCTTCTTTTGGGTAGCAGTGTCTACTTCTTGCCTTGTCTTCATGTGGTGGAAAGAGGGAGCTAGAGAGTTTTCTAGGCTCTCTTTTATGAGATCCATAACCCCATTCCTGAAGGGTCTACCCTAACGAGTTAATTACCTCCCAAAGGCTCCACCTCCTAATATCACATTGGGGATTAGGATTTCAAACTTTAATTTTTTTGGTGGGTGGAACACAAATATCCAGTCCATAACGTGGACATTACTTGATGAAAAGCTATTACCCGTTCCCAACATTAATTATTTGTGGGAAATAAAATATTAGGTTGCTTGTTTAGTTTTATTGTCTTATAATTATGTAAAGAGTGTTCTTCTGAGGGCAAGTTTATTAATATCTGTAAAGCATTTAAAAGATGAATATCACTGAACTATTATATGTCATTAAATCAGGACTTTGTAAAAATGTAATATTAAATGCCAAAAAACAAATGTAATATATGATTTTAAAAAAGCTTTCCAAATCACTGTCTGCTCTTGAACAAAAATGATATTTGAAGTAATAAGTTTTTGACCTCTTTCTCACATAAAATTGATAATGTTAATAGCTTATGGGTATTTACAATTTCAGGTTTCTGGTGGTTTTATAGAATAATTTTAAAGAAGATTACAATATTTCCAACTAAGATGCTATAAAATGGTCTATTCTTCAGTTTCCTAATATTTCATTTCCTAATATTCTGACTTCTTTATAGGTATTTAATCAACATGCCTTGTGCATGTGTGTTATCAAACCCAAAACGATAATTCTATGTAGACTCTCTGAATGTGTGATACTAAATCAAGATATACAAAATAAGTGTATATAGGGATGTTAAAAAACGTAAAACATCGAAAACTTCAAATTCGTTAATTTATTTTATTAAATACATTTGTTAGGTTAAGACTAGGCTAATGTTAAAAGGGGGGGGAGAGAGAGAGAGAGAGGGAAAGACCCAATGAAACAAGGGTTAATGAACCAAAATAAGATTTTGTTATTGCTTTTGTTATTTTTCAAACAATAATCCTGAGGTATGTATTCTAAATCCAAGAGGAGGCTTTGTTTCTCTCCGGGTATTCTATAGAACTTTAGAGTGACTATAATCAACAACAAATTTATTACATATTTTCAAATTCTAGAAGAGACAATTTTGAACACTGCCAACACAAACAAATGATAAATGAGGGAATGAACATGTTAATTAACCTAGTTTGATCACTGTACACTTTATGTAATGAAACTCACTGTGTACTCCATAAATATGTACATTTATTATATGTGAGTTTAAAAATAAAATTAAAAAAAAAAGAAGAGACTTCACTTTTTAGTTGTTCGGTTGCTTCTAATACTTTCTCCATTATCCCCAAAGGATTCTAGTTCTCTGTCCTGGGAGGATGAGACATAGTCACGAGGAGGGATTTCTCTTTAAGAAAGTAAATGTGAAATTCTCTAAAACGATTCTGTTCCAATCCATTGGCAAGAATTCAGTCACACAGTCAGAAGCAACTGTAACGAAAAATGTAAAATGTAGTCTCCAAATAGGAAGGACTATACCCATAAAATGAAGGCAACCACTCATGCTTTGAAAATTATATTGACTATCTGTTATATGCTAACCTTGGTCTTAGGTACTATATTAGGTACTGCATTATGGTGAGATATAAAGACATTTAAGAATTGGTTCCTGCCCTATCAAGGAAAGGAGGGATCAGATTTCATTCTAATTGGTAACAGGAAGGGTCATTTGTATGATATAGACATTTATTTCAAAGAAAAAGCTATGTGGAACCTGAAGTATCAAGTAAGTTTTGTGGAAAAACCATTATAATAAGCTTTAAAAGGAAGGGTTTTTATAGTGGGAAGTAGAAATGTGAGGAGTTAAAAGATATCCTTGTTGGAGAAAAGATCAGAAATGGAATAGAAATGCGGAAATATAAGTTTTTATTTTAAAACTTGTGTTACATGGTTTAATTTTAGAAAGGATTAGGTTGAAATTTTAGAAAGTAGAAAATATGAAGAATTAAACAATATAAAGTATTAAAAGCTTGAATACAAATTTAGGATACCCTGTGATAGGCAAAACTAACAATGAATCAAAAGAAATAATCAAAATATCACTCATAAAATGCCTTTAAAAAATATATATGAATAAATACTTAGAGCAACAGACTAACACACAAAAACAGCTAAATAAAACCTGAAAGAAAAAGTGTTTACAACTCAAAGTAGTACCTCAGTTAAATTTAAAAATGTTTCAATAATTTATACGTTTTGTTATTCAAATAAACCATCAGAGCAGATATCTATATTTCTCTGTGAAACTTTGTAAATCTACATGATAAAATAGCGTCATGGGTTAAATTTGTTATCTCATGATAGGGAGTAACAGCAGGGTCCTCAGGTTTTATTAGAAATACTAGCTTGCTGCTATAGTAACCCAATGTGTCTCAATTATGATCTCTTGATGAGCATGAAATTAACCCATGTCACTAAATAAAATGTCAAAAACTCACCAATGACTTAGAATTAAAAATGGAAATAGTTGCCTTCTTGTTATTTAAGTAGACAGCATGAAAACATGATTAATCATAGCTTTATGGGGAAAAATTATTTGAGAACTTCTCTGCAATTGAAATGCACCAACATGCCTCTATTCAACCTGATCATGTTCAACTGCAGTAACTGTTGACCCACGCAAAACATAAGTATTATTTTACCCTAAACCTCTTAAATTCTCTCCTAAAATGTTACGCTGCTTTAAGATGAACCTGACAGAACTGACATCCACAAAAAAAGCCCTGTATGGTAGACATGTACCAAGCATCATTGTGACATTCAGAGATATTCTAGTTTTGGCAACTGTTTGAGATTTATGGCTCTCCTTTGACATTTACAAAGACTGAGACTATTTCTGAAAAGGGCTGGAGCATTTCACTAGATATGTGGTTTCCTCAAAGGCCACTTTCAGATTAAACTATCTCTGAAACTCTGAATGGAAGTAATGTGAAATTGAACTAGAAAAGTATTTATTTTACTTCAAATAAAAAGAAAAAAATAAACAGATGATGGATTCTACAAAAAAAAAAAAAAAAGCGAAAAACAAAAATTCGACATATTCTTCATTGCTTTGTCTTGGTTATTGCTAAAGCTCCCAAATTCTCTTGTTCATGTTTTGTAGGATAACATTCATCACATAGAATAATTCATATGGCTCTTTGGGTATACTCACATTAATTTTTATTGCTTTATTATCAGTTAAATTATTGCAGAAATTTGTTTTGCATTGAGATGCTGATTTAAAGTTTGAAATCTCTGAACTTCCTTGTTGGATGTATCACAGTTTGGAAGTTTATATGAGTATTGAGACTTGAAAATACAGACAAAAATCCTGAGAGGATGTATAATGTAGTGAGAGAGTAGGTTAGACTTTAGGCCACATTTTTACCTCTTTCAGCCTTGATTTTTTGATCTGTTAAAGTATGATTTTGGTAATTAATAACTACTATGCATTGAATTAGTTTCAGCAATTAGAGAACATGTAGATCTTCCAAAATACACACACAATACATATGCATGTGTATGTATGTATAAGCTTGCACTGTAATGAAAGCTAGTGAGGTATGTATTTACAAAGATGCTAAGTTGTGTGTCTGCTGTTCTTGGGAGACTCACTGTTCTCTTTCTAGCAGAGACAGTACCTATGAATGCATGGTATTTAGCAGTGTTGCAGAGCCGGATCACATATCATTCCCGACCCCGCCATACTCAGACCCCTCTCAAGTGGATGTTACCTAGGGCTAAAGTTATTCTAGGTCCACTTGTTGATAAATTTGATCTATAGTGGTGCTTTCAAAATCAGGTGATACATTCTAATAAGTCTCTACTGGGTCAGACTTATTAGAACCAGATTACATTTGAACCAGACTACATTGGAGAGGTAAATGTTTCTTCCAGTATACTGCTGTGAGTTTCTCTCCTACTCTATTAACTACTTTAATGGATAATGATGACAGGTCAAGGCTAGTTTCATCCACCCATATACCATTTGTGTATATGAATTATGCATCTGAATGAGATGTATATTCCTCTTCTCATAGGATTTTCTCTATGTCCTTGCAAATACTCCTGCCTATAGGCATCTGTGTGCTGTCTACACTGACCATTTCTATTAGCTTTTCGATTTTAATGACTTTACAATGTTCTAAGTGGATAAACTCCTAGGTGAGAACCATGAAAATAAAGTACCTAGGGCTACTGAGTAATTGCCACATAAAAATTTGAAAAAGGTGGCAGGTTTAGTTTTCACCTCTCAGATGCAAATGCTGAAACAAACACACAAACACAAGTAGTATATTTGGGAAGAAATTCAGGAAACATCAGTAGAGGAGTGGACGAGTAAAATTGGAGGTAAGCCCCAATCAATAAAGGATGCATCATCAAGCACATCACCAAGGCACTGTGGGTAGCTGGAGCTTAGTCTTGCTAGTTGCTAACACAAAACACAGCACAGGATAAGAATTGTGGCCACAGCTGAAGTAACAGAATGATCTCAATTCATTAACACCTGAGTGTATGGAAATAGATCAGAATTCTAGAAAAATATAGACTTTATTTGTCTATCAAAATACTGAAACAGCTTCCAGAATGAAAGAACAAATTATCTTTTCTCGAGGTCTATTTAATGACTTACATCAGAAAAGCTGGAGGAAAATTTCCAGCAATATTTGCAAAACCTTGCAAAATATATTATTTGATCTAAGGAAAGAAAAATGGTTCTACCTTTAAAACTCTTTAAAGCTCTTATCTTATTAGTCATCACTGCAGTGAGTTAGAGAAATTTAATATTAGAGAAAGTGAGTAAAAAAAAATAAAGGAAGAAAAAGAGATATTACATTATTTGATTTAAATTCACAAATACATAATATAAATTAAAACAAAATTTAAAAAATAAAAGACCTAAGTCAAAAATATCACTTTTAAATAGATCTGATGATATGTGAGGGAGGGGAGTAGATAGAGATGACATGCTTTTCAGGGATTGTTTGATGTAACTCTTTAAAAAACGCAATGCATTATCAATTTGGCTGAACATAAGTAATATGTAAATGACTAACTATATTTTCTTAGTACTCACCACGGTTATCATATCTACAACAACGAGTCTAGAAATGCATGTTCTTGTATGTATTTTCGCGTAAGATATCTATCCTACCCCTACTCCTTCATATGAAGCCAACCCTCTCGCAGACTATGCCCCTGTAGGCATACAAATATCTGGTACTTTAATCTAGCTTTCAGTCAGTTCCTAACCTTTTGGCTTTGGTAAACACTTCAGTCACTTTGATCTCTCATTTTTCACTACATTATAATTTGTATGATTGACTAATTTTAGTATCTTTCATATTTTTGGATGAAATATTTCTATTTTTCACTCATGTCTCCAGTAAACTTCATCTGTTTATTTAAATAATAGAGAGCATGGAGATATTTGACTTGGCATCCAAGTCAACCAGGACGCCTCTTTGCTACGCAAAAACAATAGGAAGAAAAGCAGAAACGCATAGCAGTATCACAGTGTGGGGTGAGTCAGGTGGCAGTGCTGTGTGTACTGCCCAGGTCTTCAGTACTCCCACTTTTTAAGGATTCACAAATGATTCCTGTCTTTTTCTACAAATGCAGTTGTATTTGAAATCCCTGACTTAGGGGCAGACCATGTGATGAAGCCCTCCTTTAATTAGATGGTATCAGAATATGATAGATGTGTGTGGTGTTTTGCATTCTCAAGTGGTAAGGAGAATTGATATTTTCTTCTGATCTTAGAAATTAGACTATAGGGCACTGGGGAGCATTGAGAGACACACAAATTGTCCATGACCTCAACTCTGCTTTAAAAAAATCAAGACAAACTAATGGGTTTTAATGCAACAATGTATAAAAAGCTTCTGTTGTATGGTTTTTTAATCCAGTATCACAATCAACCTTTATCAAATTTGATGTAACGTTAACGCCACAGAAAGGTTACTAAAATATTCTTCTTTCCAATTTCATGTATGTATTTATATGTATGTAAATGAATACACTTATAAGGTCTGATTTTATGTACTTCATTTAAAATAATATATCACAAGTGATTACAAGCAGAAGCAATTATGAGATGTTAGTAACTGCGGGTTTTGCCATTTAAAGTAATGGCAAAAACCTCAATTACTTTTGCACCAACCTAATATTAAGGAAGTTCTGTAAATATAACTAAATGATACATTCGTCACTACATTTATTTGACTTTGAATACATACTTATGTTAAAATATATTCTTTAACAAGTAATGGTCATATTTTATAGTTAAATTAATTCACAAATGCTTTTTAAATGTTCTTAGTTTTAATTTCCAATACAATATGGTAGGAGGTGGCCTTGTTACTGCTGGGATGTTACTGATGGTGAAGGATCTGACTCTCCTCTAGCCCTCCTTTGACACCACCCTCGTAGGGATAGGGACAGGTGCCTTGTTACCACTGCTGGAGGTAAAATTTCATTCTCTCCACATGGTCTACACTGACACTGGGAAAAGGCAGTCTCCTTAATATTAAAAAAAAAAAAAAAAATGAAAGTCTTGGTTCTCTAATCGTGCTTCTCTGACATACACTGGAGGACAGATCAGTGTGCCCCATTTAAGCCTGGCGAGGGTGGTTATCCAGTTTTCCCTCTCTGCTTTTGCTAATTGAGGTAGGACTGCAATTTTTTTCTGTGTTATTTGATGGATACACGAGGTACTTGTGGTAGATTTTCTGTGTTGCTAGGTTGCCCTTTCCTGGAAGACTGGAAATTTATTTTATTTTAACTATGCCCATGGTGCTTCTGTATTTATAATGTCTGTTGTCTCCAGTCTGGGTTAAGGGACACAAAAAGAAAATCCAGGGGACTTGCCACTGTGTCCTTCCTCATCTCCTAAGGTCTCAAGTGTTGGAACCACATGAATTTCCATAAATGAAAACATACACAGATGATGAAATTAGAAACAGTAAATGGATTTGGTTACATCTTAATTTCCTAACAAAAAATATTGTAAGACGTCCTTCCAAACAAATTTTTACATATATCATGTAATTATTTTGTTTGGAAAAATTAATATTCAAAATAGAGCAAAATTTAAGTATGTCTTCAATGCCATAGAAAGTTTACTACAGGAAAATTAATAGTGAAGTACTTTCTAAAATGTAAAATGAGTCACAGAATTAGTTTGGGTAGAAATCTGTTAAGTATCAAATGTCTCTCAGATATCAATGACTGTTCTGTCATATTGACTTTTCATGTTAATAGCTTCATCAGTCAATAAGAAAATATCAATATGTTCACTTTGACTTGTATAAAAGTTTGGATACTGATTATGTATGTGACAAATACACATGTTTATACATTGTTGCTAAAAAAGAAAATGGTCAAATTCCTGATGTTTCGTAGTGTGAGTGCAGATAATAAATTAAGATTGATCCTTTTATAGAAACTTGCATATCTAGATACTTCTATCAATATTTGATCATATGTTGTACTACTTGTCATTGAGTTTGGCTTTTAAGGCTATAGAAAAGTGTGGTAAGTATGTCTGGTTGTAGTTATTTTCCTGAAACCAATGTTTGTGAAAAAAATCAAATTGGATTTACATAACAGACAAAACAACAATATTAGTCATGTGCAGGTCAAAGAATAATGCTCATTTGCTGTGTTCCCAAGGGGACTTTTTATAGATACTGAGATGTCATAGGACAGTGAATAGTTAGAAATTAATATGCCAAACAGAAAGACTCATTTTATTCTAGATACTTAAAAACTCATCTCCTCTTGCAATTGAGCAGTCAGAAGCTATTGTAGCCAGAAAAACACAGCTGTGAAAATAACACTACTTTGGATAGAGGGCTTCATTTAGAAAAATATAAGACTACAACATCACAGCGTATGAGCCAGGAGTGTACCACTCTCTCAAGGAACAGAAGAAAACATGTATTTTCATAAATACATTGCTTTATAATAAGTAAATTAAAAAGACTAAAGGACATAATAAAAACTTCAAACTACCCATGTAGCTGGCATGTAAAAAGTCAAGGTGGGGTATCAAGAATAAATATTCTGTAGCCAGAATCATTATGCATTTCTTGTGGACTCAAAAGCGATTCCACAAGCAATACACTTTAATGTAGGCATCAACAAATTTTTCTGTAAAAAGGATCAGAGAGTGAACATTGTCAACTTTTCAGGACATATGGTCTCTGTCTTAACTACTCAGCTCTGCAGTTGTGGAGTGAAAGCAGTCATAGACAATGTGCAGATATTGAGTGTGGCTGTATTTTAATAAAACTTTATTTATCAATGCTGAAATGTGAACTTCATATAATTTTCACATGTTACAAGATAATTATTGTTTTAATTTCTTTTCAAGCATGTAAAAATGTAAGATCATGTTTATCTCTTGGGCTCTGCAGAAACAGGGGTAAGCCATGTATAGCATACAGGGAATACTTTACTGACCCCTGCTTCAGGTTGTATTATCATTTACATAAAAAATGTATATATGGGTTGCACTATCCATGGAAAAACCTTTGTCATAGTTATATCATCCAATTTAAAACCAGTTTATATTTTGTTATGCAAAAACACTTCTACTGGATGGATGCCACCTGCTTATTTTTGACAACTGTGGTTCTTAGATGTTTTACAAGAAAAATCACAGGTGGTATACACTTGTAGTACTATATCTTTGTGAGGCTTAGTCTGTCTACAAATGAATCACTTTACAGATTCATTCCTAAAATGTTGATTATAGAAAACACAACAACAATAACAACAACAGATAGCTTATAAGATGGGATATGTATTCTATGTAGGCTTTAAGAAATGATGGTATCATAATCATGTCTTAACACACAAAAATTCATTTTGGCACCAGTTGCTTCACCCAGGCAGATAATGACAGCAAGAAAGATCCAATAACCATAGAAAAATTGGCTCTAGACATGGGAGAGTCAGGTAGGAAGTTTCACATTGTTTGACTTGTGAAGTCAGGTAGGAAGTTTCACATTGTTTGACTTGATTTGAATCTAATATACATTATTTTTCTGATTGTTGAAGACATGCGTACATACTAGAGAAAATTTATACATAAAAACAGTGTAAAAATGAAAATTCTTCATAATTCCAATAGTGACAAATAATACAGTTAATGATAGTTTTAACTGTTTGTTACTTACCTGTCTAGCTATCTAACATTTCTCCAAGTATCCTGATTACACTTACTTTAGTTTTGAAAGAATTTATTTTCACTTTAAAACATTTAAATATTTATTTTTATTTTATAAATACTGCATCATACGTTCTTATCAATGTATTATATCTCTTATACATGTGCAATATTATATAACTATGACCTTATTTTTGAACAAAATGTTAATTTCTAATATATTATAGTTTAAAATGGCACTGCAATATAATGTATACATGGATATATACATAAATCTTCTGCTTTAACTGGGTTATTTATTTATTATGTATTCATTGGAGAGGAGTATATGATCAAAAGACTAATAAAACTTTCAATTTTTATCATACTTATTAAAATTTACCATTCAAAAATCTATATACTAATTATGTTCTCATTAAAATTGGATAATAGAATTGTACCTTTGCATTCTTTTTTCAATCTGATAAGAAAATATTGTCTATCACTTTTGTGTTTACCTAATGCTTGAAAAAAAATTGATTTTTTTCTTTTCTAAAGATAACTTTTTTATATATCCAAAAAACATTTACAATTTCAACAAATTATGCAAGCATTATATTTTTAAAATTGTAGAATATTATAAACTTATATTGGTCTGGTAAGTCTACCAACATGTTAATACATTAAGAATCCTAAAAATTTAAAGTACTTGATAGACAGTATGTAGTTTTAATACTGCTACTATATTTTGTTTAGGGATTGTTCAAAATTATTTTGACACTCTAAATCACTCTGTCTCTAAGTTTTATGAATGAGACTGAAGCAAACACCAAAAAACAAATAAACACACACAAAAGGTGATCATAAAGAGAAAACTCCTAGGCTAAACAATCTTCATCAACCATAAATCCTATCAAAATACATTTAAATTTAACAGGAAGAATATATCAGATGCCTGATTGACATCTCTGCCAAACATCAATTTCTGTGTTGCTTTTACATGCCTCATACTAAAGCAGATCAAAAAATGCTGTCAAATAACACTAATGCTGTTGAAGCTGGTTTTAAAGATGGCTTTAAATCTCATTAGCAGCTACTGACAAGAGGGGCACTGAACCACATTAATTGTAGATGTAATGTATGAGACAAAAGGTCAGGCATGTAGAGGGAAGTCCACAGTCTGATTTAAAGATGAAACAGTAGCAGGCTGCTAACTTTGGCTTATTCCTTTTCTTCAGAAACTGTGTTCTCTAAGATAAGCAGAATTAAATGCAATATTTGACCAAACTTATTCTTTTAAATGATTAAATATCTAGACCACTGAGCTGAATTTATATTTATAAAAATAAATTTTGGCAGTAGTGGTTGGGATGATGATGATGATGATGATGTGTGTATATGTGTGTGTGTGAGAGAGAGCAAGTATGTTTTTTGTCTGTATGTATTATCTCTGAAAAAATCTGGCTTTATGGTTATTATACCGTATAATTTTTATCTAGTCTACACAATTAAGTTGTTTTAAAAACCTTCTGTTTCATACATAAAGCTAAAATGTTAGCTATTTAATGGACCATGTTAGAATGTGAAATTTCCCTTCTTTTACCATAATGCTTTTCGATTGCCTGTCTGAAAAGAGAATGAAAAAAAAATAAAAGAAATCGAGAGAAAAGGTTAGTACTTTTGATTCAAATGGTCTTAAGAGTGGGTACTTCTAAATTTAACTGAGCGAGAAAATAACAAACAAGTATATGAGAGAGATAGAAAGCACAGTAATTGATTTTAAAATGACAACTGCTTTATGTGAAGTTTGAGTGTTTAGAAATGCTAATATTTCCAGTATAAAACTCCTTGAACACTCTCTATGGTAACCAAAGGAAGTAAAATATCATTAAACAATTTAAAACTTTTAAAATGAAAAGAGACAGTGTTTATTTTATTATTGTGTTATATTTATTTCAATGGCTTTTTAAAAGTAATTGAATTTTACAGGTAAATCTTGGTAATAACTGTAAGGTTACAGGAACATATTAGTTGATTTCTTTCTTCTTTCAACAGTGTCCTATCATGATTTATTTGTGTTCCATTCATAGATTCTTAAATACATTTAGACATTTTGATCTAGTTTTATTTATACATTTTGTTGGAAATTGGCTTATATAAAAATAATATTGTATTGCATTTATATCCAAATATCTTAATGTAGTTTCAGGAGCTTTAATTGGAGTTTACATTTATATATATATATATATATGTGTGTGTGTGTGTATATATGTATATATATGTACATATATATGATAAAAGAGAATGAGTCTGTAATGTAAAAGCAGTATAAGTTTGTAGTGATACAGTAATTGAGGTATCTAATTTTCAGGAAAAAGTACTTGGAGTTAACTAAACAAAAAAGATGTTGAATCTACTATACTAAAGCTACAAATATTGCTGAAAAATTATTGAAGAATTAAGTAAATGGAGAAATAAACCATATTTATGTTTTGAAAACTCAATTCTTTTTAAGACATCAATTTTCCCACATTATCTATAGATTCAATGAAATTATAATAAAATTTTGGGCAGGTATTTATTTAAAGTAGTAATTGACAAGCTAATTATAAATTAGGACACATAGAGTGGAACAGCATACAATGGGCCATTTCGGAGGATGAAAGGTGGGAGGAAGAAGAGGACCAGGAAAAATAAGTAATGGGTACTAGGCTTAGTACTTGGTTGTTGAAATTATCTGTACAACAAACCTCTATGACACAAGTTTACCTACGTAACAAGCCTGAGTTTAAAAGTTAAATAAAGTTAAACGAAACTTAAACCCCTAAACCTAAAAGTTAAATAAATAAATAAATAATTTTTATAGAAGTATAAGTAATCTAGGTTAGAGAAAGAAATTATAAAGCATAAAGTTCATATAATTAATACCTTTTAATTTCAAGAGTTATTACAAGGCTACATTAATCAAGACAACATGGTATTGGCAAAAAAGACTGACATATAGTTCAGTGGAACAAAACAGAAAGTCTAGAAACATACCAATTACATATTTTCAGACGATTTTTAATAAAAGCACGAAATAAATTTAACTGGAAAAGGGAAGCCTTTTTAAGAAATGAAGCTGGAACAACCAGATATCTGCTGTATAAAAAGATGAGGAGAGAGACATTAACCCATCCTTCACATCCTTACTCAAAATTAAATATCTAAATGCCCCAAAGATTTAAAATTAAAATCTAAAACCATGCAATTCCTAAAAAAAAGCATAGGAGAAAATCTCTGTAACTTTGACTTCCTCTCTCTTAACAACAAAAATTATGGCCTCAAAATGATCATTAACATCAAATCAATTACTAGTCATTCCATAATGCAGTAGAACGGCTCAATGGCATGGGAAAATAGGTGGCCAAATGTGACTGATGTTATGTTTAGTTTTCCCTTTTGTGAAACACAGAATTCTAATAAATAGACCTTGTTTATTTCAATGTCTTATTTATCCTAAATACATAGGTCTTATTTATCTTAAATAAATAGGCCTTATTTATTTTAATGTCTGATGTTAAAAATACTCTAGTTGAGTTTTACCATTAGTTATGCAATGTTGCATATGCATAAACTTGTTAGGGATTTGAGCTCACTGTAGTAAATTGTTACCTTAAGTGTCAGTCTCCTCTTTGAAGTTAGATACCACCTTTTACATAGGGTGCCTGGGACAGTAATTAATACATTATACTTGTATGTAATATATTTATAATATATATCATATATTATACATGTTCGATAAGTATTTTATTACAAAAATAGATTGTTTTATAAATTATTTATATCTTTGTGATTTTTCATTTTTTTACTGTCTATTCTAGGATTTAAAATGTGTTTATTCTTATTTACTCCATTTTCTTTTTTAATTTTTTTTGCTACTAATATTTTTACTTTTTAAAATACCTATTAATAGAAGTTTCTAGATGAAACAAATTTTTGTTGTCTCCTCTTACCAAGAAGACCATGAGATCTCTAAATCTAGATATTTCATTTAGAAAATCTAAAATATCTAGTTAATCAATCTTTCAGTAAACAGATATTTGAATAACACAAATTTTTAAAATGGCCTATTTCCAGTGAATATAGAGAGGCTGGTCTTTAATGTGAATAAATAAATGCATTTCAAACCAAAAAAAAAAAAAAAAGTTCTTAGGTATTGTAAACTTTGACTGAAATAGGTAGTTAAAAAAAAAATCAAACCAGAAAGTAGTAAATAGAATAAGCATGTACATGTATTCAGGTTTTTAAGAAACTCAGTCATTTTTATTCTCTCCTTTGGCAGTTCCAGTAGGATTATTTAGGTTTGAGTTATGTGTAAAATCTAACAAAATAATAAGAGATAAACACATTTCACTCTTGGTATTTCAAGAAAAGGACTATATTAATAAATTATCACAGGATCTCTGACTTTTCTCTTTCACTTTACCTTTCCTTATTAGTGGTGGAGCAAGCTATCCTGTACAAGCTTTTTTAGTAATAAAGATGATATTTAGGTTATTGATTTATTCTACTTGAATGAGTTGGTTCAGAACTTAAGTAGGGAAATGTGCTGTTCCATTGAACATATTCATACCCTAAAACATGCAGGAAGATGGTAGGACTCCAGCTACACAGAATAATTTTAGAGCTAGTAGGAATGAGAATCAATGTTTATATCAATCATTATTTCACAAACAAGGAATGTACTGTCTAAACAGGTTAATTAACTTTTTTAAGGCTTACAGTTAATTTATGGTAGAAGTATACACTAAAACTCCAATTTGTTGACCATCAAGGTCATGTGTGTTAAAGACTCCTTCCAACTGGCTGTATTTGAATATTCATGACCTACAAAGCCAGAGGACCTCAATTTTATATGTAGTTCCTTCTCTTATTACTTGTTATGCTATTTAGTTTTCTTTTCTGCAAAATGTAAAAAGCATTCTGAAATAGAATGGTATGTATATGTGAACAGTCATCTGTAAACTGAACTGTTGAATAAATATCCAAGTTCATTATATTATCACACTATAACTCTTTTTTCTAATCTACATCATAAGGAGTAAAATATAAACTCTTAGTGAGTAAATATTTTAAAATATTAGTAGCATTTAGCAACATTAAGATAATAAAATGTAACCAGACAGTTAATTTTAACTACATAAGAGTTTAAAATACATTCATTTGAAAGGTATTAAAGTTACAATAAACTTTATGATAATGTGAAATTAATATTTGTTATATAAGATGAATCTAAAGCTTTACTAATATGCATATGTAGCTGTTTTCCTAGCTAAACAAATAAGCAAAAAAATCCTTATTCACACTGCCATTCATTTTAGATGCTGTTTATCTTTTCTGACCCCTTTTTCACCTTCTAAACAAATTTCATTTGCATTAATTCAGCATTACCTTCCATTTTGTTACTATATTTGACAGTTATTTTAGTAACAAACACGAATCACAAAAATATTTCTCTTTAAGTGAAAATAATGTCTTTAAAATAATTTGTTATATTCCCAATTAAATAGTTTGAGAAAATAGGCAGTTTCAAATGAATAATTTTCATTTTTTCACTCTTCTTTCTTTTTAATTTCAATTTTTATTCTAGATTCAGGGAATAGATGGCAGGTTTGTTCCATGGGTATGTTGTGTGATACTGAGGTTTAGGGTAAAATGGTGTCTCTGCATGCATGATGATATTCCTAATCCCAACTTTACTTTATAACCTCACATCAAAGTAAAATAATTTTATATAAAAGAAAGAAAAAAAAATCCGGATATATTAACTTTAAACATATCTTTGCTTACAAAGTGACATTCTACTAAGAATTTTTTTTAAATCTAAAAGGCAAGTTCCTATATTTATAAGTTATTTTGTAATGTATTCAATCTAATTTTGATAATTTGTTGTAATTTTTAGAGCATTCTCATCAACATTCTTTATTTAAAATTGGACTCCAAAGTAATGCATAATAATTATTTCTAAGATGCTGAAAATTGACAAACAACATTCCAAACTGGATTCAAGCCCATCAGGTAAGTCATATCAAATTTAAATTACTATTGAATACTAATTTTGTAATCACTCAAGTTAACTGTAATTATTTCAAAGGTGCCAATAATTGTTCGTTAATTTTATTTATTCAATTTTAACGAATATTTATTGAATGCTTACTATGTTAGAAATTGACCTCTCCTGAAAATGACGACATTGTAGTCTCACTGATGCCATCACTATACTTGAACCATATGCAATGAATCAGGAAAATTGCTACTTTAGGTTAATTAACATATCAAAACGGTATATAATATTGGGGCATACACTGAGATTCTTGAAATACTAATACTCGAGTCGATTTCTGTTTTTGCCA
Source organism: Mandrillus leucophaeus (assembly GCF_000951045.1). Lineage (NCBI taxonomy): Eukaryota > Metazoa > Chordata > Mammalia > Primates > Cercopithecidae > Mandrillus > Mandrillus leucophaeus. The sequence goes on from NW_012103787.1 coordinate 2,039,873, forward strand.
CTTGTTGTCTCAAATCATTTATTGACTGTTTGTGCTATCCTAGGGGGCCAGAAATGGCCGCTACATAGAGTCAGTTCATAGAGTTCTTCACACAACTCTTGTGGAACTCACCCTGTATTTCTCCTCTTTTTCTTGTGTCATGAAATGAGATCAGAGGGACAGTCAGGGCCAGAACAAGTTGAGTTTTCTAGGCCATCATATATAAGTCTCTGGACTGAAATTGAAATTAAAAGGAAATGGCAACCGGGCGGGGTGGCTCACGCCTGTAATCCCAGCACTTTGGGAGGCCCGACGCGGGCGGATCATGAGGTCAGGAGTTCGAGAACATCCTGGCCAACATAGTGAAACCAGTCTCTACTGAAAATACAAAAATTAGCCAGGCGTGGGGTCGCGTGCCTGTAGTCTCAGCTACTTGGGAAGCTGAGGCAAGAGAATCGCTTGGGCGGAGTTTGCAATGAGCCGAGATTGTGCCACTGCACTTCAGCCTTGGTGACAGAATGAGACTGCGTCTCAAAAAAAAAAAAAAAAAAAAAAGCAAATGGCCTGCAGGAAAGAACAAGGTACCTGAGGCATCTCATCAGTAGTCTAATGAGAAAAGTGACTTAGCAGCAGTTCTAAAACAGCCTACACAATTACTTCTGGAATATGCTGCCAGAAAAATATTACTCTATCCTGAATTGAAGTCCTGTGATTGCCACCTAAGCAGAGCAATAGAAGTAGAATACCAAGTACAAAACAGTCCATCAAATGTTTCCTCTTTTATGCTTTGCTAGCACCCACCCACTTTGTTTATGTTTTTATACTATCCATCTCATATACACCCTCAGGCAACTGTGCACATATTCCAGAATAGTAATACACAAAGTGCTACAGTACACATAATTATTCCATCGCAGCTTAAGCTGATATTTTTAGAGTGTAGAAGAGAATGTGAAAGATTCCTCTCCCGCAGATGAAATGTTATTTGCTATTCAGTCTTGAAAGATTATTAGCGCTAATAAAAACTTTATAACTAGGGAAACTTCTATAAACTATCCCATCTATATAGTGTTTGGCAGATATATAGAAGAATAAATTTTAGAAATTCCAGGAGAAGAAGAGAGCTCAAAAACATTACAGTGTACCACACTGATGTTCAGATGCTTAACCTGGAGTGTGCAAACATGCACCATCACCTTGGAATTATTAGGTGAAATTCTATGCTTTTGTGGAGGACAGGACAAGTAACATTCTTAGAAAAGCAATATGAGGTTCAAGTACCTCTGACTGCAGAACCTCTGAGGCAGGAAAAGAGAAATGTTTGATTCAAACATATTATTTCTCTCCTCCTATTTCTTCCCTCCCTTTACAAAGAGAATTTGCACAGATTAAACATGAAAATAGCAGTTGAAGAGAAAAATTTCTATTGTTGAATAAGTTGAGATGGAATTCAACAATGAACAAATATTCACTGAACCTCTTTTCTGTTTCACGGCGCTGCACTAGGCACCAGGGATACTTTAAAAAAAAAAAAAAAAAGACACTCACAGTTCCTGCTCTGATGAGTGCAGACAAGTAAGATGTTTGGATAATATTCTGTGATAAATGCTAGCTTGAATTTCAGAGTATTCGAGGAGCACTTAGTCTCACGTGGACTTTAGAGGAAAGGGGAGATGGAGAGATTGACTATTCACCCTACCTTGGCCCAGTCTTTTTCTATAATTGCAGCCTATTCCTGAATTTTGATCTACCTTGAATCTTTTGACACACAGATATACAGATATTCTTATGCAAACATAAATACATTTCAGCCTGTGATAGCTTTAATTAAAATCTATAAGAAGGGCTAGATCTCATTTGCCTTATTTCTCTCCTTCATTCTGCCTTATACATAATGTCAGAGGTCCTTTGAAGATAGTATCTATTTCTCAGAACCCCATTTCAGTGCATCCTGTCCTTGTTTTTTCCCTGCATTTTGAACTCTTCTGTAGCCCTTTCTTACTATGTACACAAAATTTATTTTAATATGTGTTCTGCATAATCTCATCTAACATGATTTACTGTGTGTTTTCTATATGCCAGTAGTTTCTTTTTTTAACTTTTATTTTAGGTTCAGGGGTACATCTGCAAGTTTGTAATGGAGGTATACTTGCATGGTGGAAATTTGATGCACAGATTACTTCATCACTCAGGTAACAAGACAAGCACCCAATAGTTGTTTTGTGTTTGTTCTTTTTATCGCTTTTGTTTTTGTTTTTTCTCTGTCTTCTCCCATGCTTCATTCTTAAGTAGGCCCCAGTGTCTGTTGTTCCCCTCCTGTATCCATGTGTTCTTATCATTTAGCTCCCACTTATAGGTGAGAATTTTCAGTATTTGATTTTCTATTCCTGTGTTAGTTTGCTAAAGAAGTTGGCCTCCAGCTCTGCCCATGTTCCTACAGAAGACATGGTCTAGTCCTTTTATATGGTTGCATAGTATTCCATGGTATATATATACCACACTTTCTTTATCCAGTCTGTCATTGATGGGCATTTAGGCTGATTCCAGGTCTTTATTATTGACACTATCACTGCATTGAAATCGCACATGCATGTATCTTTATGGAGAACAATTCATATTCCTTTGGGTATACAGTCAGTAACAGGATTGTTGGGTTGAATGGTAGTTTTGTTTCTACCTCCTTGAGGAATCACCACACTGCTTTTCATAGTGGCTGAACTAATTTACACTCCCACCAACCATGTTTAAATGTTCCTTTTTCTCCACAATTTCATAAGCATCTCTTATTTTTTTTCACTTTTTAGTAATAGCCATTCTAACTAGTGTGAGATGGTATCTCAGTGTGGTTTTGATTTGCATTTCTCGAATAATCAGTGATATTGAGCTTTTTTCATATGATTATTGGCCATATGTATGTCTTCTTTTGAAAAGTATCTGTTCATGTCCTTTGCCCATGCTTTATAGGGTTCTTTGTAGTTTTGCTTATTAGTATGTTTAAGTTTCTTATAGGTGTTCAATATTAGATCTCTTTCAGATGCATAGTTTGCAAATACTTTCTCCTATTTTTTTTTGTTGTCTGTTTATTCTGATGGTAGTTTTCTTTGCTGTGCAGAAGCTCTTAAGTTTAATTAGATTCCATTTGTTGGAATTGCTTTTGGTTCTTAATAATGAAATATTCACCCACTCCTATGTCCACAATGGTATTTCACATGTTGTTTTCAGGGTTTTGGGTTTTGCATTTAAGTCTTTAATCCATCTTGAGTTGACTTTTTAATAAAGTGTAAGGAAGGGATTCGATTTTAGTCCTGTGCATATTTGGCTAGCCAGTTATTCCAGAACCATTTACTGAATAGGGAATTATTTTCCTATTGTGATTTTTTGTCAGTGTTCTCAAAGATCAGATAGATATCTGTGTGTGACCTTGTTTCTGGTTTCTCTGTTCTGTTACCTTGGTCTATGTGTCTGTTTTTGTAACAGTGACATGACGTTTTGGTTACTGTAGCCCTGTAGTATAGTTTGAAATTGGGTAACATGATGCTTACAGCTTTGTTCTTTTTGCTTAGGATCACACTGGCAATTCGGGCTCCCTTTGGGTTCCATATTAATTTTCAAAAAGATTTTTCTAGTTCCATGAAAAATGTCGTTCGTAGTTTTATAGGTATAGCATTGAATCTGTAAATTACTTTGGGCAATATGACAATTTTAATGATACTGATTCTTCCATGAGCAGTGAATGATTTCCATTTGTTTATGTTATCTCTGGAGCATTTTATAATTCTCATTGTAGAGAATTTTACTTCCTGGGCTAGCTGGATTCCTAGATATTTTATTCTTTTTGTGCAGTTGTGAATGGGATTGTGTTCCCGATTTGGCTGTTAACTTGGATATTGTAGGTGAATAAGATTACTAGTCATTTTTGTACATTGATTTTGTATTCTGAAACTTTACTGAAGTTTTTATCAGCAGAAGTAGTTTTATGGGGGCGGGAACCATAGGATTTTCTATTATGCATACAGAATCATGTCAGCTCCAAACAAAGACAAATGGAATTCCTCTTTTCTTATTTGAATGTCCTTTATTTCTTTCTGTTGTGTGATTGCCCTGGCCAGGACTTCCAATACTATATTGGAATATACAGGAGTGGTGAGAAAGGGCATCTTTATCTTGTGCTGCTTTGAAGGGGAATGCTCTTAGTTTTTTGCCATTAAGTATGATGTTGGCTGTGCATTTATTGTAAATGTCTCTTACTATTTTGAGGTATGTTCCTTCAATACCTAGTTTATTGAGAGTTTCAAATGAATGAATTTTGCACCTTTGAAAACTTTTACTGCATCTATTGACCTTGTCATGTAGTTATTTATTTATGTTTATGTGATGAATCAAATTTATTGATTGACATGTTGAACCAACTTTGCATCTCAAGGATAGAACTTACTTGATCATGTTGGAATAGCTTTTTGATATGATACTGGATTCAGTTTGCAAGTATTTTGTTGAGAATTTTTTCATCAATGTTCATCAAAAATATTGGCCTGAAGTTTTCTTTTTTGGTTGTGTCTGCCAGGTTTGGATATGAGGATGATGCTGTTCTCAGATAATGAGTTGGAGATAAGTTCCTTCTTCTCATTTCTTTGGAATAGTTTCAGGAAAATTTGTACCAGGTTTTCTTTGTACTTCTAGTAGAATTTGACTGTGAATCCACCTAGCCTTTGGATTTTTGTGGCTGGCAGGCAATTTACTACTTATTCAGCTATAGAGTCCAGGAATTTATTCATCTCTTCCAGGTTTTCTAGTTTGCTTTGTATAGAGGTGTTCATAGTAGCCTCTGATGGCTATTTGCATTTCTCAGTGGACTTGGTGGTAACATTCCCTATGTCATTTCTAATTGTATTTATTTGGGTCTTCCCTCTTTTTTTCTTTATGAATATAGCTAGCAGCCTACCTATCTTACTATTTCTTTTTTCCAAAAAAAAAAAAAAAAAAAACAACTCTTAGATTTGTTGATCATTTGAATGATTATTTTTGTATCTCCATCTCCTTCAATTCAGCTCTGATTTGGGTTATTTCTTGTATTCTGCTAGGTTTGGAGTTGTTTTACTTCTCTAATTCTTTAGGTTGTGATGTTGGGTCATTAATTTGGGATCTTTCTAACTTTTTGATGTGCACTTTTAGTGCTATAAATTTTCCTCTTGACATTGCCTTAGCTGTGTCTCATGCATTTTGGTATGTTGTATCTTTGTTCTCATTAGTTTCAAATAACTTCTTTATTTCTGTGTTAATTTCATTATTTACTCAAAAATAATTCAGGAGTATGTTGTTTAATTTCCATGTAATTGTACGGTTTTGAGTGATGTTTTTAGTAGTGATTTTTTTACTGCATCGTAGACTGAGAATGTGTTCTTATGATTTTGATTCTTTTGATTTTGCTGAGGATTGTTTTATTTCCAACTCTGTGGTCAGTATTAGAGTATGTGTCATTTGTACACCAGAAATTTCTAAGGACTTTATATCCATTGTTTTTTCCTGTAGTCTATCCCTATAAAAAGTACAGCATCTAATATATAGGCCCAGTAAATACTTCTTGAATACTGTTATGAAACCATCCCAATTTACAGTTGTGAAATTGCCTTAGAGTGACTAAGTAACATGACTGTGTCCCAGAACTATAGCTCTCAGCTCCCTTTTCCAAGATAGTATCTGAGCCTCACTTGCTAGCTCAGCTTTGTCAACTACTCTTGGGCTGTTCTTTTGCTGATTCTTGTATTTAAGTTCACACTATAACAACACATTATTCCTTTTTCCCACGATTTTACTATTATAACTATCAGAAATGTAATCATTTTCCTTAATGAAGTTATGTCTTGTTTCTTATAAACCAGGATATTGTTTTAAAATATTATCTGAAAAATTTTCCTTCTCAATAGTTCTAGCAGCAGTTTCACCATTTAAACTACACTAATATATCCAGTTGCAAGCATACAATTTTGCTTTGCAAATGATGATATATAAATAAGAACTCAATTTTAAAAAAGACTCACAGTCATTGCCCTAGAGAAGAGAGTAAAATGAAGACTTTGGGGGAACCAAAACTCAAACTCTTAGCATTGATCAAAAAAAAAAAAGTTCTTGAGACCTGATTAAATGAAGCTAAAGGAATAAAATGTAATAAATGATAAGCATCAGTATAACTCACACGTGAATTATCTTCAATTACATTTCTTTATTATAATTATTCACCATTTAAAACTTTTTAGTTATTATTAAAACTACTACTTATTTAGAACGGTATAATTTGAGCTCTTTAAGCTGAATATGTGTGTATACATATTTTATTCACAGCATTTTTATAGACTGTGACAGCATAATTATTGATGAAAAATAAAATTTCATAAAAGGGAAAAATAAGTGTACCATAAGATTCTGAAGAAAGTTCAATTGTTTATGTATTTGATAGTTTCATTGGTATAAATTATAACAGATAACTTTACCATCCCGGTCAGACATTTGGTTTTAATTTTATTGATTTACATAATTCAAGGGTTATATACCTCTCAAGTACACAAAAAGTCCTAGAAGCTTATAAAAATTCTTGTTTCTAAGCCTCATCATCCAAATTCAGTATCAGCAAGTCTGCTTGGGGACTTAGAAATCTGATTATTAAACAGTCACAAGACAGAGGTGATGCTGATGTATGTAATCCAAGAATCACACCTTTGAAACATAGAATAGCCAGTAGGGCCTGTGACAAGGAAAGAGAAGGAGAATTTTCTAATAATGACAGGACCAGTGAAATTAAAGTACAATAAAGTACCATGTAAAATATAATTTAATTTCACTGTTCCTGTCATCATGAGAAAATTATTTTTTCCTAAGTGTATTCTTCTTGTTTGTAATATGAAAGAATAAATCAAATCTGAATTTTCAACACAAAATAAATTCTAATTAGGCTTTCAGTTTTTAACCTAACCTGTGGCATAACATTGTCCATTAAACACAAAATTAACATACAATCTTTTCATCTTCCTGATCTTTTTTACTATAAAGAATGTGATTTCAAGTTGTATTTTGTCTATAAGAAATATGTCCCTGAATTTCCTGGAGTTGAATGTAAAACTATGAGGACTACACATTTGTAGTCTTGTGATTCGGAGAGATTAAAAGTAATGATAAGACCTTTTGGAATTATTAAAATAGAAACACTTATTTCAAAAGTTCTAATTTATAGCATAATATGCTACAGAAGAAAAAAAAAGATTTTTGATTAGTCCAGATTCCATTTAGCTAAAATTAGATACTTTTTTTTAAAATCAGGAAGAAGAAAAAAATGTAAAAGAAAAAAATAAGCCTAAGCTAAAAAAGGAAGTCTATCTAACTTCCTAGATTTATCCTAGGGTGGTGTTCATTGAAGCCCAACTCCTACAATTACATCTGCAGAATGACTGTGACAGCATGTATAAAATGACAATCCAGAGACATTTTATGAGCTTTTATCAAAGACAGCTTGACTTTTACCACAATACTTCATAAAGATACTAATGCTTGTAAAAAAAAAAAAAAATCCATATTATAAAGCCCAAAACGAAAGATAGTCATGTCAACTTTTAGATTAGCAGAAAAAAACATTGCTTAACAAGAACTCTGGTACTTTAATTGCTACCTACTAATAACATTTAACCTTTATTTTGTGTTCCACAAGGCCAAAATACACTTACAGTATGTTGGCATTATTATTAGAAAATATATCCATCAGTATGACAGAAAAAGTGTGATTACCTACTTGCAAATTCCTCAGAATGGATAGGTATCAGGTCTATCACTGGAATTCAGTACTTCTTTCACTAAACCGTGCTCCCAGGTTCAGAGTTACAAAGGAATTTTTATCACCCTGTCTAATGTGGCTGTCTGTTAATTACAATTACCCCAATAACGTTCACTTATTTTATGTTATGTATCATTATCTGTAATATTGTTCCTTATGTATAACTAAAAGGTATATTCCATAAAAGTGGTACCATGCCCACTCTGTTCTCTGCTGTATTATCTTAAAGTATGAATAGGGTAGAGTACACACTCTACCACACCACCACACCCAGCTATTTTTTGTATTTTTAATAGAGACGGGGTTTCACCGTGTTGGCCAGGATGGTCTCGATCTCTTGACCTCATGATCCACCTGTCAGCCTCCCAAAGTGCTGGGATTACAGGCATGAGTTACCGTGCCTGGCCAGAAGATATTCTATGAATGTATCTGTTTACAGTTTTCAGGAATTGCAAAGAGTGTGAGATTTTATCCTGCTTACAAGCTCACAATTTAGCCAGCCACTGTTTCATAGGTGTTGACAGAAGCTGCAACTCCTGGGCCAGGGACAAAAGACTCATGGTATAACAGATGGATAAGCTTCAAGTTCATATCAGTTCTCCTTGTCCCCTACAAGTTATGTGCAGATATATATGGATAAATAATCTTAGTAATACAGACTTCCAAAGTCAATATTGGTAAAATGCTTTTTAGATGAAAAATTGTTGACTGTCACTATGCTAGTGGTAATAATGTGCCTTACCCTTGTGGTGACGATCTAAACAAACACATGGAAAGAGAAACCAGCTTCAAACAAACTTCATTTGATAAGAATATATCAAAACAGGACTGTAATCAGGGAATATGCTGATCATCTGTGAATGGAAATCATTATTGAAAATGTTAGTCATGTAGATTCAATAGTCCAAAAAAAAGAAAAATTTTCAGTATCATATTTGTTATACAAACTTAACAGTTGGATTAAAATGAAAGGATCAGTTATTAAAAATAAGGGAACAGCTTATTTTTTTTTAATTCAAAATTGATGAATAGGGACATTGCATGCCAGTTCTCCTCAGAAGAAAGATCAAAGTTACCAGTGAATGGTTAGGATTTGAATGAAAAACGGAGGGAAGACAGCCAGGAACTCTCAAAGAGCTTATGGGAAGAGGCTAAGGAGCAAAGAAAGAAAGCAGCAGAAGTCTGACTCAGACTAACCCCAGAGGAATTCATAGCTCAGTGGAAAGGATAGGTGGGAGTACTTCTTGTCCTCCCTCACCCCTCTGACAATCTGATCATTGCTAAACTGTGAGAAACCCCTCCACCCTCATAAGACAGGTCAACACAAAGGTTGGTGATTATAGAACTTCTTGGGACCAGAGAACCTGGTGGCCTGCTTAGGAAGGCATGCCACACCTCCTTCAGACCCAAGCTGAGATGACAGGCACCACACTGATAGTGCACTTGAAATGCCACTGCCCCATCTAGAAATCCTCTGCTCTTAAGCCATTGCACCACCAGACCATATACAAACATACCCCACAACCTGCTTTAACTTTGGCAAATACAGGGATTGTTAGTTCCCTGGGTAGTTGTGGGACCCCTGGGTATCTAACCCTCAGTGTAGATCACTCCTAAGGAGAAAGGAGCACAGCCCACCAAATCACCTTTTGGGACAAAGAAAATATGGGTGTGCTGCCATCTGCTAGAGGAGGAACCACCAGTACCCAAGCGAAAACATGGAGAAGGGATCGTCTCTTGCCTCTCACCCTCCATTGCACTGTTTTAGCTGCAGCTGCAGTTCTTGCCATCGCATCCCTATGAGCACGCACAGAAAGAAAGCACTTTTTGACTTCTCTGATGGCTTCACCCTCATTGAACGTGAATGTGTATTGAAAGAAAGTGCTTTTTATGCTCCTCTGTTGGCTCCACAACCACTGAAGATATTGAAATAAAGCACTTCAGGGCTTTTCCAGTGGCTCCATCCCTGATGAAAGCAAGCCCATGATGGATACAGCTTTTACAAAGGGCGGAGTCTAACTCCTCCACCCTAAACACAGCAACAGTATCCTGGCAATGAAATGCAGTCCATGGAACTGCCTGACCCAAACTAGAGAAAGAGGCTGTGTCCCCAACCCTCATCCTACTGGTAGCTGTTAGAGAAGTGAGACCATGGCCCACAGCCATACTCTGTCTAAGAACCAAAAGACAAAGCCTTTACGAATGAAATGTCATGACCCCTGCAACAGGGGCATGATAGGAAAGTGAATTATGCTCTCTGGGTCTGGAGGAGGAGCTGAGGCACATCCTCACTCCTTCACCTGAGGCTTCTGCATATCACATTCTCTTCCTTTCACCCACTGTCATGGAGAATGCATCCACTGGGCACCAGCTTACTGGCCAGCAATTATGCTTAAGCACCATTTGCTGGACTTAAGCCTGAATTGTACCATCAAACAAAAATATTTCCCTACAATGAGCAGCATGTGAAAAAGTCACCTCATGAAACTTTCTGGAACAAAGGAATCAATACAAAACTTACAACCTCTGAAAGCACCCAGAAACAAGCCAATCAATCATATACAACATACACCAGTCATGCATTAAAGGGAAAAAAATAAAAAAATAAAAATAAAAAGCTTCATTTAAATGATAGGAAATTGTCAGCTTCATCGGAAGAGAAGGAATTAGCACAAGAACTCTGGTAGTACAAAAAGCCAAGGTGTTTAATCATTTCCAAAGGATCACATTAACTCTTTAGGAGTGGATGCGAACCAAACTGAAATGTCTGAAATGAGAGACGTAGAACTCAGAATATTAATAGCAAGGAAACTCAGTGAGATCCAAGAGAAAGTTCAAATTCAATACAAAGAAGTGTGAAAAACAATCCAGGATATGTAAGATGACACAGCCATATTAACAAAGAAACAGACAGAATTTCTGGAATTGAAAATTTCGCTATAGAAATTTCAAAATACAATTGGAAATGTTAATAATAGGCACAACCAAGCAAAAGAAAGAATTTCAGAGCTAAAGGACAAGTCTTTTGAATTAACACCATCAAATAAAAACAAAGAAAAATAATTTTAGAAAACAAAACCTTTGAGAAATATGGGATTATGTAAAGAGAGCAAACTTATGACATTTTGATATTCCTGAGAAAGAAGAAAAAGTAGACAACTTAGAAAAACATATGTGAGTGTATACTTCAGGAAAATTTATTTGATCTTGCTAGAGAGGTTGGCATGCAGGACAAGAAATTCAGAGACATCCTGAGAGATTCTGTACAGGATGATGATTCTCAAGACACAGTAATCAGACTACCCAAGGTCAACACGAAAGAAAAAAAATCTTAAAAGCAGTTAGGGGAAAGGGCCGAATTACCTATAAACAGAATCCCATCAGACTAACAGTGGACTTCTCAGCAGAAACCTTACAGGCCAGAAGAGATTGGGAGCCTATGTTTAGCCTTTTAAAGAGAAAAAAATGCCAGCCAATAATTTTTTTATCCTGCCAAAGTAAGGTTCATAAACAAAGGAGAAATAAAGTCTTTCCCAGACAAGTAAACACTAAGTAAATTAATGACCACCAAACCATACCTACAAGAAATGCTCAAAGAAGTTATAAACACAGAAATGAAAGAACAATACTTTCTATCACAAAGCACATTAAGTACAAAGCCCATAGATCCTATAAAGCAACTACACAATGAAGACTACAGTGTAACTAGTTAACACTATAACAGAAACCAAACCTCAAATACCAGTATTAATCTTGAACATAAATAGCAGAAATGTTCCAATTAAAAGACAGACGGGCAAATTGGTTTTAAAAAGTAAGCCCCAACCTCTACTGTCTTCAGGTGACCCAGTTCACATGTAACGACATACATAGGCTCAAGGTAAAGAGAAAATAATTACCAAGCAAATAGAAAACAAACTAACAAAAAGAGTAGAGGCCAATTTTCTTGTATCAGATATAACAGATTTTAAAACAGCAAAAGTAAAAAAAGCACAAAGAATGGTACTTCATAGTGATAAAGGAGTAAATTCAGCAAGATTTAACCAATCTAAATATATGTGTACCCAACATTGGAGCTATCATATTTATTAAAAAATTACTGCTAGACTTAAGAAAAAGACAGTCATACAAGAATAATGGAGTACTTCAAAACCCAACTTACAGCATTAGACAAATCCTCAAGAAAGAAATCTAATAAAGAAATTCTGGACTTAAATTGAACACCTGACCAATGGTCTTAATGGATATCTATACATTCTTCTCGTACGCACATGGAACATACTCATATACACTTGGAACATACTCCAAGATTTACCACACGTTTGGTCATAAAGCAAGTCTTAGTAAATGTTTAAAAATTGAAATCATACGAAGCACCTTCTTAACCACAGTGGAATTAAAATAGAAATTAATAGAAAAAGGAACTCCCAAAACCACCTACAAAAAACAAACAATTTACTCCTGAATGACTTTTAGATAAGCAACAAAATTAAAACAAATAAAAAAATAATTTGAAACAAGTGAAAATAAAGACAAAACACACCCAAACCTCTGGGATACTGCAAAGCGATGTTGAGAGAAAAAGTAATAGGGTTAAACACCTATATCAAGGGGTTGGAAAGATCTCAAATTAACAACTTGACACTGCATCAAAAGGAATTAGAAAAATAAGAACAAACCCAAAGATAGCAGAAGAAAACAAATAACTAAAATCAGAGCAGCACTAAATGAAATTAAGACCAAAACAACAACAAAAAATACACAGTATCAATAAAATGAAAAGTAGTTGTTTGACAGAATAAACAAGATTGATAGGTCACTAGCTAGGTTTAAAAGGAAAAATAGAAAAGCATATTCTCAAATCTTTATAAAACTAAATTTAGAAATCTCAAACTATTTGGAAATTTGTTAGAAGTCTAGTAAATAACTTATGAATTAAAGAAGACCCCAAAGAAAGTTAAAAATATTTTAACTAAATAAAATTAAAAATACAAATTGTAAAACTATTTGTATGCAGCTAAAGCAGTACCCAGAGGGAAATGTATAGCATTAAATGCATCTCTTGCAAAATAAGAAAGACCTAAAATCAATTACCTAAGCTTCTATTTTAGGACACTAGAGAAAGTAGAGAAATATAAACCTAAAGCATGTAGAGGAAAAGAAATTATAAATATTAGCGTAGACTAATAAAATTTGAAATGAACAAAACAATACAGAAAAAATACAAAACAAAGAACCAGTCCCTTGACAAGATGACTAAAATTGCTAAATCTTTAGTTAGATTAACCCAAAAAAATGAGGATCTTAATTACTAACAGCAGAAATTGTAAAGGGTCATCATTACTGATCCCATGGACATTAAAGGAATATTAAAGGAATAGTATAAGCTATTGTATGCCTTCAAATTTGATAACTTCGGAAAACACGAACAAGTTCCTCGAAGATACTATCAAAATGTACACAAGGAAAATCATTACATTAATAGCCTATGTTTTTAAAAATATTGAGTCAAGAATAATCTCTGTAAAAGAAAATAACATTTTCAGAGGGTTTTACTGGTAAATTCTGCCAAACATTTAAGAACTAAGTAATACTAATACTCTACAATTGCTTTCATAAAATAAAAGCCAAAAGAACTCTTTCTAGCTTGTTCTATGTTACCAGCATTACTATAATATTACTCTAATACCTAAATAAGGTCAAGACATTACAAGGAAGAAAAAGTACAACCCACATGTCTTGAGTTTAGATGTGGAAAAAAGTCAACAGAACATTAACTAATAGAATTAAGCAATGTATAAAAATAATTATGTATAACAATCCAATGGGAATTGTCCAACTTATGGATGGCTGGTTCATTATGGAACAATCAATCCATGTAATCTGCTATACCAGCATAATTATATGACCATATCAATCGATGCATATGAAGCAGTTCATCAATTCCAACACTCCTTCAGAATGAAACAAAACAAACTCTCTAGGAGTTTCACACTGGGAATACAGGGGAAATTATTCAATTTGATAAATAACATCTGTAAGAACCCACACTAACTTGATACGTAAAGGTGAAAAGCAGAATGCATTTCTTTAAAATCAGAAACAATGTAAAAATATATTTCTCACCATTCCTATTCAACACTGAATTGCAAGTACTAGCCAGTACAATAAGACAAGAAAAGGAAACCAAGAGATTAAAAAAGAAGCAATTAAACTGTTTCTATGAACAGATGAAATGATCATCTATGTAGAAAAATCTGAAAGAATAATGAAAAAAAAAAACCCTCCTAGAACAAAGAAGCAAGAATAGCAAAGTCAGAAATCATAAGGCTAATACACAAAAGTCAATTACTTTTCTACAAACCAGCAATAAACATTTGGAAAATAAATTTTTAAAAATATTTGATTAGCATCAAAATAAATAATAGTTATAAATTGAGTCAAATACATATGAAATCTGTAGACTGAACACTACAAATCATGAGAAAAAAGGTCAAATAAATGGAGAGATTGTCTATATTCATAAATTGGAAGGCAACATATTTTTAAGATGTCATTCTTTTTCACTTTATCTAATGACTTAATGTCACTTCAATCAAAATCCCTGTAGGCTATTTTAAAGATATTGACAAACTAATTCTAATGTTTTTGGGAGACAGCAAAAGACTTAGAAGGATCAACACAATACTAAAGAAGAATGAAGTTGGAGGATACAGACTACCTGACTTCAAACCTTACTATAAACCAAAGTAATAAAATGTAGTCTCACACAAATATAGTAAATTGATCTTTGGGAGAGGTGCAAAGAAGTCAAAGAAGTGCAAAATAAGTCAAAGAAAGAAAAGTCTTTATAAAAAATTGTTCTGGGCAAAATGGACAGGAGTTGTAGTAGTTGCTGAGTATACCTCATCTAACAGTATACACAAGAACTTCAGAAATGACTACATTGTGTTATCTCTCATTGTATCTTACCTAAAGTAGAACTTATGCTAAAAGTCTATTTATCATCTGCTCTCCATCAAAGATTGCTTCTCCTGAGGAACTGCAGTGGCATTCAAGATCCATGGGAAGTGTTTTACAAAAACCTTCATAAGATCTGGCTATTTTTCTTTTTCTGATGTAGATCCCTTTGAGGAAAGCTAATAGATGATTCACAGATTGTGCTAATGACCAATTTTACATGCCTTCCTCAAGGGTATTTGTCCTCCCATTTATAGGGGCTGGGAATCTATTACTGATGTCTGAAGTTTGGTAAAGTATTGTCACCTTATAATAGTATATAAAATTTGAATTTCGTTTGCCAGATCAAGAATGATTGCATTTATATAAATCAAGTTAGACTTTAGCATACTATACACAATTTTATTATTTAATATTCCATAAATACTTTTATCTCTAAAAGAGACAATAATGAATCAAAACATTTTACTTATCATGGCACTGCCACCAGAGCCACTTCTGTCTTGGGAACTCAACCGTCCTTCAACAGAGAATATTTGTTACTATTCTGTTTCCCTTTCTCACTAACTTCTTAATAAAAATCCATGATAAATGTATCTGATTGGTGGACCCGACACCCTAGTTGTACAGAAGTAAAAAAGTAATTTTTTGATGAGAGCAATCCACACAAATTAAGAGATTGTCCTGAGATCTTGGATTTACTGTTTATAAGGTCTGTGTCTTGGGAGAGTTGGTTACTTGTTGTGCCTTACTTTATTTATCACAAAAATGGAAATAATAGCACTGTACTTACATAGAAATGTTGTATGGAAGATTCAATTAGTTAATTATCATAAAATTCTTAGACAAGTGCTGACAGGAAGAGCTAAATTAGTATTAGTTTCTTAACAAGATTATCATAAAGTTATTATTTTGGTCATCAATGTCATTAATATTTGACATGTTCAACCTACTTATGGGACACAAGTTCTGCCTTTTACCAATATTTGTAAAATCAGAAATTTCCAAGTTTAGAAGTACAATTTAATTATGGGGAGTCAAAAAGAATAACAGCATTACATAAAATTGTTCCCAACTCATAACCTGTTAATCAAATTTTCATTAATTCCTTTTATCCTACAAATCAGAAGAAAATTTACCGACCTTTCAATTCTAAATTATAACCATCAAAGTTGAATTTTTGTATCTGGAGCTATTGATCATCTCTTGGTACTCACTTTGCCCATAGAGTTAAAATTCCAGTTTTAGGAGACTTTCATGTCATTGTATTATTCTATCATGTAAGACAAACCTCATTAATTATGTTATTTTATTATACCATCCTCCATTCTGTCTGGGTGGAATATTATTACCCACAAATAAATGGTGTTTTAAAAAATTACTGTGAGCAAAATCTGTATTATTATTATTAATTTGGATAGAGATTAGGTCTGGCTCTGGCTATGTTTCCCAGGTTGGTCTTGAACTCCTGGCCTCAAGGGATCTGCCTGACTCAGCCTCCTAAAGTGCTCCAATTACAGGCATGAATCACAGCACCTGGCCCAAAATACTTGCTTTAAAAGTGAGTGATTACACCAGATATCCTGGGAAAATTGCTTAGTCCAGTCTCAGAGAGGGTAGGTGCAGAAGACCCTGACATACATATCTTGTTATGACAGAAAATGAAACTGTGATCAAAAAAATAATTCAAGCATGTTACAAAGACCATGAAACCAAACCTCATCATAATTTGTAAAAGTAAGTGTCTGGTGCTTGAGGATATTTAGGAAAATAATAGGAGAAAACAGATTGAAGCACACTTAAGAATAGAGTGGGTGTATATAATTTATTTCATCTTTACCTTGAAAAAGTAAAGTGAGCAGAGTGGCGAGGGGTGTGTGAGTGAGTGAGCAAGCATGAGGTCCTGCCACTGCGCACAGCCAAACGTGCCGACAATGTTCAAACTCCACACAAGCAGAGACCACAGATAGAGGCTGATTTTTTTCATCAACATTATAAGAAAACAATGTTACTCAAGGACCTGCTGTACCTGTATTAAAAGTGTGATTTTCTCAGCATGAAAACACTAGAAATTATAGCGCTTAATAGTTTTTTTGTGTATTTTAAATGTCTGTTGTTTTTCAGTGTTACCATTAGAGACCAGAAGGTTTACTCAACACATCATTCTCCTATGAAACAATAGACATAATTGGAAGAAATAACAGTCAATACTTTTCATTAGAAAAAGGTCACAGGCAAAGTAAGCATACACCTTGCCACTTTGAAATGTAATTTGGATCGAGGGACAGATCTTTTGCATCTACCCCATTAAAGTTCAGGTTTTCAGGGTTTTTTGTTTTTTGCTTTTTGTTTTTTTTGAGCACAGGAGTAAAAAAGGGAATTTAGGGGCATGAAACTAAAATATCAGAACGATAGGACTAAAATCAAGAGAGTTTAGACTTCAGTAGTCAGAATAAAATACTTCTAAAATATTCCAGATATTGTATAAAACCACAGATAAATATGCAAAGAAGTCATTAAGCATATTTTATTATTATTAATGGATATGACATTTAAAGCTATGTGTATTCTCCATGTTAAAATCTTCCTTAGTGAATAAACCCAGGGCTGCCCATAAATACACCATGCAAATGTTGGATCATCTCAATGGAGAATTAAATACCATATTTTATTAAATGAAAAGAATACAATATTGAGTACCCTAATGGTGGATTTCCCTACCAAAATTAGTTGACAAATCTTCAGTGCTGATGATTATAATGCAAATTATAAATCATTGCTAATTTTATCTGTTATATCTTGGTGGAGACCTATAGTTGTATTAATCATATTTAAACTTCAAATTTTTAATTTATTGTTATCAGCACAAAACCACAAAATATTTGTTGAAATTATTAAGAGCTAACTAGCTCATGTGGCTTTTGCTAAAAAAAAGTCATTTTAAATAATTGCATTATTTTTTTAATTAGATACATGGCAAGTTCCCAGTCTTTCATGTATTAACATAACAAGTGAGTTTCTTCGTAACCAAGCCACTAAAAGAATCCAAAGATGTATTACTTTATGACCTCACATCTAATTTTTCTTATTCTTTGCTAGTAGGCAAGGTGCCTGGCTGTCTCTCTTATGTGAACGGTTGAACATTTCTTGCAAAGGATGGAATACAGTGTGCTGTAGGAATTACATAAAAAATCCTCAGTGAAGGGAAAAATGCTCTGGAACCTTGGATGTCAGTTCCAAGAGAGACAAATTTATAGTTATAACAATCTGTCTTTTATAACTGACATGAAAGATCCCGGAGGTCTTTTTCCCTATCACTAATAATTTTTCATGCATTTCCTACAATATGAAAAAACTATGTGTAACATTTAGATATTGTTGCTACACATTAAATGGAATTTTGTTAAGTCTGTTTTAGGTTCATACTCAAAAATCAATTTTAGTATTAGATTAAAATTTTGTTTTTAATAAAAATAAGACTTCTTAACCATTGCAATAAATATATGTTAAAATTAGGTTTGCTCAGCAATGTAATATTTCACCAGTAACCAGTAACAAAGCAGCTATCTGCTTTTGTGGTATAGTAGGCATCAAATGAGGTATGTTCTCTTTGGGACTCATTTTTAAAGATGTGATTATAACTCACAGAACTGCAGCAGAAATGCAAATGACATGGACTAGTGGCCTGAAGATCTAAGCAAGTTCTTCAAAGTGACATTTACCATGGACTGTCTAAGGCATTGATAGAAAATAATAACTGTGTCTCAATGATGCTAAAATATTGGACAGCACAGTGCTAGAAAATTATCCTAAAGCTGCCTGAAATCATATAAAAATATTGATCAATTATTGGGGCCATTTAGGCACAGGAGCCCATTCCATCTACACATTAATAATTTCCTTTTAATGATTCATTTCTGCCTTTGACCAAAATGGTACTAGTTTATCAGATTTAAGCACAGGAGTGTAACAATATGGATTTCTCTGGTCTGTGAGCATGGTATATATAACTTAATTTATTATTATGCTTGCCTTTATTTTTGTAGCAATGTTTTGTAATTTTCATTGTACTGAGTATGCATATTTAATTAGTTATCACTAAACATTTTATACTTTGAATGCTAAGTATATTTTTAAATTTAAATTTTATATTTTATTGCTAGTATATTAAAGTACAATATCTTAGTAGTGTTGGTTACACAAATATATATACTTTTCATATTTCATTGAACTCTGAACTTAAAATAGGAAATTAAATAGGGAATTTTATTACATGCAAATTGTGTCAATAAATTTGATTCAAGACTAATTTTGGTAATCTACACAGGCTTTTAGAGATCAATAAGTGAAGTAATGCATGTAACATGCTTATCCCAGTTCTTAACAAAAATATAGACTTGAAAACAATTATCTATTTTTATTTTTGAATTCTGTATTTAGATATATTTTATTTACTATAATTTTTTGTGATAGATGTACTTGGGAATTCAAGAAATATAATCTTTATATGGAAACATAACATCTTGCTGGATAGTTCTTAATACCTTATCTCTTTTCATATAGAATCTGTGTAAAGACAAGGCATGTTGCTGACTTGCATTTTTCAATATGAACCCTTGGAAATTATTGTTGGCTGAATGCTTTTAGCTTTCTTGCTCACACCTCTTTCTTGCTTCCAAGAATTAAACCACATTTCACTTCTAACTTAATAATAGTCATGTTAAGAAAAATATTATCTGTGTGCTTAGCTCACTTTTCCTTTCCTCAAAGTTATTTGCTAATACAAAACACCTCTTAGAGCAGGATGACTGTGTAGTGTTGGACACAAGTTTTCTTCTCTTCATGAACTTCATCATTTATTATTACATCAACTCTCTCTTCTTTCATCCACAAATACTTGGCATTAGAATTCAAACACCTCTAAAAGTGTATTTATATGTAGTGTTAATTACAATAATAAATAAGAGTAACAGTAATCATTATATATAATGTGCAAAATTTCAGGCAGTTTTTAAGTGTTTTACATATATGTACTATTTATTATGCAAAACAATTAGGAAGTGGGTGCTAATTTTACTCCTATTTGCAAATGAATCTGTAGAACAGAGTAATTAAATGACTTTTCTAATGTTTTATCATTTTTAATTATCTTCAAACCAAGGGAGTTTGAGTCCAGCAGCTAGGATCTGAAACATAATATTCCACTACTCAAAATTCCATTTGTTAATAAAATGAGTAAATTAGTTACAATGAATTATGAAACTTAAATTTTCCATGGTTAAATCCATTCATTTTTTATCCGCTAGTGAAAACATAATGATAAGCATGGCCTTGGGCTCAGATATTCACTGGTGAAATATATATGTTATCACTGCTAAAAATGGAATCAGGTACCACATCATTAATGTGAATCAGATCAGTTATGTGAATCTTCCTAGTTTATAAGACTGGAGCCTGACAGCATGAATATGAGAAATGGAACAAAGATCAGTTACTCAGCACTTGATTGAATCCTCATTGTGGATGAATGCTTTGGTGTGAACCAAGTGAATTCTTCTTAAGCTCACATGTGATTTCCACTTATGGTGGTGAAATCCAGTTAAATTGCATATGCTGCATTTAAACTATTTAAAAAGATACAGGTATGTTTTCCCTTTTCTATAAGGTACTTGATTAGTGACCAATTTGAGCTCAGTTTTATTACCTTCTTTATTCACAAAATGAACTTATCTACAGTTTTTAAAAAGCAGTGGGGGAAAGACTCTCATTCTGTCATCAAATCCTGGGCTGTCCAATTTTTTTTTTTTTTAATATATAGTTAGATAATGCTCTGTTTCAGAGATTTCTACAAATAAGCCTACTGGAAACCGCTCGCAGCAATAGAAGTATACTATAGTAAACACTGACTTTACATTTATTCTTAATTTTAATTTTCTTGCTAAGGACCACTAAAAACTGACAAAGGTTATTTTGGTTTTGTTCAATTACTTTAAAATTTCAGTGCCCTTTGTAACCAGGTACATAATAGAGAATATCTCTAATGATTGGAGCAAATTTACAGAAACAAAGTAAAATTCAAATAGATGGATTCCATTATTTGGAACGTTAAATCACAAAATAAATCATATTTTAAAAAATAATATTAATAGCTATACTAACAAAAAGCCCCAAGAGTATGATTTAAGAGAAAAGTTAAGAAGGCCGATAACTACACTTGAAAATGTTAACATCAGAAATTAAAATAAGTAAATACCATTTTGTTAAATATTTTCCAATTAATGAAACAGAACAGAGAAAAAAAATAGAAAATTGTTACTTTTAAAGTATCTATGCCATAGAAGAGAAAGGTAAATATGATGCCATGGTAATTCTACTTGAATTATTACTACATTTATTTACACGTTTCATTATTTTAATCTGAAAGAAGCCCTTGAGGTCATAGCAACCATTTTAAGATTCCTACTTTTAGCCCCTTTCTTCAGTCTCAAATAAAAATTTGGGAGTCATTGAATCTTAGCCCTTAATTGGGACTTTAATTGGGCCTTTGGTGCCCTAATTATGAATAAAGTAATTATAGCAATTATAGATAAATTAGAGTAATAATCAGTAATTATAAATTAAGTCAATCTGAAGTACATTTGAAATACACTTACAAATGGCTCTTTAAAGTGATATTACCACCTCGAACATCATGTTGTATTATGCTTCGTATATCTCATACCTGGAAAAATATCTTCATTCCACAAATGCAAACATGTATTACTTTTCTTTAAAAGAATGGAGAATGGATTAAGAATTAAGTGAAATGTATATACTATATATATATCTATATATAATATATAATTTTATATATATTTATATAATTATATATTTGTATATAATATATAATTATATATACTATATACATTATATATACATATTTATATACATAAATATATATATTTCACTTGATTATTAATCCATTCTCCATTCTTTTAAACAAAAATATTGCATGTTTGCCATTTGTGAAGTTTTTTTTCCTAAATTATGTAAACAATTCTCATAAATTACATGGGAGTAAATAGTGATAAGTACATGTTCATTGTTAGAAGTATTGAAATGCATGCACAATTCTGACAAAAAATATTTTGGAAGTAATTTTAATGTATTTTAAAATATTAAACCTATAATCATAAAATCTTTAAAAAGTTTTACCATATAAATTATTTTGAGCCATAAGTGTGATAACATTAAGTAATTTAATTTCACAACAAATGTACAGGAAATGGGATGACATTAATGGAGCTGATATTATGCCCATTTTGAAGATGATTAAACTTATGTTACAAATGCTTAAATAGCTAGCTAACTGTCTATCCCACAACTAAAACAATAAATGGCACAGTTGGGATGTGAGCAGAGATAGATTTAATTTTGAAACTGATCATCTTTTCAAAATATCATACTATTTCTTTTATAGGTGAATTACCAAAAGGAAAAATGAATGCTTACTCTAATTAGTTTGAATTTCTAGATATTTCTGAAAATAAAAAATACATTTTCTTCCTTACCACTGCTTATTTATTGAAACTTTAAAATGATTACCTCTGTTTTAATTCACCTTTTAGGTATGTCTCACTTATTTTTTAGCTTTTAACCACCAATGTTTGTTCCTCTCATTTTCCCCCATGTGCTCCTTCTCTGAATTATATTTCTAATGAAATGCAACACAGTTTACATTCTATTTAACTAAATCTGTGTGTGCTGAATAAACGCAACTAAAACAGAGCCAATCCATTTGTTACAATTGTCTTGACTAGAACTTTGACAAAAATAATTAACGTATATTCTGGTTCATCATTTTAGACTAGATTTAATTTCTGTCTGGAAAGTATTATTAGGGAAATGGTTATTGAACTCTCAGACAACTATCACTCCCTGGCTTAGCTATTTGCAACTGTATGTTATAGTACTGCAATTTTCTCTTCTGAAAAATAAAGAAACAAAATTTCTCATTCATATTTGCTGAGAGTAAAAATAAAGAACAATATAAACATTACCTAACTATGCTAGGCACATAGATGGAATGGATGCTAAAAAAATGGTAGGGATAATTATGGAAAGACTCTACTGAAGTAGTGATGGGAATGTATGCTAGTAATTATTTATAGCCATGAAACCCACTCCCAGTGCATTTAAACTGGATACTTCTATTTATATTATCAAACTTGATAATACTACTGATTTAATTGAACTTCAGAGAAACCACTTCTTTCAAACTTGTTTCCAGCTCATATGTCAGAGTAAAGAGCAATTGATTTCATTTAAAATAATTAAATATACCAACAAAAATAAGTGGTTTTTATTAGACTCACTCTTGACATTTTAACTGAAGATATTAAAAGTACCTGAAAATGTCAAAGATTAATTTCAACTTGAGTTTTAAAAAGAAAGCTTACATTTCATATTTTATATTGACCTATTTTCAAGCTTACAAATAATTTCTTCAGGTTCATCTTGGATACTGATGAGCACATCAAAGGTAACCAATCTTTATTTCTCTTACTGTTCTACTGATTTCCATCATTTTTCATTCTTTTCTTAATTTTCATACCTCTGCTAAAATTATCTGATCTTGCATTTTGTCTATCTTTTCTATTATAATTTCTAACACGTTAATCACGGTTATTTCAAATCTCTTGTCTGATATTTTTAACATCAGTGTCATATTTGAGTCTGGTTATGATTGTCTTTTCAGACTGCTTTTTTTTCTTTTATACACCTACTAATTTTTTATGAATGCTAGAAATGCTGAATAGAATATGTAAAACCAAAAGTTTATTTGTTTTAAACCCTTAAAGGTAACCCTTTCTTTCCTTCTACTAAGTCTTTAGTTTGTAAGTTTGTATTAACCTTGTCAGAAATTAAGTTCAGTGTTTAAAATGTTGTTGCTATTATTGACATATTTGAAATTTGCTTTTGCTATGGACATTAGAGACTTCAAATTTTCTAGCGATACCTTGTTTTTATCAGCCCCATTTGGCTTTGGATCTCGCTTTGTGATGTCCCCAGAGACAGGATGCCTTTTATAACTCTTCCAATTGTACTCTATCATTATTTTTACTCAGTGCATATTCATGTGATAGGGGAAGGTGGGAAAGTGGGCAACTATTTTTGATATTTAAGTCGACTCAGTCTAACCCATGCACTATAAGCCTAGGTTTTACAAGTCAACTTCACAAATATTTCTTCCAAATCTTCAGACATAATTCTGGGCCTAGCCTATATACTTGTCCTTCCCCCAATGTGTACTGTGTAAATTTTTTTCTTCTCCTTCCTCCCTGAGCTCTAGTGAGTTTCCACCAGTGCCCTCCAACTACCACTCGAATGCACTTTCCCCTGCAGAAAGAATGTGTTTTTTTTTTTTTTTTTTCCTTTGAGATTGGTAGAGGAGATGAATTTTAATGGTGGTAGTCCCTGTTCTACTCCAGAAATTACAATGGAATTATACCCATGACTTCATAGTACAGGTTTGATGACTTTAAAAAAATTATCCATCAGTTATTGGGGTACAGGTGATATTTGGTTACATGAGTTAGTTCATTAGTGGTGATTTGCGAGATTTCCATACAATTATCACCACAGTAGTATACACCGCACCGTATTTGTAGTCTTTTATCCCTTGCTCCCACCTATTCATTCCGCCAAGTCCCCCAAATCCATTGTATCATTCTTATGCCTTTGCATCCTCATAGCTTAGCTTCCACATATCAGTGGGAACATATGATGTTTGGTTTTCCACTCCTGAATTACTTCACTTAGAATAATAGTCTTCAGTCTCATCCATGTCACTGCAAATGCTGTTAATTCATTCCTTCCTATGACTGCACAGTATTCCATCATATATATACACACACACAATATATATATTATATATGTATATATCATATATATGTATGTACATCATATATATATATATGTATGTATATTGCAGTTTCTTTATCCACTCATTGATTGATGGGCATTTGGGTTGGTTCCACAATTTTGCTATTGTGAATTGTGCTGCTATAAACATGTGTGTGCAAATATCTTTTTCAAATATTGACTTCTTTTCCTCTGAGTGGATACCCAGTAGTGTGATTGCTGGATCAAACAGTAGTTCTACTTTTAGTTCTTTAAGGAATTGCCACACTGTTTTCCATAGTGGTTGTACTAGTTTACATTTCCACCAGCAAAGTAGAAGTGTTCTGATGACCACATCCATGCCACCATCACTGTTTTTTGCTCTTTTGATTGTGGCCATTTTTGCAGGAGTAAGGTGGTGTTGCATCGTGGTTTCCATTTGAATTTCACTAAAAATATCACTTTACCATCATCCTGCCCAATTTGCTTTATTTTAATTATGTACTTGAATTTACTAATGCATTATTTACACGAGGTTTTGTAATTTCCAAATGTATTTTTAAAGCATTACTTTCTAACCCAGTTACAACATAGACTCAATAACAGTAATCATTTGAAATTTTTAGGCTCAGCTTTATGGCTTAGCAGATGGACTCATTTCTATAAATATTCTATGTGTGCCTGAAAATGTATGAGTATGTTCTCTAATTGTTTGGTGATAGATGTTTCAGAGATCAAATTTGTTAATCAGATTCCTTAAACCTGCTATATAGATTTTTTGTTGTTTTTGTTTTGAGCATCAATCAATATCACACGGAGGTGTTTTAAATGTTTTTTATTTTGTTGCTGTGTTTTTCAATTTCTCGTATAAATGAGCTATACATTTGCTTTGCATATTTAAGGATATTTCTTATATATACTGTTTATATATTCTTTGTAAATTGAGTTTTTCATATTGTTACATTCTTTAGTTCTGTAATATTTTTCTTTTAAAATTTACCTGCTTGAAATTGTATATCAGTTTTAGTTGCTTAAATTTGCTGGGTAAAACTGATTTGTATTTTATAATTTCAACATAACTCAGTCTTTTTAACTTAGATGTGTGTTTTTTCCAGCAAAATATAACTAGATTTTGTACTTTGTTTACTGTAGGGAAAAGAAAAAAGGATCAGACTGTTACCGTGTCTATGTAGAAAGGGAAGACATAAGAAATTCCACTTTGACCTGTATCTGAAAAATTGCTTTGCTTAAATGCTGTTAATGTGTAACTTTGCCCCAGCCACTTTGCCCCAACCTTGTGCTCACAGAAACATGTGTTGTATGGAATCAAGGTTTAAGGGATCTAGGGCTGTGCAGGAGGTACCTTGTTAACAAAATGTTTACAAGCAGTATGCTTCGTAAAAGTCATCGCCATTCTCTAGTCTCAATAAACCAAGGGCACAATGCACTGTGAAAAGCCACAGGGACCTCTGCCTTGGAAAGCCAGATATTGTCCAAGGTTTCTCCCCATGTGATAGTCTGAAATATGGCTTCGTGGGATGAGAAAGACCTGATCGTCCCCCAGCCCAACACCCATAAAAGGTCTGTGCTGAGGTGGATTAGTAAAAGAGGAAAGCCTCTTGCAGTTGAGATAGAGGAAAACCACTGTCTCCTTGCCTGCCCCTGGGAACTGAATGTCTCGATATAAAACCCGATTGTACATTTGTTCAATTCTGAGATAGGAGAAAAACTGCCCTGTGGTGGGAGGCGAGACATGTTGGCAGCAATGCTGCTTTGTTATTCTTTTTTTTTTTT
>NW_012103787.1:2066496-2110229 GCF_000951045.1 Mandrillus leucophaeus
TGTTAGCCAGGATGGTCTCGATCTCCTGACCTCATGATCCACCCGCCTCGGCCTCCCAAAGTGCTGGGATTACAGGCTTGAGCCACCGCGCCCGGCCTGTTATTCTTTACTCCACTGAGATGTTTGGGTGGAGAGAAAAAAAATCTGGCCTACGTGCACATCCGGGCATAGTACCTCCCCTTGAACTTAATTATGACATAGATTATTTTGCTCTCATGTTTTCTTGCTGACCTTCTCCCTATTATCACCCTGCTCTCCTACCGCATTCCTCTTGCTGAGATAATGAAAATAATCAATAGAAACCGAGGGAACTCAGAGACCGGTGCCGGTGCAGGTCCTTGGTATGCTGAGTGCTGGTCTCCCGGGCCCACTGTTGTTTCTCTATACTTTGTGTCTTATTTCTTTTCTCAGTCTCTCGTCCCTCCTGACGAGATATACCCACAGGTATGGAGGGCCGGCCACCCTTTCAGTTAGTTTACACTAAACATTTATATGATTTGAGAGTTCTTAATTCAATGCTTTCTATTTACCACTCTTTAAAATCATATATATTTTCTTCTTTTCTGGGTCTTATTTGTTTTGGGTTTCTTGCTTCTTTTTCTTATTTCATTTGTCTTCAATTTCTTTTGAAGTTATATTAATTATTGTTTTGTGTGTGTGTGTGTGTGTGTTTGTGTGTGTGTGTGTTTTGATGTGGAACCTCACTCTGTTGCCAGGCTAGAGTGCAGTGACGTGATCTCGGCTTACTGCAACCTCTGCCTTCCGGGTTCAAGTGATTCTTCTGCCTCAGCCTCCCAAGTAGCTGGGATTATAGGCGTGCACCCTCATGCCCAGCTAATTTTTCTGTTTTTTTTAGTAGAGCCAGGATTTCACCATGTTGGCCAGGATGGTCTCGATCTCTTGATCCACCCGCTTCAGCCCCCTAAAGTGCTGGGATTACAGGCATGAGCCACTGTGCCCGGCCATATTAATTAATTTTTAGTGATTGGCATACCTATATAAATATGGATATTCAACCATATCTAAAGTTATTCAAAATCTTTATCTCGTCCTAACATGTACACAGATGTTAGAATATTTAAACTCCAATAAACTATTTTCCAACTCATGTGCCTTTTTGTCCCATTATTTTAGTTCTATCTTGTTTTTCTTCAAAAATTAGAATTCTATGGAATCAACATTTATCTTATTTCATGAAACTATTTTATAATATCTTCACTTAATATTAAATCTTTGCCATTAGATTTCCACTGACAACTATTTTTCTCTTATGTAAAGTATACCTTTTAAAAGCTAGTTTACTGGAGACTCTATTAGAAATATGTCCTATGTTTCCACTAACTTCTGAAAATACTATAGGTGGGAATTTTTTTTTTTTTTTTTTTTTTTTTTTTTTTTTAAATGGAGTCTTGCTTTGTCACCTAGGCTGGAGTGCAGTGGCACAATCTCTGCTTGCTGTAACCTCCACCTCCCAGGTTCAAGCCATTCTCCTACCTCAGCCTCCCAAGTAGCTGGAATTACAGGCACACATCACCACGGGGGCCTATTTATTGTATTTTTAGTAAACAGTGTTCATCATGTTGGCCAGGCTGGTCTTGAACTCCTGACCTCAAATGATCTGCTTGCGTTGGCCTCCCAAAGTGCTGAGACCACAGGCTTGAGCCACTGCACCAGGACAGAGAGGATAATGTAGCCCTCTATAAAATTGAAAATTGGAGACCATTTTCTCTTAGAAATTCAAACATTATTTTTTGTCTTCTGGTCTCTACTGTGCTGTTAAAAAATGTGTTATAATTTTAGCTGTAAACCCATTGTAGATCATTGTTCCCACTTAAACTGATTTTAATATCTTATTCTTTTTATATTATTTAGTTTCAATGATGTATCTATACTTTTTTATATTGGCTTATCCTATAAGTTTTGATAAGATTCTTAGATCTATGACATCTTTGAATAATCTTGTAAAAGTCTTATCTGAATTATCTCATTAGATATTTCTACTTTCCCATTCTTACTTTTGTTTGAATACAACTTCAATAAATTATATATTGTATCTTCTCATTCTAGCTTTCATTTCACCATCTCTTTTTCATATTATTATTCCTATTGTCTTCTCTGTTTTTCCTCTCTCTGAGTGGCATATAAGATAATTTCTTCAGATCTCGATATCATCCCCCTTTCAGCTTTGGCCCACCAGTTTCCTAGTTACCATTGTCCCTTTTCTTATGTATATTCCAATCCCTCAATTGCATGCTTTTAACAACATAGAATGTTATTACGCATTTTAATTTTGACTATATGATCCACCAATTTCATGATTATAGAACAATTACATTTTCTTTTCTAAGTTGGGTCTCTTTCCCCAAAGTATCTTACCACTTTACATGTAGAATTCTCTTCTTAGCTTATATTATGTTCTGTTATCTTTATATGTATTAAATATATGTACTTTATACTCTATATCTGATTATTTTAGTGTCTAATAATTATGACTCAACTTATTACCTTTCTTTGCCCTGATTTCATTTTTTATACATTATTCTACATGGTTTATGATTTTGTTTTTATTTTACATAACTTGTTTTCTTGGAATTTTTTGGAATTACTGTGATACAATAGTTAAGTTACATTCTTTCAGAGAGGATTTGCCTTTATAACCCTTAGTTATTCAAGAGTAGTATTGATTTAGAGAACTGCAATTAAATTTTCACCTTGAAAATATTTGTATTTTTATAAGTTTAGGTTTATTTAGATTTTTCTGGGTATGTATATTTTTTTCTACAGAATCTAGTAATTTTGGACTACAAAAATCATATATGATCCACTAGGTATTACACAATCTCAAGGTGAGTGAATGAATGTATTTCTTTTCTCCCTCTTCTCAGTACTAAAATGGCAAATACATAGGTTTTGTTATTGCTTCTTCTTGAAAAATGGTATATTTTTTGCCCACTTTTATTTTGTAGATCATATTGATTACAGCACTGTGTGTGTGTGTGTGTGTGTGTGTGTGTTGTGGGTGTAAGGGTGAGAGGGGCTATATTGTTTGTTAAATTTCGTCTAGGAAAGAATCTAGGTTTTATCTCTGTTCATTGCACTACAAGTGGCCATCATGTCACAAACTTCTGTTTTCCCATAATTCCTCCTTTAACTTTCTCTTTGTATTCTATCAAATCCTTACTTTTGTGACCTCTCAGCAGTTGACCTGAAGAAGTTTAATTTTTACTAATGGCAGCTGTGCTGAGATATGCAGTTTTATACAATATTATCAACAGAAGTAACAAATGAGTTTTTAAAATTAGAAAACAAGCATTTTAAAACTGAAAAATGTTTATATTAGGGAAGTCTTAAAAGAACAAAATTACTTTGGTGGAACAACCTAACTTCAAAGTGCAAGTTGGATTAGAAAGTTATTTATAAGGAAGCAAAAATATCCCACTGTCACTGCCTTATTTACACTTCATTTTTCTCCAGTTTTGGTGAGGTATAATTGACAAAAACTGTTTATATTCAAGGTGTACAACATGATGATTTGCTATATGTGAAATGATTATCCCAAACAAATTAATTAACATATCCAACACCACACACAGTTACTATTTTGTGTATGTGTATGGTGAAGACATGTAAGATCACTCTCTTGGCATATTTTAACTAAACAATCCAGTATTCTTAACTATATTCACCATACTACACATTAGGTCTTCAGAACTTATTCATTTTATAACTGAAAATTTATAACCTTCAACAAATATTTCCTCATTTCCCCTGACCCCCAGTTCCTGACAACAACCATTCCACACTGCTTTTATAAGTTGCACATTTTTAGATTCCCCATATAAGTGAGGTCATACAGTATGATGAACTTCAGGGACACTATGCTAAGTGGAATAAGGCAGGCATAAAAAGATGAACACTATTTTTCAACGAGATGACCTAGTGAAAAGACTTAAAAATATGTTTTCTACTTTAATAATATATTTAGTTGTCAAATGAAATTACCTATACTTATTGTTTATAGACTGTTTTGAAAGATGTGTAAAATGGCTAAATCAAACTAATAAGCATATACATTACCTCACACACTTATCCTTTTTTTGTGGTGAGAACACAAAATCTACTCTCAGCAATTTTCAAGAATATGTTTTCCACTTTTAGGAGATGTAATTGCTGAAGGTAATGGATCTGAAAAGAGAGTATATTTTTAATGCCAGGGATGTTACTTCCATAGTAGAATCTGTTCATCATAGCAGTGCAAGTCCTGGGGGATTGTGTTAATGGACCATGCTGCCACCAATAAACACCTTGTTGAATTGGTAGTTATTTCAGAAAAAAAGGGAAGTCATTCTGAACCTTTCATAGACTGTATATTTTAAATGTACTGTGAAATGAAGGACACATAAGCTTAAGAGTAATTATTCCCATTATGCACACTTTTATGACTCAAGATAGTGAGATAGCAAGAAAAATATATGTAAAATAGGCATGCGTGCAAAGTGTACCAAGAATGAGATTCTCAATGAGAATAGAAAACACATTGTATTAGTCTGTTCTCACATTGCCAATACAGACATACCTGAGACTAAGACTGGGTAATTTATAAGGGAAAGAGGTTTGACTCACAGTTCAGCATGGCCGAGAGGCCTCAGGAAACTTACAATTATGGCAGAAGGGGAAGCAAACATGTCCTTCTTCACATGGCGGCAGGAAGAAGAAGAAGGGCAGAACCTAAAGGGGAAAAGCCCTTAAGAAAACCATCCACTCTCATGAGAACTCACTATCACAAGAACAGTATGAGGGTAATGGTCCCCATGATTCAATTACTTCCCACTGGGTCCCTCCACGATATATGGGGACTATAGGAAGTACAAGTCAAGAAGAAATTTGGGTGGAGACACAGCCAATCCCTATCATTCAACCTTTGGCCCCTCCCAAATCTCATGTTCTCACATTTCAAAACACAATCATAACCTTTCAACAGTCCCCCAAAAGTCTTAACGCATTCCAGCATTAACTCAAGAGTCCAAGTCCAAAGTCTCATCTGAGACAAGGCAAGTCTCTTCTGTCTATGAGCCTGTAAAATCAAAAGCAAGTCAGTTACTTCCTAGATACGATGGGGATACAGGCATTGCGTAAATACACTCATTCCAATTGGGAGAAACTGGCCAAAACCAAGAAGCTACAGGCCCCTGCAAGTCCGAAATCCAATAGGGCAGTCATTAAATCTTAAAGTTCCAAAATGATCGCTTTTGACTAAATATGTCAAATCCAAGGCATGCTGATGCAAGAGGTGGGCTCCCCTGGCCTTGGGTAACTCTGCCTCTGTGGCATTGCAGGGTACAGCCCCACCACTGGCTGCTATCACAGGCTGGTGTTGAGTGTCTGCAGCTTTTCCAGGAGCACAGTGTAAGCTGTCAGTTGATCTACTATTCTGGGGTCTGGAGAATGGTGGCCCTCTTCTCACAGCTCCACTAAGCAGTGCCCCAGTGGAGACTCTGTTGAGGTTCTGATCGTATATATCCCTTCTGCACTGCCCTAGCAGAGATTCTCCATGAGGACTTCACCCCTGCAGCATACTTTTTCCTGGATATCCAGGTGTTCCCATACCTCCTCTGAAATCCAAGTGGCTGTTCTCAAACATCAGTTCTTGACTTCTGTGCACCAGTAGGCTCAACACCACATGGAAACCACCAAGGCTTGGGGCTTGCACTCTCTGAAGCAATGGCCTGAGCTGTATCTTGGCCCCATTTAGCCACAGCTGGAGCTAAAGCAGCTCGGACTTGGACACTATGTCCCCAGGCTGCACAGAGCACGGGGGCCCTGGACCCAGTCCACAAAACCATTTTCTTCTCCTAGCCCTCTAGGCCTGTGATGAGAGGTTCTGCCAGGAAGGTCTCTGACATGCCCTGGAGACATTTTCATGATTGTCTTGGTGATTTACATTTGACTCCCTGTTATTTATGCAAATTTCTGAAGCAGGCTTGAATTTCTTGCCAGAAAATGGGTTTTTCTTATCTGCTGCATCATCAGGTGGCAAATTTTCCATACTTGTATGGTCTGCTTCCTCTTGAATGCTTTGCTGCTTAGAAATTTGTTCCAACAGATACCTTAAATTATGTCTCTCAAGTTTAAAGTTTCACAGACCTGTAGGGTAGGGGCAAACTGCCACCAGTCTATTTGCTACAATATAGCAAGATAACCTTTACTTCAGTTCCCAACAAGTTTCTCATCTCCATCTGAGACCCCTTCAGCCTGGACTTCATTGTCTATATCACTATCAGCATTTTGGTCAAAGCCGTTTAACAAGTCTCTAGGAAGTTCCAAACTTTTCCACATCTTCCTGTCTTCTGAGCCCTCCAAGTCTCTTGGGCATTCCAAATTTTCCCACATTTTCCTGTCCTCTTCTGATTCCTCCAAACTACTTCAACATCTGTCTATTGTCCAGTTCCAAAGTTGTTTCCACATTTTCAGTCATTCTTATAACAGCACCCACTCTCTGTGGTACCAATGTACCATATTAGTCTGTTCTCGTGCTGCTAATAAGGACATACCCAAGACTGGGTAAGTCATAAAGAAAAGAGGTTTAATTGACTCACAGTTCCACATGGCTTGGGAGACCTCAGGAAACTTACAATTATGATGGAAGTGGAAGCACACATGTTCTTCATATGATAGCAGAAAGGAGAAGTGCTGAGCCAAAGAGGGGAAAGCCCCTAAGAAAACCATCAGATCTCATGAGAACTTATTATCATGAGAACAGTATGGGGGTAACTGCCTGTATGATTCTATTACCTCACACTAGGTTCCTCCATGATATGTGGGGATTATGGGAACTACAATTCAAGATGAGATTTGGGTGGGGACACAGTCAAACCATATCACACATTAATAAAAATTTTAGAGAGTATTGATTATGATATAAATAAGAATATAAATATTTTAAATATTTTATCAATGAATGAATATTTAATTTCAGCCAATGACTAAGCTGCTCCCTATTATAGATTATATATCATTAAGGAGTGTGGTTTGTCTTTTCCATCTTGTTTCCATCCTGAATGTTTATTATTCAGGAAACTTTAAGACAAGGAGAATTTTAATATTAACGTTACATTTCTGACAACTGAGGGAAAAATAAGAAGTTAACATAAGCTAAAGTCTCACAGAAATCACTTTCTGAGTAATTTGTCCTCCATTATGCCATCTTCTCACAAACACTCTTTAAATTAAACAAAAAGAGATAAACATTATTGCCATGTTCTGTTAAATGGGATGTTTTGGTAAATATTGTATAACTTAAGAATTTTCTTACCCTTCAATTACATATTTGATGTAACTGTAAATTAAGACATGGTAGAAGACATTTTCAAATACACAACTATTTATTATTGAAGGGAAGTGAGAAAACATTTTCAGTTTAAGTTCATTGAGAGTCTTAATGTATAATACATAATTATCGTTATACTTACAAATTGTGAAAATATACATTCGAGAATTTGTGACAGTAAAACCAGTCACTTTTTATTAAAGAGACTGAATATGTTAAAAGACCTAAAGTTAAATTCTTTTTCCTATTGGGATCGCCCTTATATTAATTTTCTATTTCCACACATCAAATTGTCACAAACTTAGTGACTTAAAACAACACCTATTCATTTTTTCAGTTTCCATAGGTTAGGATTCCAAGTACATACTCATGTCCAAGAGGCTGCCTGCACTTCCCTGCCATGAAGCCCTTTCCGTAGGCATTTTCACAACCTCTCTGTTTTGTTCTTTAAGGCTAGCAAAAGAAGAGTTATACAACAATCTATTAAGATGAAGTCTTATAAGTGTATTGTAATCTAATCACTGCAGAGATACCCCAGCACCTTTGTCATATTCTATTAAATGCAAGTGCCAGTTTTGCCTACATTCAAGGGTATGGTATTATACAAGAGGTGATTTCCTGTGGGTTACACTAGAATGTGTCCACCCACAGCTCAAATTGACTCACATATCTTTGTATTTGAATGGTTGCAATACTAAGGTTGTTTTTGGTATCATGGAGCACTTAATAGCATTTACTCAATATTACTCTTTCAATATCCTTTGAGTAAGTTACTGGTGAGTATTGTAAATCTCCAAACCATATAAGGTAAAGGGATGCTCAGAATAGTAAATACCACATAGTAAATATGTAATAAATGTAATCTGTCAACATTATTATTATTTGTATGATTATTGATATGTGCATTGGGTTTGAAAGATCAGTGTGATAAGTCATACTTGAATTTTGATGGGAGTTGCCATAGATGCACTACAACAGAACAAATAATATGATTGGAATGATGGGAAAATCTAGCAACCAAAGATAGAACAAAATCTGAGCTTCCTGATGAACTAGAAGCATTGTGAATGCTTCGGTTTCTTGTAATTCTATAGACTCTTAAACAGTGCTTGTTTGTTTAATTAGTTAATGCAGACTTGGAAGGTGGACTGGAAATGTAGTGAGAATGAGTAAAAGACGGGTTTTCAGAAAAATATGTAGGCAGCATTGGTATGTCTTTGGGATATGTCTATATGAAGTGAAATTTTGCATCCTTTCTACAGACACTAGCAGAACAAGGAAAGAAGATAATTTCCCTATTATTACTGATGTCAGCTTACTATTATAAGTAGAAAGGCATGACTCAAAGATACACTAGTAGAAGAGGGGTATCTCATTAATTGTGTCCCTGATAGCTGTAATCACTCCTACTTAAATTTTTTTATGCTAACTTTACTTTTTCCTAAGAAGAAATGTTGATAGGCAGTGAAAATAAGACGATCACAAGAAGAAAAAACTCAAACCATCAAATTTACTATCTTATTTAATTTCTAGCAATTCTTGTCATTTTTCAAGGATTCTCTCCTACTCTGTTTTTTACATTGAAGAACATTTATTCTATATTGTTAGTTCTTGGCTACTGAGCTTTTAGTTTTAACCATATTTCTTTGTTGAATTATTAGTTATCACTGGGGTAGTAAGACTGGATATTATATAAACAGTGAAGAGACATCCCTAAAAAATTTGCTTGTAGAATTGGGGATAATTATGAGCAGGTTATAAGTGAGCTTAGTCTTTGAAGAATAAATGAAGAAACAAAAGCCAAAACATTGAAGAAAGCATTTCAGAAAGATGAATTCAAAAGTGCAAAGCTTTCGAAAAGTGAAAATGTATGATGTTTTATAAAAAAGAATTTTAGAAGAAGCTTTATGTCTGGAAGGTAAATGAGTTTTGAAGATTTGGCAACAACTTGAGGCTAAAGGGAGAATCTGGGGTCAAAGTATTAACAGCTTCGGGGGAGCTGAATGTTTGCAAATATAGAAGTAACAAAGATCTACATTTTACAAACATCTCAGGAGATGAATTTAGGGTTGGTTTTAAATGACAAGGGTTCATTTAGAAAGATGGCACAGTAATACAGGTGAAAAAAATAAAAATTTAATTAAAGGAAGCATTCATTGGATGAGACAGAGAAGGCTGATTTGGAAGATATTTAAGGGTTAATTTTTAACAGAAATTGGTGGCTAACTGGAGTCTGGCTATTATGATTTAGCTCTGTGTCAAACCATATCAGCCAGACTCCAATTAGTCATGAAGTTTTACCAAATCCCATGTCAAATTGTAATCCCCAGTCTTGGATGGGGGTGCCCATTGGGAGGTGACTGAATCATGAGGGTAGAGTTCTCAGAAATGGTTAGGCACCACCACCTCAGTGCCGTTCTCTGATAGTGAGTCAGTTATCACAAGGTCTGGTTGTTTTAAAAGTGTGTGGCACCACTACCCTCTTTCTCTTCCTTCTGCTCCAGCCATGTGAAGTGCTGACTCCCTGCTTGCCACCCACCATGATTGTAAATTTCCTAAGGACTCCCTAGAATCCAAGCAGATTCTGTCATGCTTCCTGTATACAACCTGCAGAACCATGAGCCAATTAAATCTTTTTTTTTTTTTAATAAATTACCCAGTCTCAGGCATTTTTTATAGCAATGTGAGAATGAACTAATACACTGGCTAAAGAAGCAACATCTACCTCAAACTGCACTACTGAATAAGATATTCCTGAGCCCCATGTTGCTATCCACTTTTACTTTATATTGATTAATAGGTAAGTTTTAAAATTTAATTCCTCAGCTGGCATGAAGGAATCCTGAGTCCCAGCAACTCAGGAGATTGAAGCAAGAATTTGAGACCCCTATCTCTAAAGAAAATGTATCTATATCTAGATCTATATCTATATAGATAGATATATATATCTCAGTAGCAATAGTCAATTTCAAGTATTCAATAGCTTCATGTGACTTGTGACTACCATAATGGAAAGCACAAATAAAAATATTTTCTTTGTTATTGGAGGATCTATTGGACAGCAGTAACATAGAGTGAATTCCAGGTATCTTTTGCGTTTATTAGAAGAAACTTTTGAAAAAATCAGTTGGGAAATAACATAATAAGTCATAAATATATTATGTTTGCATTAAATGTAGGTATACGATTGTTTTCCACCACTCTTCTGCTTTTTCCAATAATGCATCAAGAATATCTGTGTTCATACAGCTTTCTGTTGAGATGCAAAACTGTAAGCTAAATTCCTAAGTGATTATTTATTATCTGCAAGAACATGTGATATTTAAAATAAGTAATGGTTGCAAAGTTCTCCTCTAATTTATATTACCTATTTACATGAAAAATCTTATTTCCCATGCAATAGCTTACAAAACTATATAATACAAAAAATAGTGATTTTCCAACCCAATCTCAGTGTAAAATTGCATATTTTACTTCATATGTATCTGACTATGAGTGATTCTACATATTATTATATCTTTATAAGCAATTTGTATAGTTGTTTTAGGTCTGACTTTACTATGTTTTCAACTTCTTTACTTCATTGGTATTGATTTGTATGGCATTTTTATACATTTAGAATATAAAATTAATCACAAAGTTGTCTTATAAGTTAAAAATCCCATTTCCCAGTTATTTATTTCTGCATTTACCTTGTTTATGATGTAAGTGTAGCCCCTTTAAAATGTCGCTAAATATGTCAATATTTCCTTTATGATTTCTGGAATATAACTCTTATTTATGTATAAAATCACTCATGCCTTCTAGTGTCTTCATAGTTCTTATGTTAAAGTATTAATATTTGATCTCACATTTATTTTTCTATAAATTTAATTTAACCTAATAATTGGTAGAACTTTAAATAATTGTAGCTATATACAATTGCATGGAAAAAAGAAAAGCACTAAGATTTCTCTTTTGCTTTTGTTGTTGTTAAGTGACAAAAAGTGGCTAAAAAATCCCCTAGACTTTATATGTTTGTAGGCAAAGGATAAGCAGTAGAAATCTCATATTTATAATAAAATATTGGAATGATTCCAAATAAATTAAAGAAAAAGTAAGTAATATTTTTCTCAATACTATACTCAGGAATTACAATAACTACAAAACAGAATAATGTAAGTTTATTTTTTTTAAAAAAACAAAATATTCTTTCTTTTAAATATGTGGTGGACCTTATAAAAATAATAACCTAAAATAACTGATGTAATGTTCAGAATTGGATTAATTTGATTGAAACTTAGTTACAGAGAAATTGAAAGATAAATCTGGGTTTAAGCTATTGGAAAAATATATAGTTTATATGACAGAAATAAGACAAAGAATAATATGTTAGGAAATTACTAAATCAAGGTTGCTTATACAATCTGCTCCTTAAGAATAAGCATCAATTAATAACTATTAAGAAAATAGAAACTGCATTGGCAATACTAGCATATCCTGCAGAATAAACTGTAAAACAGACTGAAGTGTTTTATTTTTAGTCAACTGGTTGAATGAAACTCCCATAAGGCCATAGGTGTGAATGGATAGAAGGGAAGCAATGCAGAAAGAAGCAGTGTCAAAAGACACTGTATCCCCTAGCTCTGCCCAAACTCATTTTCTTACATATTATTTTTACTCAATGATAGATTGGTGCTGCACATATCCAACTTTATTTATAGATGTGTTTGACTTGGAAAATGCAGACTGTGTGGTCACCTGATGTCATCTTCAGTTTGCTCTCTTCTAAGGGCTAATAGTAAGCCAGAAGGTAATTCTCAAGAAGTAGGAAATTTACTTTCGGAAGAGAACATTGATTTACTCTAAAATCCTAGAAGTTGTCCTTGTGGTTCTTCTATTGGTATCTATCAGAATGGCCTATAAAGCATCTCTATTTACCACAGATACTTTGAGTATCAATGGATTTACTGAATCATTAGGCCATGAAGAAGAGCATCTTGTACTTCAGCCTGTATTTATTGAAAAGCCACCTCTTGCTATAGCTCTCAAAGATATAGGCTGCCTTAATATATGATTTGGCAATTATGCTGAAGAAGCACTCTCAACTGTGGTATGTTGTGTCCAAAATCTTGAAAACCCTACCATGCATTGAGCCTTTACATTTTTTTTTTTTTTGTGACAGTGCAAGGTGAAAAAATGTATTTGTTACCTTTGAGGAAAGTATAGACATATTCCAGATAATTGAAACCACAAAACTTTAATGAAGAGGTAGATCCATGCATTTTTGTGGAATTACTGCCCAGATTCTGGCTAGAATTTACCTTACTAAACTATATAATAGTAATTGCTACCTCTTACACATCAGATTCAATAAACTCAACGTCATCAATGTAGTGGACCAGACTGGGGCTTTGCGGAATGTCATTATGATCTAACTCTCTGCAAATCAGATTATACCTAGAAGAAAAAAAATGATACAACCCTGAGACAAGGCTATGAAGGTTTACTGTTAGCCCAACTAGGTCAAAGCAACTGACTTCTGGGGATCGTTACAGTATGGAGAAGAAAAACATTAGCCATATCAGTAGGAGCATATCAAGTGTTCAATGATGTATTTCATCATCCTGGTAATAAGTACTGTACTTAATAGATAATTTTCCAATCATTACCCTCCTCCAACTCTCTCTACTCTCAAGTGGGCCCTGATGTCTATTGTTCTCTTCTTTGTGTCCCTGTGTACTCAATGCATATTCCCGCTATGTAAGAGAGACACGTGGTATTTGGTTTTCTGTTCTTTCATTAGTTCACTTAAGTTAATGACCTCCAGCTTTATCCAGGCTGCTGCAAAGAGCATGGTCTTGTTCCTTTTTATGTCTGCATAGTATTCCATGATCTATGTATCCTATTTTCCTTATCCATTCTACCATTGTTAGGCATTTAGGTTGATTCCATGTCTTTGTTATTGTGAATAGTGCTGTGATGAACATTCACATCCATGTTATCTTTCTGGTAGAATAATTTATATTCCTTTGGGTATATAACCAATCATGGGATTGCTGGGTCAAATGGTAATTCTGGTTTAAGTTCTTTCAGAAATCATCAAACTGCTTTCCATAATGGTTAACCCAACTCACATTGCCCCCAACAGTGTATAAACATTTCCTTTTCTTTACAATCTCACCAGCATCTCTTATTTTTTTTTGCCTGTTTCATAATAGCCATTCTGACTGGTATAAGATGGTTTCTCTTTGGGGTTTTGATTTACACCTCTCTAATGATTAGTGGTTTGAACATTTTTTCATATATCTGTGTCTTCTTTTGAAAAGTGTCTGTTCATATCATTTGCCCACTTTTTAATGGGGTTGTTTGTTTTCTTGCCTGTAAATTTGTTTAAATTCCTTATAGATTGTAGATATTAGGCCTTTATTGGATGCATAGTTTGCAAATATTTTCTCCCATTTTGTAGATTGTCTGTTTACTCTGCTGACAATTTCATTTCTTGTACAGAAAGTTTTTAGTTTAACTTGGTGCATCTATCAGTTTTTGTTTTTGGTGCGGCTGTTTTTGGCATCTTCATTAAAGAACCTGTGTCAGGGCCTGTGCCCAAAATGGTATTTCCTAGGTTATCCTCCATGGTTTTTATAGTTTTAGGTCATATTTTTAAGTCCTTAATTCATCTTGAGTTTATTTTCTTATGTGGTATAAGTGATACAGTATCAGTATTCAGCATATGGTTAGCTAGTTATCCCATCACCATTTATTGACTAGGAAGTCCTTTCCTGATTAATTGTTTTTGTCAACTTTGTCAAAGATCAGATGGTTGTAGGTGTGTGGCATTATTTTTGGGCTCTCAGTTCTGTTCCCTTGTACCAGTACTATGCTGTTTGCGTTACTGTAGCCTTGTAGTATAGTTTGAAGTCAGATAGACTCCAGCTCTGTTCTTTTTGCTTAGACTTTTCTTAGGTATTCAGGCTTTTTTGGTTTCATTTGAATTTTAAAATTTTTTTTTTTTTCTAATTCTCTGAAGACTGTTATAGGTAGTGATGGGAATAACATTGAATCCATAAATTGCTTTGGGCAGTATGGCCTTTTTAATGATATTCATTTATCAATGAACATAAAATAATTTTCTATTTGTTTGTGTCATCTCTGATTTGTTTCAGCAGTGTCTATTTTGAATGGGATTACATTCTTTATTTGGCTCTAAGCTTGAATGTTGTTTGTGTAGGGCAATACTACTGATTTTTGTACATTGACTTTGTATTCTGAAATTTGCTTAAGTTGTTTATCAGATCTAGGAGATTTTTGGCAGAGATTATAGGATTTGATAGAGATTATTTGGCAGAGATTTTGTACATATAGAATCATATCGTCTACAAACAAAGGTAGTTTTACTTTCTTCTTTCTTACTTGAATGACTTTTTTTTTTTTAACCTGATTCCCTTGGCTAGAAGTTTCAGTATGATGTTGAATACGAGTGGTAAGAGTGAACATCCTTGTGTTGTTCCAGTTCTCAAAGGGAATGTGTCCACTTTTTTTTTTCCATTTAGTATGATGTTGGCTATGGCTTTGATATAAATATCTCATTATTTTAAGGTACGTTTTCTTGATATCTGGTTTGTTGAGAGTTTTTATGATGATGGGATGCTGGATTTTGTTGAAAGCCTCTTCTGCATCCATAGAGATGATCATTTGGTGTTTGTTTTTACTTCTGTTTATGTGATTAACCACATGTACTGATTTATGTAGGTTGAACTAACTTTGCATCCCAGGGATAAAGCCCACTAGATTGTGGTAGATTCATTTTTTTGATACGCTACTGGATTTGGGTTGCTAGTATTTTGTTGAGGATTCTTGCATTCATGTTGATCAATGATATTAGCCTAAAGTTTACTTTTTTGTTGTGTCTCTGCCAGGTTTTGGTGTCAGAATGATGCTGTCCCCATAGAATGAGTTAAGGAGGAATCACCCCTTCTCAATTGTTTAGAATAGTTTTCGTAGGTATGGTACCATCTCTTCTTTATATATTTGCTAGAATTTGGCTATGAATCCATCTGGTCCTGGGCTCTTTCTAATCGGTAGGCTTTTTACTATTGATTCAGTTTTGGAACTCATTATTGGTCTATTCAAGGTTTCAATTTCTTCCTTGTTTAATCAACAGAGGTTGTATGTTTCCAGAAATTTGTTCATTTCTTGTAGGTTTTCTAATCTGTGTACATAAAGGTGTTCATAATAGTCTTTGAGGGTTTTTGTATTTCTCTGGGATCAGTGATGTTATTCACCTTGGTCATTTCTGATTTTGTTTATTTAGTTCTTCTCTCTTTTTTTCAATGTTAGTCCAGCTAGTGGTCTGTTAATCTTATTTATTCTTTCAAAGAACAAACTTCTAGATATGTTGATTTTTATGGGGTTTTTCACTTCTCTCTCATTCAGTTCAGCTCTTATTATTGGTTATTTCTTTTCTGCTGACAGCTGTGGTGTTGGTTTGCTCTTGTTTATCTAATTCCTCTAGGTATGATGTTAGATTGTCAATTTGTGGTCTTTCTACCTTTTTGATATGTTCAATTAATGCTATAAACTTTCCTCTTAACACTGTTTTAGCTGTGTTTCATAGATTCTGGTATG
This sequence comes from Mandrillus leucophaeus, assembly GCF_000951045.1. Lineage (NCBI taxonomy): Eukaryota > Metazoa > Chordata > Mammalia > Primates > Cercopithecidae > Mandrillus > Mandrillus leucophaeus. Next base: position 2,082,431 of record NW_012103787.1, read on the forward strand.
GTTTATCTTTGTTCTCATTGATTTCAAAATGTTTTTATTTCTGCCTCAGTTTTATTGTTTACCCAAAAGTCATTCTGAAACAGGTTATTTAATTTCCACATAATTATATGGTTTTGAGAGATTTGGGTGTTGGTTTTTCTTTTTATTACATTGTGGTCCAAAAATGTGGTTGGTATAATTTTCTTAAAATTTTTTGAGAATTGCATTACAGCTGAATTTGTATTCAATTTTTGAGTAAGTGCTGTGTAAGGATGAGGAGAATGTATATTCTGTTTTTGTTGTGTGGAGTTTTCTACAGATGTCTGTTAGGTACATGAGGTCAAGTGTTAAGATTAGGTCCCTAATATCTTTGTTAGTTTTCTACCTGCATGATCTGCCTGATACTATCAGTGTGATATTAAAGTATTTCGCTATTATTGTATTCATCAAAGACTTTTCATTGATCTCTAAGAACTTGTTCCATGAATCTGGGTGCTCCTTTGTTAGATGCATGTATATTTAAGATCATTAGGTTTTCTTTCTTAATTGAACATTTTAACATTATGTAATGCCTTTCTTTCTCTTTTTTAGTCCTTGTTGGTTTAAAGTCTGTTTTGTCTGAAATTAGAATAGCAACTCATGCTTTTTCTCCATTTTCCATTTCCTTGGTAGATTTTTCTTCATCCCTTTACTTTGAGCCTATGGGTGTCTTTGCATTTGAGGTCAGTCTCTTGAAGACAGCATTCCATTGGGTCTTGCTTCTTTATCTATCTTGCCACTCTGTGCCTTTTAATTGGGGGCGTTTAGCCCAGTTACGTTGAACATTAATATAGATATGTTTGGATTTAGACCTCCCATCATGTTTTTAGCTGGTTACTGTGCAGACTTAATTGTGTAGCTGCTTTATAATATCAATGGTCTATGTACTATAGTGTGTTTTTGTTGTGACTGGTAATGGTTTTTGTTTTCATGTTTAGCAGCCCCTTAAGTATCTCTTGTAAGCCAGGTCTGGTGGTAATCAATTTCCTTAGAAATTGCTTGTGTGAAAAGCATCTTATTTCTCCTTTGATTATAAAGTTTAGTTTGGTTGGATCTGAAATTCTTATAAATTCTTTCCTTTAAGGATACTGAATATAGGTCCCCAATTTATTCTGGTCTATAGGATTTTTCTGTGGAAAAGTTCACTGTTAGCTTGATGGGGTTCCTTGTGTGGGTGACCTGTCCCCTCTGTCTCAGTGTCTTTCATATTTTTCATTTCATTTTGACCTTGGAGAATCTGAGGACTATGTCTTTTGGCAATGCTCATGTTATATTGTATCTCTCAGGCTTTGTCTTCATTTCTTGTATTTGAATGTTGGCCTCTCTAGCTAGGTCTGGAAAATTTTCATGGACAATATATCAAAATCTTTTTGCCAAGTTGCTTGCTTTCTGTCTGTCTCATTCAGGAATATCAATGAGTCATTCATCTGGTTTTTTACATAATCTCATATTTCTTGGAGATTCCTTCTTCTTTATTCTTTTTTCTTTATTCTTCTTCTTTATTCTTTCTTTATTATTCTTTATTCTTTTTTCTTCTTCCTCTTTCTTTATTCCTTCTTCTTTATTCTTTCTTCTTTATTTTTTCTGACTGAGTTAATCTGGAGAACTGGTCTTCAGACTCTAACAGTCTTTCTTCAGCTTGATCTGTTCCACTGTTAATGATTGCAATTTTATTATGAAATGCTTGTTGTGTATTTTTAACTCTATAAAATCAGTTTGCTCTTTTTTATAAAATGTTCATTACATCTTTCATCTCCTGTATACCTTATTGTATCTCTCAGATTACTTGGATTAGATTAGACTTTCTCCTATTCTTGTTTTTCTTTTCTTTTCTTTTTTAGACGGAGTCTCACTCTCACCAGGCTGGAGTGCAGTGGCGCGATCTCGGCTCACTGCAACCTTGGCCTCCCGGGTTCAAGTGATTCTCCTGCCTCAGTCTCCCAAGTAGCTGAGACTACAGGCGTGCGCCACCATGCTCAGCTAATTTTTGTATTTTCCGTAGGGATAGGTTTTCACCATGGTGGCCAAGATTGTCTAGATCTCTTGACCTCATGATCTGCCCACCTTAGCCTCCCAAAGTGTCCCGATTGATGATTTTTATTTTTGTCCATATTCTGAATTCTATTTCTGTGATTTCAGCTCTTTCAACTTGTTAAGAATCACTGCTAGGGAACTAATACAGTCATTTGAAGGTAAGAAGACACTGTCATTTTGAGTTTCCAGAGCTCTTGCACTGATTCATTCTCATCTGTGTGGGCTGATATTCCTTTAGTCTTTGACATTGCTGTCCTTTGGATAGGAATTTTTCTTTTATCTTCTTTGATACACCTGGGAGTTTGATTGTGGTATAAGGTGGGTTCAGTCAACTGGTTCTGTTTCTGGAAGATTTTAGAGGTCCAAGGGTCAGCTCAGCACTTCTGGACTGTGTGTTCTAACTCTGGAGGGCTGGTACCAGGCCACGAGCTTTGTTCTCTGGCTTCTCAAAGTTAGTAACCTCCTGTGCTGGAAAGGCAAGGTATTTCTAGTCTGCTGGCCACAACACTCTGATGAGAGGTGTCAGCCAAAGCACTGTGTTGGGGCTGTGGCAGTGAGATACATTCTTGCTTCCACATGCTAGCAGCTGTGGTGGTACAGCAGGGACAGGGCACCAGTAGGGGCGGAGTAGCTGGTGTTTGTGTTAGCATTTGCACTGGCAGTGGCAGGAGTATGGCAGGTTACCCACACATCACTATGGGCATGGCACTGGTGGAGTGGGACAGGTGGCATTTGAGTGTGTGTTCACGCCAGCTGCAGCTGCATGGTGGTGTACCCACTACATCAGCAGGCGCAGGGCAGTGGAGTGCAGTGATGCTGGCAATAATGGAGTGGTGGGATGCATGCACACATGAAATGGCAGCAGGAAAGAGGAGACAAAGTCTGCCCACACCCAACCGGCACACCAGTAAATTGGTGAAGTGTGATCATGGGTGAGTGCATGCTGGCAAAGTGGCAGAGGGAGTCTGCAATGGGGAGAGACTGCAGGTGGGCTGGTGTATGTCAGCAGAGGCTGGACGACTGGAGCTATCTGACAGAAACTTGTAGTCTGCCGGTGAAGAAGCTGTGATTAAGTTCCCTGAAAGACACCCGAGCACCCTATTGTGTCCAGGTCTGACACTCTCCCAGGCCAAAGTCTCTAAGAGAAGGATGGCAAGCCTTGGGGGATGGTCGACCCTGGCCGTGCTCCAGTGTAGCCATTCCTCTGCCAAAACGTCTGGGCTCCACATAGTCTGCAGTCTTGCCCTTTCCTCCCCTCTAAGCAGCTCTGCCTGCCAGCTCAAGTGTCTGTGGGGTTCTTGGGGTCTCCTGCTACCAGGATTCAAGAGGCCTGTGGCAAGAGCGGACCAATCTTCACCTGTTCAATTTACCCCTTCTCCAAGAGTTTCTGGGAGCCAATAACTAGTCTCAGTGCTTGGCAGCCCTGTCCAGTGTTCCCAGTTTTCTCCCTCTACAGCCTAGTATTTGTATCTTCCCCTGCCCACTCTCAAAGCCCTCCTTTCAAATATCTGCTAGTAGTGTATCAGTCTTCCCAATGTCCCAATCTCTCAGTGGGAGATGTTCCTGCTGGCTATGTCTAGTTTGGCCATATTGGCTGAATATACCTAAAAGCTGGTTTTGCAGGCTGAACAAGCATGGTGCTGGTACCTGCTCAGATTCTGGGGAGGCCTCAGGAAGCTTTTACTCATGGTGAAAGGTAAAGCTAGATCAGGCATGTCACATAGCAAGAGCAGGAGCAAGAGATCCCACATTTATTATTATATGAAGAAAGGCAATTCAATATTTTACAAATATATTACCTTAAGCCTACATTTTTGGGACTGTTTCATTTCTGTAGAACATATTTGAATTTCCAGGAATGAAAGTTGTATGACCTCCCAAATAATTCAGGATAACAAAAACTTAGCATAACAGATACTGGCTTTCTCAGAAAGGATCCATCAAAGCAGTTACTTTATTTAATGTTTTAAATATATTAATTTGTCATACAGCACTCAACATACTACTTAAATTACAGCACATATATGTTATATATTCTACATTCATATGAATTGTTGCAAGTTTCACCACAGCATGCAAAGCAAAAATACTAATCATAATATTACTATGTTATATATCATTTGATGCTAATTTTTATCTCAACTTCCATGGGAAAATAGATATATTCCAGTGTGTGTGTGAAACATAGAAATGCTTTTTAGGTAATAGTTTGCCAAAAATAGGAGAATATGAGATAAAGAATAATTTTCTCTTAGGCCAGTTGAATCTACACAAACATTTTAAATGTATCCTTTTATTCCATCTGCCATTTTCATGCTTTAATGCATCAAATGTTCCACTCCTTCTCAGTCATTTTTTACTTACAAAATATTATCCACGTCCTTCTATATTAACCCAAGAGCCCTGGCATATGCACTGCTTCGGTGCTCACCTACTAGGATAGAATGTCCAGCAAATTTAGTCTGAATACTGCCCTTCTGCCTTCTCATTCATGTGTGACATCCATTTGTTATGCTGCAAGATACTGGCCTATTCCCTGCTGTGAGTACCCAAAGACCTCTCCACCTTGAGGTCTATGCAAAGTAACCTAGCTGTTTTGTGTTCATCCATATTTCTTTTTTTCTCTGTCTTCCTTTTTCTACCAACATTAGAGCATGAATAACAACTAAAATATAATTAAAGTCAATATTGTTTGTGGTCAGTATGCTATTTTAGTAAATCATATTGTTGATAGATTACTTTGAATCCAATGTGACTAATAATCATACTCATAATAGTCATTTGTGTTCTTTCCAAGACAAAAAGACAGACACTGAAAGAAAGAAAAAGAGAAAGAAAGAAAGAAAGAAAGAGGGAGGGAGGGAGGGAGGGAGGAAGGGAAGGAAGGAAGGAAGGAAGAAAGAAAGAGAGAGAAAGAAAGAGAGAAAAGAAAAGAAAGAAGTAAAGAAAGAAAGAGATTTTCCTACTCTGAGTATATTTTGCTTTTTTGCTGCCAGCTGTGATCACATGCTTAACCTGATGGGCATTTCCTGGAAAGCTACATGTACATGTGGATTAATTACAGGGAACTGTAGCCCCCACTGAGGATTTCAGACCAAATGTACAAGTCTCTCTCCATCTTCTGAGGCTCAGAATAAGGGAAACATAAGCTTCAGAGTACGCAAAAATTTTTCACCTCAAGCCTCCATTCATCATCTAGGAATCAATAACATTAACAGTCTAAATTGAGTTAGATGTGACCATAAAAAGTCAATTTCCTAATTTTAGTTAAACTTAAATATAAGAAAAATATAGTAACAAGAATAATATTAATTATAAACAAATAATACTTGAAGCATTATACTCTTTTCCATAAATTATCTCATTGATACTCATTACTATGCTATTAATCAAGAAACTGAGAATTACATATATTAAATAATTGTTCATAATTATTATGCACAATAAGAAGTATTGTCATTAGCTAAATTTATGAACAATTCCACAAAAAGACATTCCATTATTGCTTAAAGACAGGAGATATGAAGCTAGGGAAAGGCAGGTGTACACTGTAAATTATTAAGTGGGTCATTTTACACATGCGAAATAGACTCCACGAAGTTAAAGAGACCAACTACGTGTCAAGCTTACAAAAGTGCAAGCTAGCACATAATTACAAGACTTAATATACCTTGAATACCCTGTCTTTATAGAGGAGACAATTCAGAGTAGTTTCTCTTACTTGTTAATTCAGATTAAATATCTCTACATGGGAAAATAATTCAAGAAAAAAAAAATAAACACCTCTTCTCTTCCACCACTATATTTATATGCCATGTCTATTTTTATATAGAGTTATATTAATGAACTTCAACTGATACAAGGTTCTTGGAGTGGGGATCGTGGCTGTATCCGAAGCTATCAATAAGCAATCCTTACGTTCTTCATGTACTGCTTTCGTAATATTAAGATTCATGTGTCAAGCATTGCACAATAGAGCTTTACATATGTTTACATATACTTTCATATTCAATTCTCAGAACTACCAGAGAAGGTAAATTTTATTGTCTCCATTTGAAGATAAGGAAACTTAGGTTCTGTGAAGTTAAATAACTTGTCCAAGATCTTGCAGCTGGTGTGTAGCAGCCCAGATTTAAAATAAAATATTTCTGTAAAAAAAGCCTTTGATCTTAATAAGCATTGTATAACATTGTCTCTTTTGACTATTTTGAGGCAATTGCATTGTTATTCTGACAGACACGTATCATTGTCAAAATTACGCATCATATTCTCTATGCAAAGTAAATGCATAAATATAATTCATAATATGTATTACAATAGAAATTTAACTCCTTTTAAAAGCAGGGGTTACATTTTATTTATAGTCCATGTAGTTCCTAGATTACCATGGACTCTCAGTAAATATTAAATTGCAACCATAGATGATTTAACAATAAAAATTTTAACATAATGCAATTAAAAACCAAAACAGTAGAATTCACTTTAATGTTGCTATATGCAAATTCTCTGTCTTGTTTATTTCTGATCCACACATGTTGTGGTTGTACAAACAGAAGGACAGATGTTGCAAGGTAATTCACCTTTATAGGTAGATTTAATTTACATGATGCTGGAGTGAAAATGTTTGACAGAGCTTTTCATTTTTTATTTTATATAAGAATATAATCACCAGGGAGAAAATCCCTATTTTTAAATGAAAAGTCTTTGCATAGTCTAATGTAGAATACCTGCCGGGGGTTGTGGTGTTGAGGGCTGGAGGATGCTATGACCTGTTTTATAATACTGTAGTGATTTGTGATGCAATTTGAAAAAAAAAAAAAAAAAAAAGCATTTTACATGCAAGGTTCCCTAGTCAGCAAAGGCAGAGTTTGTTTCAGGCATAAATACACTTGGTCCCTGTGTCAAGAGAAAGAACTCCACATTGCTTTGAAGCACCCCTGGCAGTTGATAATGGAGGGCTGTTGGCAATGATTATGGAGGCAGATGCTCACCTGTACTCCTACAGTGTACAATCTTGGCTGGATGACAAGGTGAGGAGAAGGAGACGCTGTCACAGAATGGGGGCAACTGGCAGCTGGAACCCTTGCGGGGAAGGGTAAACTGGTCACCCAGGGCTGCTTGCTTGACTGTAGCAGATCTCATCAATCATGCCAACATATGCAGCTGCCTGAAAATAAACAGGCTTCTCAGACAGGAGACGAAATGAGGTAAATTAAAAGGCCAATAATTTAAACAAATCCGTTCCCAGTTTCACAGCAAAGATGGATGGATAAATTCTGCTGATAGACCCAGATTTCTGGTTAGCTGATAAAAATCACTGGTACATATTAATGTGATTAATTTAAGTAATTCTGAAACAATCCTTTCGTATTTTTTTTAAGTTGCTATCCTTCTTAAAAATGTAGGCAAGACTTTTTTTTTTTACATTTGTCAATTAATATCTTCTCTTTAATTTTACTAAATGTATTACTAGTGAATATGCAGCTAAAATAAACATTGTAGTTCTAGGTAATATACCAAAGCATATGTCTTCTTGTTTTGTCCAAAGTCCCAACTGAAATCAGTGAGAATTTGTCTGTAACAGTGACTGCATGATTATTCACATAGCATAAGACAATTCTTTTTATTTTCATTTCATTTTCCTTTGTTCTATTAGTTCACAGCTGATCTTCAAAATACTTATCACAATATTGCCTTAATCCATTACTTCATTATTATACTTTCTCCTTCATTCTTTTATTCTGATTAGGTTAGCATTAGTTTATTTTAACTCTTTAATATACATAGACACTATATACATAAATGTGTATACATAAACATTTTATATATATGTAATTTTTTGAACATTCTTTTCTAATTCCTCATAGTACTGCAGTAACCTTCCATTTCACATCAAGAAAATAAATCACTTGCAGTTCTTTCCTTTTTGGCTGAAAACAGACCTCTCCTGGGAACTCTTGACTAATAACCACAGATTCCCTAAGGTTAGATGATGATGAACTCCACCATTAGACACTTAGTCGTTTTTACTCCTTGTTATCACAACTCTACCTTGAGTCAATCCTTCATCCTCCATCTAATTTAGATTTATCTAAAAGGACCAGAGAGTTCAGGTTCTTTTTACTGATAGATTTGGTATTTATATGCTTATGGTTGCTACCCAGGGCCCTACAGAGAGCACTGTGTGGTGAGGGTCTGACGAAACAATATCAGAAAATGGTGATTCACTTTCTCAAATCTGACAGTGGTGCAGAAATTAGAGAAAGACAATGCTAGCCTGAGGTCAATGTAATTCTCTCGTCTCTCAAGCACATCTCCTTACACAGGTGGCATTACAGCTGTTGTTATGTCTGCAGGGGAATCACAGTCATTGGCAGCCCCTTACACAGCTGGCAGCCCAATGCAGGAACTCGAGAATCAGGTTCGACATTGCTAAATGGGAAGTGTCCACCTTGTCTTCTAAATGTCCGCTTTTCTTTAACCTACATTATGAGACAGTTTGTTGTTGCTGTGTTTTTATTATTTTAATCACTGCTGGGAGTTCAAATTTCTCTTCACCTAGTAAGTTACTTAGTGGTCTGTGATCTAATATCATCAGCTATCTCCACCTTAGGAACAAATAGGCATCTCTCCAAATGAATTAACTAAAGGACTTTAAATCAGTTATTAAGCTAACTGTTCATTTTAACCTTTCTTCAGAATTTGTAATTGCTTGAGGTATATTATAGAAATAAACCCTCAAGAGAAATAAATTATTTGGATTTTAATACAGTTGTTTTTTGCAGTAGCAATTATTGCATGAAACTACAGAAAATGTGTCATTTGTGGGAGGGAAAAGAAGATATAAATTCAGTAACTACAGCATTGACAATGACATTTTATAATATCCAGGTAATACTTAGACATCTGGGTACTCTAATTTTATTTTTTGTTTTGAACATATTCCATATATATATATCCGATTCTTTAGATTCTTTATTGCATACATTGGATTCCATCTCTCTGTTAGATGGTTACTGAAGCCATTGTGGAATCCCTGGGACTAACTGCAACAAGCACATTGAGAGCTATGGCTTTTTTCAGGCCTTTACATTAGTACTGGTGGTAACCTGGGTTCCCCAAATCTTTCCCTTTATCTCAATTTTCCTTTAACTTCAAAGAATATCCATGGTGTCTGTATACTCCAAGCTCAATTAACTCTGGTGGCTGTGGCATATGTTGATAATCAAAATGATATTATGCACATAACCCAGGCATAGGTTAAAAGTGTCTCTATAGTAATAATATAATAACATAGATTATAATAAAATAATAAAAGTGGTCCTGCACATCATCTCATATTTCAAAACACTTCAATGTAAGCATTTTTGCCACATTTTGTATGACATATAATAAGAGCATCATAAATTGGCTCTAAGCTACAGTCCATGAAATTCCACAATAATTAATTAATGTTGTTATAGCAACACGTTTTATAGCCTTTCTTAACACCCAAAAAAAGCAATGGCTTGGGGTAAACTGTCTAAAAAACATTTTGTCAATTTCATCTTCAACCACTCTCATGCTACTATTTGTTCCTCTTCTTATTTTAATCATTTTTCTCTCAAGTTGGATCTCCGCTTTGTGTGGGAATTGAGTAGTCAAACCCCAGCACAGCAGCACATTTTAATATCAGTTTGCTCGTGTGAATACTGAGAAGCTAGCACTAGTTTCCTGTCAGGCAGAACAAACACAGTTTGTCTTTCAGTGAAAATTAACTTTTATTTAGCATGACTGCATACAGCATGGAGACAGCACGCCACATTTGACTGCAAGTCGCATTGCCCTGCATTCACAGTGCACTATTAGGAGAAAAATTGTGCATTTTTTTCTTTATAACATGACCTACTGAACTAACGATGCTTGTTAGCATATTTGTAAAACAAAAAAAAAATCTGTGTTGGAGGGAAACTAACAGACCATTTGTATAGTCTCTCTAACTTATAGGCTGAGAAAGAGGAAGAAGGAGATATGCCGAGGTCTCATGTGTAGTCAATTTCATAACTGAGATGTGAGGCCGGGCGCGGTGGCTCAAGCCTGTAATCCCAGCACTTTGGGAGGCCGAGACGGGCGGATCACGAGGTCAGGAGATCGAGACCATCCTAGCTAACATGGTGAAACCCCGTCTCTACTAAAAAAATAAAAAACTAGCCGGGCGAGGTGGCGGGCGCCTGTAGTCCCAGCTACTCGGGAGGCTGAGGCAGGATAATGGCGGGAACCCGGGAGGCGGAGCTTGCAGTGAGCCGAGATCTGGTCACTGCGCTCCAGCCTGGGCGACAGAGCAAGACTCTGTCTCAAAAAATAAAAGTAAAAAAAAATAAAAATAAAAATAACTGAGATGTGAAGTAAGGTCTCCACATTTCCTCATTGGTCAGCTTTAAACTAAATTACAAACTGCCTCCTGTCATGTAGGTATACCACACACAGGATCCTTATTTAAGATATAAAATAAACTTGAGGAAAACTGTGTTGCAGTGCTTAAGCACATGACTGTCTTGCCTGTAAGTGGTAGAAAAGTCATACTAGTGATTCAATGTGCCATTTATCTGTCTATATTCTAAGGCAGGTCTATTAGCCCATTCTCACACTGCTATAAAGAAATACCTGTAACTGGGTAATTTATACAGAAAATAGCTTTAGCCATAGGCTCATGGTTCCACAGGCTATGCAGAATGCATGACTCTGGCATCTGCTTGGCTCCTAGGAAGGCCTCAGGAAACAATCATGATGGAAGGCAAAGGGAGAGCAAGGTGTTTCACATGATGGCAGCAGGAGGAAGTGGGGAGATGCCAAACACTTTTAAACAAGCAGATCTCATGAGAACTCTATCACAAGAACAACACCAAAGGGATGGTTCTAAGTTACTCATGAAGGATGCATGCCCATGATGAATCTAATCACCTCCCATCAGGCCTCACCTCCAACACTGGTGATTGCAATTGAACATGACAATAGGGGACATAGATCCAAACCATATCATTTCACCTCCGACCCCTCCCAAATTTTATATCCTTCACACATTACAAAATAAAGTCATGCCTTTCCAACAGTCCCGCGATGTCTTAAGTCATTCCAACATTAACTCAAAACTCCAAAGTCCAAAGTCTTATCTGAGAAAAGGATAGTCCCTTCCACCTATGAACCTGTAAAATCAAAAACAAGTAATTTGCTTCCAAGATACAATGTGGATATAGGCAATGGTAAATACTCCCATACAAAAAGGGGTAAATCAGCCACAAGAAAGGGGCTCCAGACCTCATGCAAATCTGAAGTCCAGCAGGACAGTCATTAAATCTTAAAGCTCCAAAATAATTTACTTTGACTCTATGTCTACATCCAGGACACACTGGTGCAGTGAGCTCGCAAAGCCATAGGAAGGTCAGTCTCTGACTTTGCAGGGTTCAGCCCCTGTGGCTGCTCTCAAGACTTGGCGTTTAGTGCCTACAGTTTGTACAGGTACAAGGTGCAAGCTACTAGTATATCTACCATTCTGGGATCTAGAGGACAGTGGCCCTCTTCTCTCAACTCCACCAGAGGACAGTGGTCCTCTTCTCACAGCAGTACCCCAGTGGGGACTCTGTGTGAGGGCTCCAAACCCACATTTCTCCTCCACACTGGCCTAGTAAAGGTTCTCTGTGAGGGCTCCAATCCTGCAGTAGGCTTATGCCTGGATATCTAGGCTTTTCCATACATCCTCTGAAATCTAGGTGGAGGCTCCCAAGCCTGAAATCTTGTACTGCCAGCACCCTCAGGCTTAACACCACGTGGAAGTCTCCAAGGCTTATGGCTTGCAGTCTCTGAAGCATCAGTCCAAGCTGTACATTAGCCCCTTTAAGCCACAGTTGGAACTGGAGTGGCTGGGATGCAAGAATCAGTGCCCTGAGGCTAAGCAGGGCAGCAGGGCCTGATCCTGTCTCAAGAAACTATTCAGTCCTCCTAGGCCTGTGGGCCTGTGATGGGAGAGGCTACCATGAAGGTGTCTGAAATACCTTCAAGCCCTTTGTCCCATCATCTTGATTATCAACATTTGCCTTCCTTTCAGTTATACAAATTTCTGCAACATGCTTGAATTCCTCCCCAAAAATGAGCTTTTCTTTCTATCACCTGGTCAGATTGCAGTGTTTCCAAACTTTTACACTCTGCCTCCCTTTTAAATATTAGTTCCAATATCTGGTCATTTATTTGCTCATGCATACGAATCTGTGTTTTTAGAGGCACCCAGGTCACATCTTGAATGCTTTGCTGCTTAAAATTTTCTTCTGCCAGATACCCTAAATCAACTCTCTGAAATTCAAAATTCCCTAGGGCAGTTTGCTCAACTAAAGCATAGGTGCTAAACTAAAGCCTAACAAAAGTGACCTTTGCCCCAATTTCCAATAAGTTCCTCATCTGCATCTAAGACCTCATCAGTCTTGCCTTCTCTGTCCATATCATTATCGGCATTTGGGTCATAACTATTCAGCAAGTCTCTAGCAAGTTCTAATTTTTTTCTTATATTTCTGGTTTCTTTTGAGCCCTCCAAACTCTTCCAGCCTCTGTCCATTACCCAGTTCCAAAGTGGCTTCCAGATTGTCAGGTATCTTTAGAGCAATGCCCCACCTCTCAGTACCAATTTTTTGTATTAGTCTTCTGCCATATTGTTATAAAGAAATACCTGAGACTGGGTAATTTACAAAGAAAAGAGGTTTAATTGGCTACTGGTTCTGCAGTTGTACAGAAAGCATGATTGTGGCAACTGCTCAGCTTCTGGAGAGGCCTCAGAAAACTTACAATTATGACAGAAGGCCAAGGAAGACTGAGGTGTCTTACATGGTGGAAGAAGGAGGAAGGCAGGGAGGTGCCATACACTTTTAACCTGATATTTTGAGAATTCTATCACAAAAACAGCACCAAAGGGATGGTTCTAAACCATTCATGAAGGATGCACCTCCTTGATTCAATCACCTTCTACCAGCTCCAATTCCAACATTGGGGATTACAATTGAATATGATACTTGGCTGGGGACACAGATCCAAACCATATCAACAGGATATTAGTTTCAAGTAGAATTGGGTATGAGAGAGAAAAGAAAGTCTGAAGAGGCAGAACATTTCAGCATTAGGATATTATAACTGTGAGTGAAGGATAGAAGTGTTCGGATAGCAGGAGTATTATGGAACTCCAGACAAAGATAAGTGGATGCTGGCAGACCTCCAAGTCCAGGAATTTGAGAAGATGCAGAACGCTGTGATTCCATCAAGAGTCAGCATCAAGAAACAATATAACAATAGAGTTCAGGAAATTGGGATTTAGAGGGATGAGTAGTAAAAAAGATACCCTAACCAATATCTTTGCAATATTAGAACTTGGTAACATGTCAGAACTATAAAGGTTATTCATAGTAGCAGCTCCATAATTTGGGGGACTCAATGCAAAATAAGAATATTGGGCTTTTTACTCAATTCTTAAGAATTCCAACATGTCAACAGCAAAGCATGAAACCAAATGTAAGGCAATTGTACATGTAGGGAGTTGAGAAGCTAAAATATACTTTTCACAAAATTCCTTGTAGTTAGAATTCTGGACTTGACTTTGGTTTTAACGATTAGATGCAGTCACAACTGATTAAAAAAGCACAAGTAAGGTTTTTGGCTATGGTTACTTGTAAGCAATTTCACTTGTGTTACTTAAACCAAAGCTGTGGGTCTTCATTCTACAGCTTTCTGAATATTGAGAGACAAGTGTTATAGTGATGAAGCTTTTACTGTAACCAGAACTCGAAAGGTTGCCTTAGGGTATAAGTACCCACAGCAAATCATTGTTTAATTACATGGAAAAATTATTCAAGGGGATTCAGACAAGAAAACACTGCCTCTACCCTTTCAACAATTTTGTGAACATCTAATTCTCTTAGATATCTATTTCTTAAAATAGCTAAATTGGTCTGTGTTTGTTTGTTTGTCTTGTTTATAACTGAATTCTGTCTGATGCAATAAAATTGAGTTGATTCTAAAGGTGGAGACATTAAGAATCCCCAGCAAAATTTTGTAACAGAGATTATAATAAACTTTTCTAATGTACAAGTGATGTAACTTCAATTGACATCTATAGAAATGTACTTCGTGGGTAACGAATGATGGACCGATAATTTTTTAAGTATTGATTTAGCATCTATAATCAATGTATTTATTTCCTAGGGCTGCTGTAACAAATCACGACAAACTTGGTGGCTTTAAGAAACAGAAATGTATTCTCTCACAGTCCCAGAAAGCAGAAATCTGAAATCAAGGTGGCTGGGCTAATTCCTTCTGGAGGTTCATGGGGAGACTCTGCTTCCTGCTTATTTTTAAGAGTTTGATACTTTCTGACAATCCTTGGCATTCCTTAGTTTGTAAATATATTACTCTAATCTCTTCCCCCATCTTCATGTGATCTTCTGTCTTGTGTGTATGTGTCTTCTTTTCTGTCTCCTATAAGAACACTTGTCATTGTATTTAGGGCACATCCTATTTTAAGATGATCTCTTTGAAAGATCCTAACCCTAATTATACCTGCAAATAAACTTATTGCAAATAAGTCTACAGTTGAAGATTATTGGTTGATGTATTTTGGGGGGATACCATTCAACCTCCTAAACTAAGGAAATAATAATATTAAGCTTACCAAGGAAACTAAAATATTTTCTATTTTTTGTTTTATTTTGGTGTTTACTTGTAATAGAGAATAATATAAAATTAATACATGGAAACTGACCTTTTGAAAAGAAGACTTAAACAAATAGATTTAGAAAACAGAGAATCCAGATGGATTCTTCAAGTAAAAAACAATACAATATGCATTTAAATGTTTTTTAATTGCAAGATTACCAACGTTTTCAAGTTCATGGTGGAAAACTAGAAAACTTTTCGTTGCCTATTTCAGATGTCACTATTACAAAAGTAATGGCTAAAGTTAATTTGCTAGGGTTCAGTAACTTATATAAAATTCTCAACGTTTTATCTATTTTGAACTAGAAATAGAGGGGATAACCATTTCTGTATACACACACATGCACTTATCTGTGGCATGCTTCCACTGATTGCAGGTCACTGTTATGATTTAAAAATTCTTACTGATAGTTAACTTCTAACTTTATTCTGAATGTGAAAATATCATTATTAAAATTATCTTAAATTCTGGAAAACAATTACTTAAAGCTACAGAAATCAACAGATATTTTGATAATGCAAAAAAATGCATTTTTGATTCATACACTTGCAAATAATTGTTTTAACATCTTCTTTGAGCACGTAGTTGATCAAATAATGTATCTTCCTATACTGATTATTTAAATATCTGTATAATTATTCAATATTTATAGAACCTACATGGGATATAGTGAAACAAGTTAATGCTGAATAAACATCATCTTAACGTTTATAAAGTTAGAGAAAATCGTTCAATTTTCAAAATTTATTTCAATTTTCTATGTGTAATTTGCTGTTGAAACAAACTTTAATTGTGATGAAATGTTCATTTATAAATGAAAATTCTGTCCATTTAATTTCAAAAATCTAAAATAACAAACTGTTAATATTATATACTGGAAATAGAGGAAGACAATTTATTCATCAATATTATTGCAAATTATATTAGAATGTATAGAAATATCTGTGACACATAATTTAATAACTATTCAGAGTATACTAAGAACATAAACAATAAACTTTCTATCTACTTTAAGTAAAAAATGAAAGATTTCTGATGTTGTATCATTGAGGAAATATATGTGTTAGGCTTTTGTAGATATTGTTCATTTCTTTTTTTAACTTGACTGAGTTTCATTTTAAAGATATAACATGAAAAACTTAATAATTACAAAATTCAGGATTTAACTAGCAGTCTGCATGGTTAAGCATCATGAAAGACATAGTCAACAGAAGATTTAACTATTTAACAATCAGGCTACAGAGCCCATATATGTTTTTGTTGACTGCTTCATACAGAGAAATATTGGCCATTATGAGTCGTTCTGTACCTTCATACCTATTTAATTATAAATTATTTTATTTTTGTTTCATATATATTTTGCAAATGTTTTTACATGCCATATTTTACTATACATGACATTTTAGGAGACAAATAGAATGGAAACTCCTCATTGATGGCCAGTTTTTGTTGTTATTGTTGTTTTTCGGTTGTTTTATTTATTTATTTATTTTTTGAGACATGGTCTCACTCTGTCGCCCAGATTGGAGTGCAGTGGTGCCATCACAGCTCACTGCAGCTTTGACCTCCTAGGCTCAAGCACTTCTCCCACCTCAGCCTCCAGAGTGGCTAGGACTGTAGGTGCACACAACCATGCCCAGCTAATTTTTGTATTTGTTGTAGAGATGGGGTTTCACCATATTGCCCAGGCTGGTCTCCAATTCCTGGTCTCAAGAGATCCACCTATCTTGGCTTTTCAAACTGCTAGGATTACAGGCATGAGCCACAGTGCTTGGCAAGGTGCCCAAAACTTGAGTTTATTTGCGCTTATTTTTAGTTGTGCAGAGAAAAAGAATGTGGATGAAGGGAAGACCCTAAGGATCATGATGAGATAATGTATTAAGTCTTATCTCTCCCCTTAAGTAGCTCCAACACCCAGAAGTAACAAGTCAATTGTTCCATGCTTCAGTTCCTTATTTGACAAAGCACAATTATAACTAATCTATTTAATGCATAGAACTATCTTTTAACACTAAATTGAAGTGGTGAATAAATAAATGCTTTGCAACGTAAAATAGCCACCCAATTGCCTTTAATTATATTTATTGCTAATCTAATGATGACAAACACTGTTTTCAGTATAAATAATCAGTAATAATAATTGATTTACTAAACCAAACATGGAAACATAATCTAAACGTAAGGCAGAGAAGGAAAGAGGTGAAGTATAATACAGACAGACTGTTAACAGAAACTTATCTACCAATCCCCTTCACAACATCTCAGGTATAGCTTTCTCCACTAACTCTTAGGTATTAACAAGTCCTATAATGTTGTCAAAGAACTCAGCACATATCTTTCTTGAAGCCTATTCACTTACATCTATTACTGATATAGCCCTCTCCTTTCCTAGACTGTGAACAAATTTAGAGTAGAAATTGTCGTTTATCCATCCAAACATCTTTTATTCTCCCTCTATCTCTTTTTTCTCTCATTCCCTTTCTTCTTTTGTATCTTTCTATATTTATATACTCAGTCAATACTATACTGCTTCCCTGGGATGGTGGTTTCATAATGTTAATGGGTTTTAGAAGCATGTAGACATAATTTTAACAAGTACAGATTACTGTTCCCAGACTCGGACTTTACAATTCAATAGATCTAGGGTTGCATACCTTTGGGTTATCATGTCTAATAAGTTTCCAGATAATGGTAATACTGCCTGTATTGGAATTACACTTTGAGAAGCACTGCTCTAGCATATAAAAAGTGGTCAATACATGTTTGCTGAATAAAAATGTAAACTCTTATACTAGTGTACCCCACATTGCAATTTTCTTCACTGCTCATAGAGGTTTTTATCGGTTTGATGGTCAACTTTAATAACTGCTCTTAACAATTTATTACAAGAAAGCATTGAATTCAATACATCTATCCTTTATATGGGTTCCACAGCACCCAGTAAAACAATATTAGCCCTAAATTAGAAAAAATAGATTTATGGGCAAAATCAATGGCAAATTATTAAAATTATCCTCAAAAGACTATGAATTTCTTAAGAAATAGCCATAAAAGATAATACATTTAAGCTAGTAGTTTCTACAGTCTTGCTTTCATTTATGTGTTTAAATTGCTTCCCTATGAAACTCAAATATCAGGCTGACAACACCTGCTGTGAGTTTGTTGATTTTTGTTTACTAAGCAAAGCTCTTGATCTTTGCCTTTGAACAGCTCATTCAGTAAGCAGAGAGAGAAAAATGTGAGTTTCATTAGAGCAGGGCTAATACACTCATTGCTAACAAAGCCAAAAAAATAGTCTCACTTACAAATTCTTCATTAAGAAGCTAATTACCAAACATTCATTTCTATGGTTTTAAAATTATATTGTTTTATATATGAGTAGCAAACTGGCCATTGATAATTATGTATAACCTGACCCTATGAATGAAAGCATCATATTCAACAAGCGTAGGGTATCATGTGAGATCCAGTTTTCAAATTCATATAACTTTCATTAGAATTTTTAATTCATTCTAAGATTATGAAAAGCAAACACATTTTAGAATTTCAAAAAAAAATTTATGAAAAATAAAGACCTACTCATCTTTTATTTAATGTTAGTTTTTATTTTAATTTTATTCTGTAAACCTCAGTTTTCATTTTTAAGTTTTCATTGGTTTTTACTATTTGAGAATAGCTGACTTTCTGATTAAGAGCTGTTTTTTGTTGTTTTCTTTTAATTTAACCCAGTGGCTCTCAAATTGTACTGCATCAGAATCACCTGTTGGGCCTGGTAAAACAGTGTTGGGTCCTAGCACCAGTTTTTAATCCAACAGATCTTGGGTTGAGACAAGGTAACTAGCATGATTCCTCTATGACACTGATGATGCTGGTTTAGGGAATACACTTTGAGGTATATTAACTGATTTAAATGTAAATAATGGTACTGTAGTTCTTATTGCTCATCTTTGAACAAATTAATTCACATATAAGAAAGAACAAAACAGAAAATAAAGTACAGCTTGTTTCTTTTCAATTTTTTTTAAAGTTCATAATAATGCCAAATATAATTTTATAATCAAATTATAATTTGTGAGTTTCAGGATTATTACTCATGATTCTGTACATTGTTTAGCTGTCCCAAAGGGGAAGCTTTACATTTACAATTGTAATATTATGCTTTAGTAATATGATAACTGCAAATGTAGTTTAAAACATAAACACAGTTTACTTTTAGAAGATTTGACTCAATTGAACCATCTACACTTAAATATCAGATTAGAAATTTAATATGTGTATGTGTGGTTTGCATGTGTGTGTGTGTTTATTCTATTCTGAAGCCTGGTTGGTTATTTAAAAAAATACATTTAAAAAATAAACACTTTTCTTTCTCAATATTTATTTTGCTTTTATTTATTTATTTATAATTTTTCCCAGGAATTTAAAAGACTGGGAAAAAAATGATTTTTTTCAACATACCAAAGTAGAGAAATGACAACAGTGAATTCCCAAGCATTAATTATCCTTCCTCAACACATACCAATTTGTGGCCACTTGTGCTTCTTCTATATTCGACCCTGATTATTTTGAAGCAGATCCCAGGCATGTTATTTTATGTATAAATATCTCAATAAGTATCTCTAAAAAACAAGAACTCCTTTTAAAGATAATAACAATACCATCATCATTTAACCGTAACAAATACCCAGTCAGTGTTGACATTTTCCAATTGTCCTATAAGTGTTTCATTATTTTCTTTTCACCTTTTGTGTGTGTGTGTGTGTGTGTGTGTGTGTGTGTGTGTGTGTATGTGACGGAGTCTCTCTTTGTCTCCCAGCCTGGAGTGCAATGGCAAAATCTCTGCAACCTCTGTCTCCCAGGTTCCAGTCATTCTCCTGCCTCAGCCTCCTAAGTAGCTGGGATTACAGGTGTGTGCCACCACACCAAGCTATTTTTTGTATTTTTAGTAGAGATGGGTTTTCACCATGTTGGTCAGGCTGGTCTCGAACTCCTGACCTCAAGTGATCCTCCTGTGTCAATCTCCCTCTTTTTGCCTTTTCTACTTGTATATGTAAACCCATTTGTTAATGGAAAACCCAAACTCTAAAGTATTTTAAAGAGGTTTATCTTGAGCCCATATGAGTGATCATGGCCCAGAGAAAACACAAACACAAGAAGCCTTGAATCAGTGACCCCACGTTGGTGGGGTCAGTTTTGTTTTATACAATTTAGGGAGGCAGCAGTTATAAGCAAAGACATAAATCAATACAAGAAAGGTGTGCATTGGTTTGTCCCGAAAAGCTGAACTATCTTGAAGTGGGGGTTTACAAGTCATAGGTGGGTTTCAGGGATTCTTCAGTTAACAACGGGATTAGAAAGTTAAACTATTGCCTAAAGACTTGAAGTTAGTGGACCGGAATGCTTGAACTAGGATGGGGAGAGAGACAGCCAAGGCCCCCGATATGTAGATGAAGCCTCATAGATAGTCTTCAGAGAAAATAATAAATGTCTCTTTTCAGAACTTTAAAGGTGTCAGACTCTCAGTTAATCTCTCCTAGATCTGAGAAAGGCCTAGAAAAGGAGGGCCTGGCTGCATTAATGAAAATTTTCTACAGATGCGAATTTCTCTCACAAAAGACAGCTTTGCAGGACCATTTCAAAATAGGTCAAAGAAATAGATTTTAGGGTAAAACATTTTTATTTCCTTCAGCATATGCTATCTGTCATGTGATGCTATACCAGAATCGGGTTAAAAAGCAAGTCACATTACATCAGGTTAATTGTAACAAATTTAAGAACATCTTGGCCGGGCGCGGTGGCTCAAGCCTGTAATCCCAGCACTTTGGGAGGCCGAGACGGGCGGATCACGAGGTCAGGAGATCGAGACCATCCTGGCCAACACGGTGAAACCCCGTCTCTACTAAAAAAAAATACAAAAAACTAGCCGGGCGCAGTGGCGGCACCTGTAGTTCCAACTACTGGGGAGGCTGAGGCAGGAGAACCGCGTGAACCCGGGAGGCGGAGCTTGCAGTGAGCTGAGATCCGGCCACTGCACTCCAGCCTGGGCGACAGAGCGAGACTCAGTCTCAAAAAAAAAAAAAAAAAAAAAAAAAAGAGAACATCTTATGGTCTTATGGTGAATAGGATGTATCTCTTAACTCTTGTCTTGCATAGCCTTAAGTTTTGTTTATAATTTGATATCTTATTGCCACAAAAAGGATTTTTGTCAGTCTTATGATGTGTATTTTAACCTTAATGTTATTGTGCCTAAATTCCAAAAGGGAGGGGGTGCAACGAAGTATATCAGATCTCCCTTCTAATCATGGCTGGAAATTCAGGTTTTCAGGTTTCTCAGGGATCACCTTGGCCAAGAAGGGTCTGTCCAATTAATCAATTACATGCATAGCTTGTGAATGGTAAAGTCAGGACTTTTTGAATATCCATCACTTGAATAATGTACATTATATCTATTAAGTAAAAAAAAAAAAAAAAAAAATTAAATGCAAAATTTCATGGAACATTTAATAACATCTGTTATTGTTCAATTTCACTTGAGATCAAAGGGATGGAGAACATTTAGAATGTTACGATCTGGAACTTGGAAAATGTTCTTCCAACTGAAAAAACTTGTAGTAGAAAGTGCACTCCTGAATTGTGCACTGTTTTAAAGCATGGCCAATGCAGCAGCCGTGCTCCTACTATCACAGAGTTCCTTCTCTGTGGAATTCTATGACAAGAGTATTTTAACTACAAACTAGAGAGCTGTAAACTGAGAGGTAGCTGAAGCAAAATGATATGATTTGAGCACCTAACAATTGGTCCAGAATGATTCAGCAAGTGAGGCCTAGAGATATGGAAAGACAAATAATCAATAAAATAACATAATCACAGGGAGGCATTTTTCACTCCTGGGTAACCAATAGTGAGTGTGTTTTAGAATCAAATAAAAGTTTCTCTAGCAAACATAATCCCGAATTCAAAGTTATATAATTATTTAAAAAATTAGTAAATGTAATTTTCTTCCTCTAAAATCAATATTGGTCTTTGAAAGCAGATTAGAACTTAAGGTGAAACAAATGAATCCAATTGTTACAACATGAGGACTTTGGGGTCTGGAAATCAACTGGACCTCTGGAGCAGCATTTTAGTGTTTCAGATTCTTTACTCTTTCACTACTAGTCAATTTCTATAACTAATTTTTCAAGCCAAGAATCTTAATATCAAGATTTTTTTTTCAAGTGAAGGGGGCTCAGGACATGCTACCCCAAAATATGGCACCTTTTCATACTGAGTATTTTAGGCTGAAATAAATTGAGAACATAACAGAAGCAAAAATAAATTCCTCTGACCTTCTCCCAGCCTTCTTCCCTGAAGCAGGGTTTAAAACCTAGAAAAGACTATCTGGCCTTCTACAAAGTAAGCCATCAAGAAAAAAAAAACTCCAGTTTATCTGTAAATCAGGTCGTAAGGGCCGTGTGAAAGGTGCCTACCCTATACCCAAAACGAAGGAATGTCCTTATCTCTGAAGACACAGAGACACAGAGAAGAACCTGAACAAATAGGCCTCAGTTCCTCCCAGCTTGATGTCATTAGATTATACGCCCTTTGGACAATCATACTTCACAACCATTCATTTGTTTATTAAACCTAGCTAAAAACACTCAGATATCTCCTGTTCCTTTGGATATTCATTTCCTTATGAAGGCTCCTGTATTATGTGAAATCCATTAGAGAAATTCATACACTTTTCTCCTATAAATCTATCTTTGTCCATTTTATTTGCAGAACTAGCCAGTGACTCTAATAGGGTTGAGGAAACCCTTTTTCCTCTACACAAGCAATGAAGGAAAACTGAAAAAAAAAAAAAAAAATGTAGCCAGATCAAAGAAGTTATTGGTGATTTTTCTGGTTGAAGAAGAAAGGCAAAGAAAATTTGTAAAATTAAAACAGTAGATGACCATGTTTAAATATTGGTAACTTGTCAATATCTAATTAATTGGTAAGCTACTAATATGTTTGGCTTTGAGATGTCACTCGAGAGTAAAAACCTGGTTCTCATTTTCTCACAGGACTATTGGAGAATAACAAAATATAAGAAATAGAGTATTTTTCTACTCATATATTTAAGCAAACTCTATATAGTATATATACATAAAGGTTTTAATGGTCTATATTATCAAGTAATGCTGTTAATATTTACGTATATTAATAAGCTCTTTATACTAATGAAGTGGAAAGGTCATTAAATCAGCAATCACAAAACCGGATCTATTTTTCTAGTTTATATACTAATTTACAACTTAAACCTATTTCATATCACAATGTTTCTAAGTCTCATCTTCCTCATATTTAAGTTATACACAAAATAAATTCAAGGCCATTACAGCTCTCAAATTCTATAGGTTCTTTTTGAATATATGACTTATTAATAAACAATCCATCAACTAACGCATATAATACTTTCTATAAAGTAAAACATATTGGAAATGCTGATTTCAAACTTAAAAATGGATAGCATCAGAAGTAAAGGAGAGGAATTTCAGCTTAATTTATCATCTGCAGGATGATCAATAATCTAAAGCTTTGAGAGGACAGCTGCCAAGAGACAGCATGCGAGCATGGCAGAGTCAGCATGACTTCTAATAAAAAGTGGTGTAAAGTGAATGGGAGTTAGCATCTGAGTGGGTAAACAGAAGTAGTGACTAACATAGGAGGAAGCTTAAAAGAAAGGGAGGGAGGAAAACAGATCAATGGAAAGCTAGCTTAACAATCAGAGAATAACTATGGGGAAGGAAGTTCTGAGGGAGTTCAAAGGCATTCAAGTAGTTGACACTCTTGACATTTATAAGATCCAACAGGATGATATGGAAAAACTAACAGAAATCAGAATAAAGAAAGCTCTCAAAAGAATGATTTCTGTAGAAGAGCAGGCAAAATGTTCCCTCTTTTCTTTTGTAATAAAAGACAACCGAGAGATAGAAAAAAATAAAAGCAAGATCATTTCCATTCTGGAGAATAGAATTGGACATGCAACCATTTTCAATTTCAATTTCAATATCAAGTAACTTTGTGCAGATACTGGTGAAGAAAAGAAAAAGAAAAAAAAGGAGGTATGTTTGTATCTGGAAGTGGGCTATTCTTTGGGACAAGCCTGTGAGTAGCTCATTGGCATTTACCATTTGCTAAACCTCCAGAGTGATTTCCTTCCTGGAGAAGGTATTACTAATTAGTGTAAGATCAGTAATTTCCTTGTTCAGAGCAATTTGTATTCATGGTTCAGCTTTCTTGGTGTGTAAACATGTTCTTTGATGGTTGACAGAACATCTCCTAATTCTCCCTTAGCAACTCTAAATTCCCATGCTTTAGAGGAATTGTGCTTAGGACAGGGGCACAATGTACTGTTATAGCAGTTTATTTTGCCCTCATTTGTGTAGGAATATACCCTCCTACTTAAATATTGTTTATTATAAAAGAGATCATGTTTAAGGCTGAGAATGACAAAGACTCTCTCCTTGATCTAACTAAAGTCATGCTCCTCTAAGCCCTCAAGGCCCCTGCCTTAGGCTCTGTCCTTGGCCTATTTAGTGCATTTTCACATGAATTCTTCTGGGGCAGTCAAGTGAAAATCCTCCACCCTTGATATCAGATCAAGTTTCTCATCCCTCACTCTCAATATCTTATCACACTAGACTATATTCAGCAAAAATCCTGTGAGTGAGTCTAGCAAGAACCTCGCTATCCTTGATGTTTTATCACAGTAATGTTTCCTTCACTGTTCCACACCCTGCTTCTGGACTATAAACCTGCATTTGTCTGCATTAAATTGAGCCCAGTTTGCGTCCTGTACTGCAAAACCTCATTGAAGTTGTCCCCAAAGCTATTGAAATAGTCCTGAATAAAATTTGCCTTACTATCTTAATAAGTATCATAAATATTGTTTTTCTTCTATAAGAGTCATTCAGGCCAGCTGCAGTGGCTCATTCCTATAATCCCAGCATTTTGTGGGGGCTGAGGCAGGAGGATGACTTAACTCCAGGAGTTTGAGATCAGCAGGTAATATATGAACAAAATTGGCCAGGTGTGGTACTGTATGTCTGTAGCCCCAGTTACTTGGAAGGCTGAGGCAGGAGAATCACCTGAGCCCAGGAGGTCAGCGCTCCAATGAGTAGAGATTGCACCACTGCATTCCAGCCTGAGTGATAGAGCAAGACCCTGTCACACACACAGTTACAGACACACACCACACACACACACACACACACACACACAGAGAAAACAACAACAACAACAAAAAGAGTCACCAGGCCCGGAGCAGTAGCTCACGCCTGTAATCCCAGCACTTTGGGAGGCCAAGGTGGGTGGATCACGAGGTCAGGAGTTCAAGACCAGTCTGGCCAACATGGTGAAACCCCATCTCTACTAAAAATACAAAAATTAGCCAGGCACAGTGGCACACACCTGAAATCCCAGCTACTCAGGAGGCTGAGGCAGAAGAATCACTTGAACCCACGGGGCGGAGGTTGCAGTGTGCCAGGACTGCACCTCTGCACTCCAGCCTGGGTGACAGAGTGAGATTCCATCTCAAATTAAAAAATAATAATAATGAAAAAAGAGTCACTCACTTCTATTAGAGGTTTTAAATAATAATTCATGGCCATACACATAGAGGTCTCTATCCAAACGTGGGAAACAGTAATTTTGTTCATCTAGAACACATCCCATAATATACAACACTTAAGATTGAAGCTGACATTTGTTCTCCACATACCTGACCTATATTTAAATTTTGGCAGAATGTCTATGGGCCTATGATATACAAATAGTATCTATTTATATTTCAATTTGAGACACTTATTATTGTCCACAATTTATTAATACATATTAATTAAAACAGTAGGTTAAGTGCTATGAGAAAAAGAGATGAGCACATTGTGGCTGATATCTTAACATTTATTGTTTTGTTAAATCTGAGCTGCTAGCTAGCAGGATATCCAGGTAGAAATGTCCAAAAATTAAATAGATATGAAAGATTGAAATTCAGGGTATTTAAAGGATTTATGTATTTTTAAAAAATTTTTCTTTTCTACTTTGAATTATATTTGGAGAATTTCTCTAAGAAGAAGTAATATATCACAGAAAGAGCAAATTTTTTAAAGGATTAGTCACTCTTAGAGGGTCACATATGTTTTGAGGGTGGTAACTTCATACGGTATTTCTGAGGAATGAGAACCTGATCAACAGAGGTTTTGAAATCTTTACCATTTGTATTAGTCAGAGTTCTCCAGAGGGACAGAACCAATAGGATATATGTATAGATAAGAGGGAGTTTATTAGAAAGAGTCGGCTCACATGATTAAAAGGTGAAGTCCCACAATAAGCCATCTGCCAGCAGGAGAAAGAGAAAAACTGATAGTCACTCAGTACAAATCTGAAGGCCTCAAAACCAGGGAAATTGACAGTGAAGCCGACAGTCTGTGGCCCAAGGCCAGAGAGTCCTTAGGAAGTTGCTGGTGCAAGTCCTAGAGTTCAAAAGCCAAAGAACCTAGAGTTTGATGTCCAAAGACAGGAGGACTGGAAGTAAGTGTCCAGCACAGAAAGAAGAAAGCGAGTCAGAAGACCCAGCAAATGAACTTATCCTGCCTTCTTCCACCTGTTTTGACCTAAGCCACACTGGCAGCTGATTGGATGGGACCCCCTCCCACTGAGGATGGGTCTTCGTCTCCCAGTCCACCAACTCAAATGTCAGTCTCCTCCGGTAACACTTTCACAAACACACTCAGAAACAACATGTTAACAGCCTTCTAGGCATCCTTCAATCCAATAAAGTTGAGACCTGATATTAACCATCACACCACGTAACTTCATTTTGTAGGCAATGACGACAAATGTCATCAGCAGAAATAAAAACATCAAGATAACGATTTATTTGAAGAGATTAAAGCAATGGTTCTCAATGTATGCTTCATGAACCAGCAGTATTAGTATCACCTACGAATTTTTTGAAAATGTTTATACTGGGACATCACCACATATTCTACCAGACTTACAAAGCAGAGCTAGTATCAATTTTACTAAAATTATTCCAAAAAAAAATGGAAGAAAAGGGATTCCTTCCTAACTCATTTTATGAAACCAGTGTCAACCTGATGCCAAAATCAGGCAAAGACAAAATAAAAAAAGGAAGCTACAGACCATTATTCCTGTTGAACATAGATGCAAAAATCCCCAACAAAATACTAGTAGAGTGAATCAAAACAGCGCATCAAAAACATAATGTATGACAGTCAGTTGGGTTATATTCCAGTGATGCAAGAAAAGTTCCACATTCATAAATCAATAAATGTGATTCACCATGTAAACAGAATTAAAAACAAAAACCATATGATAATCTCAATAGATGAAGAAAAAGCATTCAATAGTATCCATCAATGCTTCATTATAAAAACCCTTAACACACTAAGTATCAAAGGAACATAACTCAAAATAACAAGAGCCATCTATCACAAACCCACAGCCAACATCATACTGAAAGGGAAAATGTTTAAAGTATTCCCTGTGAGAACTGGAACAAGACGAGGATGTCTAGGCTTACCACTCCTATTCAACATAGTACTGGAAGTCCTACCCAGAGCATTTAGGCCAACAACAACAACAACAACCAAAAAGGCATCCAAATTGGAAAACAAGAAGTCCAATCATCTCTGTTCACTAATGACATAATTATATATCTAGAAAATCATAAAGTCTCCTTCAATAGACCTGTAGACTTCATAAATGTTACTTCAATAAAGTTTCAGAATACAAGGCCAATGTTTCAAAATCAGTAACATTTTTATATTAGCATTCAAGCTGAGAGCCAAATGAAGAATGCAATCCCATTTGTAATAGCCACAAAACATTAAACACCTTGGAATATATTTAACAAAGGAGGTGAAAGATCTTAACAAAGAGAACAAAACACTGTTTTAAAAGGAGATCGAGACCAAACTGGCTAACAAGGTGAAACCCCGTCTCTACTAAAAATACAAAAAAAAAAAAAAA
>NW_012103787.1:2116594-2121505 GCF_000951045.1 Mandrillus leucophaeus
GCCATCTATCACAAACCCACAGCCAACATCATACTGAAAGGGAAAATGTTTAAAGTATTCCCTGTGAGAACTGGAACAAGACGAGGATGTCTAGGTTTACCACTCCTATTCAACATAGTACTGGAAGTCCTACCCAGGGCATTCAGGCCAACAACAACAACAACCAAAAAGGCATCCAAATTGGAAAACAAGAAGTCCAATCATCTCTGTTCACTAATGACATAATTATATATATAGAAAATCATAAAGTCTCCTTCAATAGACCTGGAGACTTCATAAATGTTACTTCAATAAAGTTTCAGAATACAAGGCCAATGTATCAAAATCAGTAACATTTTTATATTAGCATTCAAGCTGAGAGCCAAATGAAGAATGCAATCCCATTTGTAATAGCCACAAAAAATTAAACACCTTGGAACATATTTAACAAAAGATGTGAAAGATCTTAACAAAGAGAACAAAACACTGTTTTAAAGGGAGATCGAGACCAAACTGGCTAACAAGGTGAAACCCCGTCTCTACTAAAAACACACACAAAAAAAAAAAATTAGCCGGGCATGGTGGCAGGGGCCTGTAATCCCAGTGTAATCCCAGCTGCGGGGGGCGGGGAGGGGAGGGGGAAGGGCTGAGGCGGAAGAATGACTTGAACTCGGGAGGCGCAGCTTGCAGTGAGCGGAGATCGCGCCACTGCACTCCAGCCTGGGGGACAGAGAGAGACTCCGTCTCCAAAAAAAAAAAAAAGAAAAAAATCATAGGTGATATAAAGAAATGCAAATACATCTCAGGCTCATGAACTGGAATAACTAATATTGTTAAAATGACCATACTGCCCAAATCAATCTACTGAATCTGTAGATTCTCATCAAATCACCAGTGTCGTTTTTACAGAATTAGAAGAACAATTCTAAAGTTCATATGAAACCAAAAAGAGCCCAAGTTACTAAAAGTCATCCTACACAAAAAGAACAAAGCCAGAGGCATGACATTACCTGGCTTCAAATTATACTACAAGGCTACCATAACAGAAACAACATGTTACTAGTACAATGATAGTTCAATGGAACAGAACAGAAAACCCAGATATAAAGTCACATACCTACAACTAAGTGATTTTTCTTTTCTTTTCTTTTTTTTTTTTTTAGACCCATTCTCAGTCTGTCTCCCAGGCTGGAGTGCAGTGGCATGATCTTGGCTCACTGAAACCTCTGCCTCCCAGGTTCAAGCGATTCTTATGTCTCAGCCGCCCCAGTAGCAGGGATTACAGGTGCAGCCACCACACCCGTGCCACCAATCCCACCTAACTTTTGTATTTTCAGTAGAGATGGGATTTCATCATGTTCAATCAACTGATCTTCAATAAAGCTGACAAAAATAAAAAATGAAGGAAGGACACCCTATTCAATAAGTGGGAAAATTGAATAACCATTTGCAGAAGTATAAAACTGGACCCTCATTTCTCATTATATACAAAAATCAACTCAAGATAAATTAAATACCTAAACATAAGACCTGAAACTGTAAAAATTCTAGAAGAAAACCTAGGAAAACCTCTTCTGGACACTGGCTTAGGCAAACAATTTATGACAAAGACCTCAAAAGCAAATGAAACAAAAACAAATATACACAAAAAAGACTTAACTAAGCTAAAAATCTCCTGCAGAACAAAAGTAATAAACAGAGTAAACAAATAACTGAGAAATAGGAGAAAACAAATAACCAAGCACAGGAGAAAATATTTGCAAATGCCTCTGACAAAGGACTAATATACAGTATCCACGAGAAACTCTAACAACTCAAAAAGAAAAAAAATCAGATGACCCCTTTAAAAACTTGGCAAAGGACATGAATAGACATTTCTGAAAAGAAGACATACAAGGAAAAAAATGCTCAATATAACTAATTATTAGAGAAATGGAAATTAAAGCTACAATATCAACCTACACAGACAGAATGGCAGTTATTAAAAAGTCAAAAGAGAACAGATATTGCCATAAGTATGCAGAAAAGGGAGCACATATACTTTTGGTGAGAACATAAATTATTTCAACCTCTATGAAAAACAGTATGGAGATTTCTCAAAGAACTAAAAACAGAACTACTATTCAACAAAGCTCACTACTTGGTTGAAATGTGCAAACTCACTACAATCTCACTACTGAGTATCTACACAAAGGAAATCATTTTATTAGAAAGACACCTGCACTTGAATGTTTATCACAGAAATATTCACAATAGCAAAGTCATGGAATCAAGCTACATGTTCATCAATGGTTGATTAGGTAAAGAAAATGTTATACACACACACACACACACACACACACACACAAAATATGCCACAGAATACTATGCTGTCACAAAAATACAGAAAATCATGCCCTTTGTAGCAACAGGAGTGGAGCTGGAGGATGTTATCCTTGATGAAACAACTCAGAAAAAGAAAATCAAATATCGCATGTTCTCAGTTATATGTAAGAGCTAAAAAAAAACGGGCACACATAGACATAAAGTTGAAAATAATAGAAACGGAGGACTCCAAAAGAGAAAAGTGTAAAAGAGGGTGAGAGTTGAAAAGTTACCAATTAGATAAAATATTCACTATTGGATGATGGATACACTACAAGCCCAAACTCCCTCGTTACATAATATACCCATGCATCAAATTTGCAAAGGTATTCATTCCCTGAATGCAAAACAATAAGAACCAAAAGAAGATTAGAGGAGATGAATAAATTCTGAGTAAAAAATAAAACACATTTTTAGGTATATGAAAAGAAAAGTCATTCTTTGAAGAATAAAAAGACTTTTATTCTTTTTATTCTAAACTGAGAGTAAAATGAGCACTAGTGGGATAAACGAATGAAAATAATGCCACAAGTTATCTACCCACGATACCTACTTACCCATAATATGGTAAGTAGATCAGACAACCAAGCATTTAGGAAATCTAGGGTTTGACCCAAACTTAAACTTTAGACCTCCTTGTCCTCCCATATAACATGAAGCTAAATTGAAATAAATGTTAATTAAAGAGACTTCAGATTTGTTTCATGTTAATATTTCCATTTTTTCTTGCTTTTCTGAGGATAATAGCTTTCATTTTGTTTATTATATATTCATATAATAACACCTTGCTGTAACACTTGTATATACCTAGTAACTCTCCTTTAGATATGATGGACATATTTTATTTCTTCAGTGTAGACCTACAGCACTTCCCAAGGACTCATTTTGTATTTATCCCCAAATTCTCTTTGATATTCTTGATAGACATTACCTTCAGCTCCTGAGATGGCAGTCCCTGCAACTGGCCTATCCCAGCTGTACAACAGGAAATATTCTCTGTCTATGACAAATAATATCTTTGATTGTGAGCAGCCTGGGAATGGAGGCAAGAAAAGAGAAAAGATCATAGGAAATATGAAAAGGTTATATAATCTCAAGTGTTGTTAAAGTCATGTGATAATGAGATCACTGGTTTTTTTAAAAAAAAAATCATAAGTATGCACTGTAGAGAGGAAAGATGGGAATAAATTAAATATAATAGAAGGGTATTAATTTTGAGAATCAAGATTTGTAAGGCCAGTTCAAGAATACTTATTAACTGTTAAGTTCTTGAGAATTATGATAGGAGTAAGGGCAGGGAAAATAATTGTCACATATAAAGTACTTAAATATTCCAAAGCATATCAAAGAGTGCCCTAAGGATTAGTAGGTGACGATAGTGAGCATGGGGAGAGGTTAACATACGCCATACGCCATATTAAGCATGTTCTAGGAAGACAGGTTGTTAGGAAAGACTGATGGAAGTGTGGTTTGATGATATCCGTGAGAGGGGGTTAACTCCTCTAGCACTTCTGGTATCCATGATCCTGGGGAGAGGAGCATTGCTACAGAAAAGGAAAGTTTCAGTTATAAACTCACCTCCTGACCCCTATTTGCCACCCCTGGATAATTCCAGTTTACTCTTTATATTAGTCTGTTCTCGCACTGCTATATAGAAATACCTGAGGCTGGGTAGTTTCTAAAGAAAAGGGGTTTAATTGGCTCACAGTTCCACAGGCTGTACAGGAAGCATGGCAGCATCTGCTCAGCTTCTGAGGAGGCTTTTGGAAACATGCAATCATGGTGGAAGGCAAAGGGGGAGCGAGCCACTTCACATGGCAGGAGCAGGAGAAAGAGAGACGATGGGAGATGCTACACACTTTTAGACAACCAGATCTCAGGGTAACTCACTGACTCACTATCATGAGACCAGCACTGAGAAGATGGTGCTAACCCATTCATGAGAACTCTGCCCCCATAATCCAATCTCCTCCCACCAGGCCCCAACTCCAACACTGGGGATTACACTTTGACATGAGATTTGGTGGGGACACAGATCCAAACCATATCACTCTTCAAGCTTTAACATCTTAATTCTCCCTGGAAGGCTCTCTTACTCAGTGCCTCCCTCAGAGACATCCAAATAATTTAGTTGTTCTCTGCTTACTCTTGGCAACTTATGCATATATTGACTGCATCCTTAGTATCCAACTTAGAGCTTAGAACACAGTATATAATCAATAAATATTTGTTGAATTAATACAATTTCACTGAAATTATTTCTATGGGATGTAAAATTATTTAATTGTCTAGACCTTTAATAGAAAAGTTATGTGTATACAAAAGTTAAATCCATCAGACTTTTTTCAGTAGTTTAACATTTGCATTTTTGCATAAAAAATTAAAGGAACAATAAGCATTGGCCTAAAGTTTCTAAATATGATATAATGATCTATAATCACAAAAATATATTAACTTTCCTATAGCTAATTTTGTTTCTTAAAAAAATTGTGATAAACAGCAAAATACAGTCTCTTTGAAAACAAAGATGTAATCATTCTTTACAACAATATAAATATGACAGAGTAA
>NW_012103787.1:2126160-2126981 GCF_000951045.1 Mandrillus leucophaeus
CTTACAAGGGATGTGAAGGACCTCTTCAAGGAGAACTACAAACCACAGCTCAATGAAATAAAAGAGGACACAAACAAATGGAAGAACATTCCATGTTAATGGATAAGAAGAATAAATACCATGAAAATGGCCATACTGCCCAAGGTAATTTATAGATTCAATGACATCCCCATCAAGTTACCAATGACTTTCTTCACAGAATTGGAAAAAACTACTTTAAAGTTCATATGGAACCAAAAAAGAACCCGCATTGCCAAAACAATCCTAAGCCAAAAGAACAAAGCTGGAGGCATCGTGCTACATGACTTCAAACTATACTACAAGACTACAGTAACTAAAACAGCATGGTACTGGTACCAAAACAGAGATATAGACCAATGTAACAGAACAGAGCTCTTGGAAATAATACCACACATCTGCAACCATCCGATCTTTGACGAACCTGATGAAAGCAAGAAATGGGGAAAGGATTCCCTATTTCATAAATGGCACTGGGAAAGCTGAAACTGGATCCCTTCCTTACACCTTATACAAAAATTAATTCAAAATGGATTAAATGCTAATCCATCTTAGTGTTAACATTAAGATGGTTTTAAGTCTAACATCTTAAATGTTATGTATGTAAAACCCTAGAAGAAAACCTAGGCAATACCATTCAGGAGATAGGCATGAGCAAGGACTTCATGACTAAAACACTGAAAGCAATGGTAGCAAAAGCCAAAATTGACAAATGGTATCTAATTAAACTAAAGAGCTTCTGCACAGCAGAAGAAACTACCATCAGAGTGAACAGGCAACCTACAGAATGGGAGAAAATTTTT
>NW_012103787.1:2127031-2128465 GCF_000951045.1 Mandrillus leucophaeus
CTGGTTTTTTGAAAAGATCAACAAAATTGATAGACTGCTAGCAAGACTAATAAAGAAGAAAAGAGAGAAGAATCAAATAGATGCAACAAAAAATGACAAATGGGATATCACCACCGATCCCACCGAAATGCAAACTACCATCAGATAATACTATCAACACCTCTATGCAAATAAACTAGAAAATCTAGAAGAAATGGATAAATTCCTGGTGACATACACCCTCTCCCAAGACTAAACCAGGAAGAAGTTGAATCCTTGAATAGACCAATAACAGGCTCTGAAATTGAAGCAATAATTAATAGCCTACCAACCAAAAAATGTCCAGGACCTGATGGACTCACAGCTGAATTCTACCAGAGGTACAAAGAGGAGCTGGTACTATTCCTTCTGAAACTATTACAATCAATAGAAAAACAGAGAATCCTCCCTAACTCATTTTATGAGGCCAGCATCATCCTGATACCAAAACCTGGCAGAGACACACACACAAAAAAGAGAATTTTATACCAATATGCCTGATGAACATCGATGCAAAAGTCCTCAATAAAATGTTGGCAAACCGAATCCAGCAGCACATCAAAAAGCTTATCCACAATGATCAAGTGGGCTTCATCTCTGGGATGCAAGGCTGGTTCAACATACACAAATCCATAAACGTAATCCATCATATAAACAGAACCAAAGACAAAAACCACATGATTATCTCAATAGATGCAGAACCTCTGACAAAATTCAACAGCCCTTCATGCTAAAAACTCTCAATAAACTAGGTATTGATGTGATATATCTCAAAATAATAAGAGATATTTATGGCAAACCCACAACCCATATCATACTAATGGGCAAAAACTGGAAGCATTCCCTTTGAAAACCGAGGTCACAAGACAGGGACGCCCTCTCTCACCACTCCTATACAACATAGTGTTGGAAGTTCTGGCCAGGGCAATCAGGCAGGAGATAGAAATAAAGGATATTCAATTAGGAATAGAGGAAGTCAAATTTTCCCTGTTTGCGGATGATACGATTGTATATTCAGAAAACCCCATCGTCTCAGCCCAAAAACTCCTTAACTGATAAGCAACTTCAGTAAAGTCTCAGGATACAAAATCAATATGCAAAAATCACATGACTTCCTATACACCAATAACAGACAGAGAGTCAAATCATGGTGAACTCCCATTCACAATTGCTTCAAAGAGAATAAAATACCTAGGAATCCAACTTACAAAGGATGTGAAGGACCTCTTCAAGGAGAACTACAAACCACTGCTCAGTGAAATAAAAGAGGACACAAACAAATGGAAGAACATTCCATGTTCATGGATAAGAAGAATAAATATCGTGAAAATGGCCATACTGCCCAAGGTAATTTATAGATTCAATGACATCTCCATCAAGCTACCAATGACTTTCTTCACAGAATTGGAAAAAACT
>NW_012103787.1:2128515-2129825 GCF_000951045.1 Mandrillus leucophaeus
ACATTTGCATTTTTGCATAAAAAATTAAAGGAACAATAAGCATTGGCCTAAAGTTTCTAAATATGATATAATGATCTATAATCACAAAAATATATTAACTTTCCTATAACTAATTTTGTTTCTTAAAAAAATTGTGATAAACAGCAAAATACAGTCTCTTTGAAAACAAAGATGTAATCATTCTTTACAACAATATAAATATGACAGAGTAAGAAAATGACTACTCATATGTCTACTGCCATGTCAGAGAAGAAAAAAAAATCAGAATAAAAAAATATCTGGGCAAGAGTTAACACCTAGTAAAGGATTCCAATAACTGGAGTTTTCAAATGGATTGATTCATTGCACCTGGCACTGACGAACACATAAGATGCGTTGGAAGAAATATCTCTACTATTTATCAAAACGTGTAGAAATGTAATACTTCAAACAAAACTACTTAGGTAGTTGCTTTTCCAGAACAATAAAGTATTTAAGGTAAGAATATAAAACATATAAGTAAAAAGAAAATCCACAATGAAAATTGATTACAAGGTGAAAAATGCAGACAAAAACATGCCATAAGAACTATTAGAATTAACTGATTTCTCAGTTTTTCTTCTTGTGATTTGAAAATACAGTCAACACAGAATCTTCAAGGCCTCTAAAATGACAAACAACTTTTGACTTCATCATTTTGCTATTTTTTCAATCAGATTTTCCTATTGTACATTTTGCCATGGCTTCAGACATTTTCTTTTTTTGTCAAAAGTGAGTATAGATAAGTGAATATACATAAGGTCAAATAAACTGACCAAAGTAAATTAAAGTGACAGATTCCTAAAATTGTACAATCTTGAATCTACACTTAATCTTGGGGATCATGGGGTTTAGCCACATTATTTTAAAGGAGAACAAAGGCTAGAACCAATATTAGGTGTGAAGCTATGCTCCTGACAGATATTGAACTGGTGGTAAAGTTGACAGCAGACCTTCATTCTCCTAACTTTCATGCACTGTTGCTTCTGTTATAGCAAGTTGCGTATTACTCATATGTCAAACACAGGGGACAAAATTTGTGTCTAAATTAGCAAATAGAAAATAAAAGATAATCTCTAACTCCTTCAAATCTACTCTGATCTTAGTTATTTCTTGCCTTCTGCTAGCTTTTAAATGTGTTTGCTCTTGCTTCTCTAGTTCTTTTAATTGTGATATTAGGGTGTCAATTTCAGATATTTCCTGCTTTCTCTTGTGGGCATTTAGTGCTATAAATTTCCCTCTACACACTGCTTTAAATGTGTCCCAGAGATTCTGGTATGTTATGTCTTTGT
>NW_012103787.1:2129875-2130923 GCF_000951045.1 Mandrillus leucophaeus
AGAGGATGTGGAGAAATAGGAACACTTTTACACTGTTGGTAGGACTGTAAACTAGTTCAACCATTGTGGAAGACAGTGTGGTGATTCCTCAAGGATCTAGAACTAGAAATGCCATTTGACCCAGCTACCCCATTGCTGGGTATATACCCAAAGGATTATAAATCATGGTGCTATAAAGACACATGCACATGTATGTTTATTGCGGCACTATTCACAATAGCAAAGGCTTGGAAGCAACCCAAATGTCCATCAATGATAGACTAGATTAAGAAAATGTGGCAAATACACACCATGGAATATTATGCAGCCATAAAAAAGATGAGTTTGTGTCCTTTGTAGGGACATGGATGAAGCTGGAAACCATCATTCTCAGCAAATTATCACAAGGACAGAAAACCAACCACTGCATGTTCTCACTCAAAGGTAGGAATTGAACAACGAGAACACTTGGACACAGGGCAGGGAACATCACACACTGGGGCCTGTAGTGGGATTGGGGAGGGCTGATGGAGAGTATTAGGAGATATCATTAGGAGATATACCTAACGTAAATAACGAGTTAATGGGTGCAGTACACCAACATGGCACATGTATACTTATGTAACAAACCTGCATGTTATGCACATATACTCTAGAACCTAAAGTATAATAAAAAAATTAGAAAATTGACAGTCATATTTTACATTTGTACAACACAATTTTCAAATGTATACTTAATTTGAAAGTAAATTAAATATATATTTGAAATATAAAAAAGAAAAGAAAAGGTAAAATATTTTTATGAAAACTAATGTCCAAAGTAGTTAAAGACAATATTTTAAACAAAGGTTTAAAAGCATCCCTTTCTCAAAAAAGGAATAAGAAGGAAGGAAGGAAACATATATAGTACAACGAGAGTTTTGAAGGTATTTAGAAGGTGCATATGTAGGCCTGGTGTGGTGACTCACACTTGTAATCCCAACACTTTGGGAGGCAGAGACGGGTGGATTACCTGAGGTCAGGAGTTTGAGAGCAATCTGGACAACATACCCACACATATACATATATT
>NW_012103787.1:2130973-2132211 GCF_000951045.1 Mandrillus leucophaeus
TTTGCTGAGGAGTGCTTTACTTCCAACTATGTGCTCAATTTTGGAATAAGTGTTATGTGGTGCTGAGAAGAATGTACATTCTGTTGATTGGGGGTGGAGAGTTCTGTAGATGTCTATTAGGTCCACTTGGTGTAGAGCTGAGTTCAGTTCCTGGATATCCTTGTTAACTTTCTGTCTCTTTGATCTGTCTAATGTTGACAGTGGGATGTTAAAGTGTCCCATTATTATTCAAAAAATCAATGAATCCAGGAGCTAGTTTTTTGAGAAGATCAACAAAATTGATAGACTGCTAGCAAGACTGATAAAAAAGAAAAGAGAGAAGAATCAAATAGATGC
This sequence comes from Mandrillus leucophaeus, assembly GCF_000951045.1. Classification (NCBI taxonomy): domain Eukaryota; kingdom Metazoa; phylum Chordata; class Mammalia; order Primates; family Cercopithecidae; genus Mandrillus; species Mandrillus leucophaeus. Next base: position 2,131,310 of record NW_012103787.1, read on the forward strand.
AACAAAAAATGACAAATGGGATATCACCACCAATCCCACCGAAATGCAAACTACCACCAGAGAATACTATAAACACCTCTATGCAAATAAACTAGAAAAACTAGAAGAAATGGATAAATTCCTGGTGACATACACCCTCTCCCAAGACTAAACCAGGAAGAAGTTGAATCCCTGAATAGACCAATAACAGGCTCTGAAATTGAGGCAATAATTAATAGCCTATCAACCAAAAAATGTCCAGGACCTGATGGATTCACAGCTGAATTCTACCAGAGGTACAAAGAGGAACTGGTACTATTCCTTCTGAAACTATTACAATCAATAGAAAAAGAGAGAATCCTCCCAACTCATTTTATAAGGCCAGCATCATCCTGATACCAAAGCCTACCAGAGACACAACAAGAAAAAGAGAATTTTAGACCAATATGCCTGGTGAACATCGATGCAAAAGTCCTCAGTAAAATGTTGTCAAACCGAATCCAGCAGCACATCAAAAAGCTTATCCACAATGATCAAGTGGGCTTCATCTCTGGGATGCAAGGCTGGTTCAACATATGCAAATCCATAAACGTAATCCATCATATAAACAGAACCAAAGACAAAAACCACATGATTATCTCAATAGATGCAGAACCTTTGACAAAATTCAACAGCCCTTCGTGTTAAAAACTCTCAATAAACTAGGTATTGATGTGATATATCTCAAAATAATAAGAGATATTTATGACAAACCCACAGCCAATATCATACTAATGGGCAAAAACTGGAAGCATTCCCTTTGAAAACCGAGGTCACAAGACAGGGACCCCCTCTCTCACCACTCCTATTCAACATAGTGTTGGAAGTTCTGGCCAGGGCAATCAGGCAGGAGATAGAAATAAAGGGTATTCAATTAGGAAAAG
>NW_012103787.1:2133211-2189358 GCF_000951045.1 Mandrillus leucophaeus
CTTGAAAGCAACCCAAATGTCCATCAATGATAGACTAGATTAAGAAAATGTGGCACATACACACCATGGAATACTATGCAGCCATAAAAAAGATGAGTTTGTGTCCTTTGTAGGGACATGGATGCAGCTGGAAACCATCATTCTCAGCAAACTATCACAAGGACAGAAAACTAACCACTGCATGTTCTCACTTAAAGGTGGGAATTGAACAATGAGATCACTTGGACACAGAGCAAGGAACATCACACACTGGGGCCTGTAGTGGGGCTGGGGAGGGCTGATGGAGAGCATTAGGAGATGTCATTAGGAGATATACCTAATGTAAATAACGAGTTAATGGGTGCAGCACACCAATATGGCACATGTATACATATGTAACAAACCTGCATGTTGTGCACATATACCCTAGAACTTAAAGTATAATAAAAAAATTAGAAAATTGACAGTCATATTTTACATTTGTACAATACAATTTTCAAATGTATACTTAATTTAAAATAAATTAAATATATATTTGAAATATAAAAAAAGAAAAGAAAAGATAAAATATTTTTATGAAAACTAATGTCCTAAGTAGTTAAAGACAATATTTTAAACAAAGGTTGAAAGCATCCCTTTCTCAAAAAAGGAATAGGAAGGAAAGAAGGAAACATATATAGTACAACGAGAGTTTTGAAGGTATACAGAAGGTGCATATGTAGGCCTGGTGTGGTGACTCACACTTGTAATCCTAACACTCTGGGAGGCAGAGACGGGTGGATTACCTGAAGTCAGGAGTTTGAGACCAGTCTGGACAACATACACACACATATACATATATTCTTTTCTTTTCTTTCTTTTTTTTTCTTTTTTTTTTGAGATGGAGTTTTATTCTGTCACCCAGGCTGTAGTGCAGTGGCTCAATCTTGGCTCACTGCAACCTCTGTCTCATGGGTCCAAGCAATTCTCCTGCCTCAGCTGGGATTACAGATTCCCGCCACTATGCCCAGCTATTATTATTATTATTATTATCATCATCATCATCATCATCATTTTAGTAGAGGCAGAGTTTCACCATGTTGGCCAGGTTGGTCTCGAACTCATGACCTCAAGTGACCCACCCATCTCGACCTCCCAAAGTGCTGGGATTACAGGTGTGAGCCACCGTGCTCAGCCCACACACATATATTCTAACCTATCAAACTGCTCAATCAATAGTCTAGAAATTATCCCTCTGAATACTTAAAGAATGGAAGCATATCTTTAAAGTCACCGGGCAAATTTATTTCTCAAAAAGCATTACCAGATTTACTTGTAGGGTTAATTTATCCATTAATGATGTTTATTATGCCATGTGCCTCTTCTTGTATCATAAAGTTACAGAGTGTTTAACTAATCTAGGTGGCCTATAAGTCTATTTTCATATTTGGTCTGTGTGCATGTGTTTGTGTAAATGTGTGTATATTCTGTATCACCAAAATCTTGCATAGTGCTTCTCACATATTATGCAGTCAATCAATATTTATTTGATTAGGAGGTAATTTAACATATGCATTTATCTCAACAGAACTTTTTTTTTTTTAATGACATATTTAAACCATGAGAATGAGCCACAGGCACCTTCGTTGTCACTGAGGCTTATATTTTGAAGTCTCTGACATTTAACAGAATTACTCAAGGGAGTTAATGGTTCCAAATTATGCTGCAAATTGTCTGCCACATGTTTTTTTGTTTGTTTGTTTGTTTGTTTTTTAAATAGCCTGCGAGTGTCTTCTCTTTCTATGCATAACACTAGAGTCTCAAAATTATTTTGCTGGATTAATTAATCCATTTGACAACAATACTTAGTAAGAACAAGTGTGGCAGTCACACTGCCAGGAGTAAGAGCTCCAATGAAGATTAGGGTATTAAAATAATTGGCACCATCCTGTCTTCATAGAGATGGTGACCTTCTGAGTTTTATAATGAAATATGGACAGGTGTTGTGGCTTAAGCCTGTACTTTCAGCATTTTGGGGGACTGCGGTAGGAGAGTTGCTTGAGCCCAAGAGTTTGGTATCAGCCTGCGCAACATAGTGAGACTCCATCGCAAAAATAAATAAAAAAATTAGCCACACACACTGACCGGTATTTGTGGTCCCGGCACTTGGGAGGCTGAGGCGGAAGGATCACTTGAGTCCGGGGCTTCTGTGTTGCAGTGAGTTATGATCATATGCCACTTCACTCCAGCCTGGACCACAGAGCAATATCTTGTCTTCAAAAAAGTAATAATAATAATAATTAAAAATATGAATTCTCCAGACTTCCATCTTTGCATTATTTTATTCAATGCATTACCTATTCTAATATTATTCCTCAGAGTAGAAGTAATAATATTTGAAGCCTGATTTATATTGTGTAGATAGTAGGATATTTTGTATCTCTTGTGCTCACTACCATTCATCCTTCGTTACTAACACTTGCTCAGTATCGTATCTTTGAAACTGCAAACACATATTTTGACAAGTCCAGAATATGCAGTAAAGGATATACTCATCATTCCTAAATGGTTTTTTGGCATAGCAATTCCTATATATATTAGAAATGTTGCAACATCTGTCTAAACTTTTGTCCTAAAAGTATTAATGCCAGTTTTTAAATAGTGAATGCCAGACTCTATGAAATCCTGATTAAAGAAAGAAATCAACTTTCAACACATACTATTAATGATTGTGTAGACTTCAACCATATCTACAAACTTGAAAAATCAATCATTTTGTCTGACCTCAGGCAGCTTTATCTACAACATGAGGCAAGGTAATTAAACATCTTATGAAAATCTCCAATTCAGTTTGCCTTTACTGTCATATACGATACTCTCTGTTGGCATGTCATGTGTGTATAAGGGTAGGTCTCAGAATAACATTAACTAAGATTCAGTTTCAGGCTACCAGTTTCAAAAAATTACTTGAAAAATTTTACTTCCCTTCTCTGATCCTCATCTTCCCTCTCTCTAGAGTGAAGATAATCATCGTTATTGAATTTCATCTAATCTGAAATACCATTTATTGTAAAGGATATCACTGTTTTATTTACCACGAAGAAACTATAATAAATACTAACAATTAATTGTGACAAATCTTCAATAGTAAGATACACTCTAATTTCAGAGATGCTTCCTAAAAATGACAAGTATTTTGCATATTTGTTTAATAGTAATATATGCGAAATATATAGCATGGTTCCCTAGAGCTTTCTTATGTTAGTTCCTTTTCTGATTCACTTTCAGTTAGGCTCTTATTCTAGTAGTTTCGATGATCATATTAAATGTGGTTTACATGCATGATAGTATCCTACAAATCCATTGCCAATTCTTTTGCTTACTGTTGCATTATATGATCAGAATCTATGAATATTCACTCAAGCACTACTTTTAATTTGCCATGTGGTTTTAGAGAAGTAACTTAATTATCTCGATTCACTTTATTAATTAGCAAAATGGTAATACAAGCTACAAACATTTTATTAGGTTTAAAACGTATGGTAGATTCCAAAATAATATCCACATATGATATGTTAAGTACTAGTGGAAACATGCCTAAAGCCAGTGAAATTTATGTAGCTTTGTTAATTCAAAAAACATTGTTGCCTATGTGAGAGTGCCACTGAATGAGAAATCCTCTCACGAGAAAGAAGAAGGTAAAGAGCTTGAAAAATCCTCTCATCCTTTGTAGGTAAAATCTCCAGAGCAGTGGTTTCGACAGATGGGAAATTTTTACTCCCTGTGCTATATCTGTTCGGTTGATAAAAAGAGAACTTTGATCTCTGAGACTGCCAATCCAGCTCTTTTTAAGAAAAATTTGCTTAAAGTAAACAGTAAAAGTAGCAAAGCAGTCATTAAAATTCCACCCCAATTGGCTATGCTCCCAGTTCCCAAACGCAAAGCATAATGCCCACTGATTGTTCAGGTTGTGTTTAAGACATTTTTGTGGATGTTTTGAAGTTCAGCACTATAAATAGCCAATCTAGTTGAGAAAATTACAAATCTTACTTTTCAAATTCTTATCATATTAGATGAGTTAAATAAGTTTCAACAAAAATCCTTGCAGTGACATTTCTATTGATACAAGCCCTAAGTACTAAATTCTGAGCTGCGTCCAGCCACTAGAGTTCTGTGGATAACTGTAAAATAGTACTGTGAAGCTTAAAATCACTACCTGTCAATCATTTGAAAACCACACTGATCTGTATAATTCCTGTACATTTTTTAAAGTTTGATACGTTAACCTATTCATTGAGGCAGTCTTTTAAAAAACTATTTTAATTCTTTAAAATCTATTTTGCTTTTTTAATGAGATGTACACTTACTAGAGAGTTTCAAAAAATTAGCAATATATAATGAAAAAAAACCCAGCTGTACCCTTTACAGGTATTTATTTTACAATCTTGTTAGCTGTAACCGTGTAGTAAACATGTTAGGTTTTACCATTCCAATTTTTGCAATTTAAAGAAGTTAAAGAAGTTCAAAACCTACGTTCTGTAATCTCTATTGCAACTGGGATGATAGGTATGAATTAATTTACTTCTGTGAGTTATAGAAGGCAGAGGTAAGCCAAAAGCCACCTTGTTGTTTCAGCTAGAAACAAGCCACAAAAAGTGGATGCTTCTAGGATGCTTAAAGGCATCTAGACTCAGCATTTCAGGCTCTAACAACATATGTGTAGAATCTGTAGGCAGACTTGCTGTGGGGACTGTGGAAACTAAAGTAGGATCCTCATCTCTGAAGTGCAGTGACAGTTGCAGTGAACCCTGAGTTTCTCTTATCCATATTTGCAATATTTCTAAGTCGTCTGTATTAAATTCCTTTCATGGGAAACACCTAAAGTGCTTCCTTTTATTAAATCCTTACTGCAAACCTACTATTGGAGAGTATATTTAATTTAGAATCACTTCCCAAACATATTTAGGAATAAAGAGAAAATTAAAGACAGCAGATACATGTCTTTGAAGAAGGAATGAAACAGTAAAAGGTTTAGAGAATCAGTTATGTTCCAAGGGAAAAAATATTCCATGTAACTACTAAAATTTTATATGTGGTTTAAAGATACAGCATAGTCCTTATCCCAAAACTTACAATCATGTCATTTCAGAGGAAAGAATTAGAGTATAAAGTTATTTAAATCCATGAATAAACTGATCTAGAGGGTAGTACAATTGTCTCAATATTATATGGTTAGTGTCACAAGCATGAGTAAAAGATACTTTCTGACTTTTCTGAAATCTCACTGTATTAGGAGCTATACCTAATGTAAATGATGAGTTGATGGGTGCAGCACACCAACATAGCACATGTATACATATGTAACAAACCTGCACGTTGTGCACATGTACCCTAGAACATAAAGTATACTAAAAACAACAACAACAACAAAAAATCTCACTGTAACTCCACAAAAATCCCCAACTTTAGGAGTTTCAGCTCATTTTAGTTGAAAAAGTGGAAGGGATTGGCAAAGAGCATTAAAATTTATTAACTTATTTAGTATTAAAATATATATTTATTATATTTCTACTGGGGAGAGGCACTTTAATAGATGCTTTATTAGGAAATAAGAAAAACAATCCATATGAGTTCTACAAATACTTCTTGAATGTCAAAAGAGTAATGGAGAAAGCACATAAGTAGAAAAAAATAACAGAATGATAAAACAATAGAAGTAATAATAGAAACTGGAAACAAACACAAAAAATACAAGACTATGAACAAGACTAGCAGTTGTGCCTTTGCAAAAAATTATAAGCTAGATATTTGAAAATACTTATCAGGAAAAAATGCAAAAATAGCACACAGAAAAAAAGGTAAATAGCTATAGATAACAGAGGTTTGAAAGGATAATGATTTGTCATAAACAAATACAGGCGATCCCCACTTTAGCATGGCACTGTAGAACCATAAAAACGGCTGTGCAAGCTGAAGCCCAGCAAGCCAAAACCATGCCAAGCAATCTGAGTAATCAATTGAGAAAATTACAATTCTTCTATAATCTTTAAATTAACTTGTCACATTAAAACCTCTTATGGTTAGTTAACAATGTACAAGAAAATTTTAAAATCATAAAACTAATTATTTACACACTAACTTAAAACAGAAACATTGAGCATCAATATGTTATATTTCTTTGTAAAAAAAAATTATGAAGAGAACTTGGAACATTGCTCTCTTTCTAATTCTCATGATACAGCTTATTATGAGAAGGGAACATTTATTTTCTATACACTGATGAATTGATTTGTTCATTTATAAGTTGGGTCTAATTCAGCATTTTATCACATTTGCAATATTGTGGAGTATCTCTGAGTCCCTTTAAAATAAAGATTCCCCCCTTGTGTCATTTCTTCTAAGACATCCTCATCCTTTTGAACACACTTTCCTAATTTGTATTGGTAGATTTACTTTTGTTAAGTTCTTGTGTCTGCCTATCTGGAGTCTCTGGAAAGGTGGAGGTATCAACATTCTCATGGTCAGCTATAGAATAACTACATATACATTCCATTCAAATTTCATGTTCTGTGTTTTTCTGACACTTGTACCTTTGTTGGCCAACTCTGTCTTTGGATTATCTATTTTGTAACCGACCATTTGGGCTTATCACTGGGGGCCAAGGAGGCAGCACAACAACATTCTGTGTGGTCTATTTTTGAAATAAATAATACATGTACAATCACTATTCGCTGCAGACAAGGAATGTGATGATTGGTCACTAATAATGATATACATTTATTATTTATACAGTGATTTGTAGATTGAAGAGTTAGCAGCAAAGTTCAGACTACCTGTGATTATTTACAGTTATTTCAGTCATGGTAACCAAAATGTGAACCATGGTAGATGGAAGACTGGTATTATTTAGGTAAACTTTGGGAACTAAAATGTGTGCATATAGAACCACACAAATAAAGACTATTATCTCTGTATCTACTCATCAGTTTGAATATTTGGAAAAATAACAGACGAATTTCTGAAAAAACATAAAAAGCTAAAATTAGCCCAAGAAATAACAGAAAATTGTGTAAGCCAATAGGCATGAAAGAAAGTTTAAGCTATATTAAAAACTCTAGGGCCCAAATGTTTCTACAATAATGCAAAGCACCTTGTTTTCTTGCAGTAACAAGAAATACAAAAACACAACAATCATAGTTTTCTACGGAACTAGCAAAGAGTGTTGGATCCAAGGAAATCTTCCATGAATTGTATTTTAAAAAGAAACTAAACAAGAAACATGAAAGCAGATAGACAGTGATCTGGGTATGGGATGGCCTTCCAGAAACAGAGAAACATTGCAGAGTAAAGATGAAAAATAATTATTTGGTAGAAATTGAGAAGCTAATTTTAAGATTGTATCAAATTGCAAAGAATTATAATAGCTTAAACAACTTTCAAAAGAAGAAAAAACTGGAAGACTTACATTACCGGATTTGAAGACATCGTAGAGCCATGGTTACCTAGTGAGTTTAGATATGAAGATAGGTACATACTTTAACAATGAAACAGAATAGAGAGCACAGATGTAAGCTCACATGTATATATTGGCAGTTACTTTTCAACAAAGTTACCAAGACAGTTCAATGGAGAAAGGATAAACTTCAAAACAAATTGGGCCAGAAAAATTGGATAACCATAAGCAAAATAATGAACCCATCTTATCCTTTATTGCAATCAAAATTAAATTGAAATGGATCATAAAAATAAATGCTACAGGCCGGGCACGGTGGCTCAAGCCTGTAATCCCAGCACTTTGGGAGGCTGAGACAGGTGGATCACGAGGTCAGGAGATCGAGACTCTCCTGGCTAACATGGTGAAACCCCGTTTCTACTAAAAAATACAAAAAAACTAGCCAGGGGAGGTGGCGGGTGCCGGTAGTCCCAGTTACTCGGGAGGCTGAGGCAGGAGAATGGCATAAACCCGGGAGGCGGCGCTTGCAGTGAGCTGAGATTTGGCCACTGCCCTCCAGCCTGGGCGACAGAGCGAGACTCCGTCTCAAAATAATAAATAAATAAATAAATAAATAAATAAATAAAAATAAAAAATAAATGCTAGAAGTAAAATTTATGCTAGTATAAGTAAACGTAGGAGAAAATCACAGTGATATTGGTCTTGGAAACATTTTTTAATAGTATACAAAAAGCAAGTTATTGAAAATCAGTAAATTTGACTTCATCAAAATCGAACTTTTGTTCATCAAAATACACCATGAAAAATTCTCAGAACATGTATCCAACAAAGAACTTGCATCTCCCATGTGTAAAAAACCTTCCTCCTAACTGGGCTGTTAGACCAACAGCCCAATTTAAAAATGAGCAAAACAACAACAATAGCAAAAAAACACAGCATAAATTTGAAGAGTCGCTTTGATAAAGACAAGGATACAAAATGTGCAAGATGTTAACATTATCAACCGTTAGGGAAATTGAAATGATAACCACTGTGAAAGCTCATTACACACACACTACAAAGAGCTAAAATTTAACAGATTGACCATACCAAATTATGGGAAGAATGCAGAAGCACCAGAATTCACAAGCACTGCTTATTGGTTTGTAACAGGGAAACGACTACCTGAGTAAATGGTTCAACAGTTTTCTTAAAAGGTTAAACATACATCTGTCATACAACCCAGCCACTTTCCTCCAAGATATTTATTGAAGAAAAATAAAAGTTTTATGTACACATGCACACTCTATTTGTGTTCATCAATATTGAAAATAGCTCATATGTTCACCAATTGATGAACAGATGAACGGACTGTGGTATACCCATACAAAAGAATACTACCATCAATGAAACAAATGAGCTGTTGGGACATGTAACAATATGCATGCATTTCAAAATAATTATGTGGCATGAAAGTAGCCAGAAAAAAAAAACAAGTTTATATTTATGAATTCATTTAAATAAAATTCTAGAAGTACAAGCTAACCCATTCTGACAGAAAACAAATCAAAGCTCATGGATGGAAGAATGTAGTAGAGAGCAATTGGGTTACCATGGGGCACAAGGAAACTTCTGAGGGTCATGGATATGCTCACTTTCTTGTAGTAATGATTTCCAAGGTATATCCATATGCTAAGACTCATTCGATTGTACACTATACACACACACATATATATGCAGTTTATTGCACATCATTTATACCTCAATAAATCTGTTTGAAATATAGACTAGGTTTGTAAGTGGAAAAGCTGAAAGAACCCTATAACAACGTAGTATCCATAGAAATTAAAATCAATTTCAAAATAACAAACAATTTATAATAAAAAAATTTAGTGCATATAATAAAATATATGCACTAAAAACACATGAAAATAAGTATGATTGCTTGTGGCGAGGAGAATGGTGTAAAAAGTTTAGGCTAGTAAGTGTACATTAATAAACAGACATATATACATGTATGGGATATGTTTCTTTTCAAAACTATTGACAATTTTCATGAAGTTAAGAATATGTTTTACTCAATTCTAAAATTAAAACAATAAAATAAGTAAATATCTCAAGTTTGAAATTTTCTATTCTTTCCAATTGTTAAAGCAGTAGTCATGGTTATGAGCGTTGATATATTTCTCAATACATGCAAAGTTTATTCAACAAATCTTTATTAAATGCCTATTTTGTAATGAGCATCATGCTGCGGTCAATGATCCATGGAATTGCTGTAGTTTGCTTATATTGAAATTTTATTTGAATTCCAAAAGCAGAAAGTAAAATGCTCCTTCCTGTCGAGAACATTCTCACTCCTGTTCCTCTTTCTGCCTGAAGTTTCATTCCTTTTGCTTTTCTCACAAGCTAAAAATCATGATCTTTCTGGTTTTGACCTAAAGTCACCTCAAAGAAGCTGATTCTGATGACCCACTCTAAGTCCCGTAACCTACATTTTCTGCTTCTCCTTGGCTTTTTCGTCTCCAGCAATGGACCTTGCTTGCTTTCTTATTTGCCCGTCTTCTTTACTGTATTGCAAACTTCACAAGCACAGGTGTTTGCAGTCTTAGAAACTGACTCATAGTGTGCACACAATAGTATTTTTTCTATTTTATTTTTATTCTTTTGGAGGGAGAGTCTCATTCTGTTGCCCAGGTTGGAGTGTAGTGGCATGATCATCACTTACTGCATCCTTGATCTCCTGGGCTCAAGTGATCCCCCCACCTCAACCTCCCAAGTAGCTGAGACCACAGGTATGCACCACCACACAGGGCTATTTTTTTTTTCTTTTCATTATTTTTTGTAGAGCTGGGGTCTCTCTGATCTTGAACTCCTGGGCTCCAGCGATCCTTTCACCTTGGCCTCCTAAAGTGCTGGATTACAGGTGTGAGCCACTGTGTCTGGCCTATTTTTTTAAAAATAAGTATGTGAAATACATCTAAACACACAATATTAATGAGAGATGAATATATTTATCACAGTGAAAACTAAGTGCACTAAGTGATTTTGAACAATATTAGAGCAAATAGTACAATTGCCAGGAAAATTTAGGGGAGGCATACATTTAATTTCAAGACAGAATAATCCCTGACCATTTGGACATTTTCTGACTTCAAGGTTAACTTGAGAAAAAAAGGAAAAATGAAAACAAAAACAAACAAACAAAGCAAACACAGTAAAAGTTAAAAGGCACAGCACTGAGAAATTGCTGTAATGCCATCATAGGTATGAGATTGTTTTGTTCTCACCAGATGACATAATACATCAAAATGCACTTTTGACTGATAATCATGTAAAAAACTCCTAAATGGGCAAGTGGTTGGATACAGAAGTGAGAAACCCTCCCACGCAAATATTCTGATGTTCTTACAACTTTAAGATTCTTAGAATTTAAAAATATAGCTTCATGTCTAATATTTCATTGGTTATGCATTACGTTAGAGATATTTGTGATTAAATTCTGCAACAGGAATCTATGGAGTCTAAACAAAAATATGTATGCTCCATTGGCGCATCACTATCAATGTGTTTAAATGGTTATTTTCTTAGTTCCTTCAAAAATAAATTTGCCAAAAATTCTAATTTTCATGGACAGTGATTATTATCAACATTTGTGAATTTTGTTTTAGTGTTCTTTTATTATAATAGAACAATTGAATCTCTAATTATGGCAGATTTTTTTAAAAGTACATTACTGATGCTTTGGTAAGCCCTAATATTAGAAAATATCTGTCATCCTCATTTTCCATGCAGCATTTATATGCACATGCATATGCTTTCATATACAAATGCACATACTAAAAGCAATAGGTGTGTTTGTAAAATAGGTATTCTAAAGAACCTAAAAAATGCACACACAGATACACATGCATTTATTCACAGTTATATTCAATCTGTATAAAGTCACAGTCTTTGTTCAGGAAAAATTCCCATTTTGTTAGGATATCAAGGAGAATAAAAATTTAAAACCAGTGAAAAGACAAATGATTCAAGAAATCTGAAACTCAAACAATGAAAAATACCTTTGCTGCAAGTGATAACTAATTTGCTCCTTGAAGCAATCAAACAAACCCTAACAGCTATTAGATGATTATGACTTACAATCTGATTTTGCGCATATTTAGTAGCACTGTGATGAGTTATAGTTATGATGTAACTTTATTCCAATGCACAGAATGTTTGAAAATCTCTATAAACAATTGATAAAAGAGAAAGACCTCCTACCGTACGAGTTTTACTTGGCTTTGCCCCAAGAGACTAAATGAGATAATCATGGATATTTTGCAAGGAAAAGATATATTGATACACATTTTTAAATAAAGAATTAGATGTTTTAAATTACTCCTTTGAAAACAGAAGTTTGAAGTTTCGTATGACTTCAAGTTTCATATGTTTATCTATCCTGTGTAGCTGCCACATTTTAATTGAGACATATGGGAAATTTTTGACTGGGCACTTAATAGTCCTAACAGCTTGCTCTTTTAGAGAAATTCAATTATGGTAAATACAGCAGCATTAGTGATCTAGCATGGTATTACTTGAATGACTGGCATAAAGATATTGCATTTTACAAAATGAATACTTAATAATTTTTATTTTATAAAGATGAAAAGATGTAGCTCAACAGTGGCAATTTGCATTATAATAAATGTTGCCCTTAGAGATGGGTGAAATGAAGTAAAAAATACATAATTTTAGACTTCTTTAAATGTAAACAAATAACTCTAATGGATTTTAAAATAAATTGTTGCCTAAATTTTGTCTTATTTCCAAAACGTACTTTGAGAAAATTGGACAAATAACAAGGATTGAGAGCCAAATACCCAGATTGGAGAATGCAGAACAAAGAATCTTTTTACTTTATATTTAAAGAAAGCTATATATATAAATAGCGAGAAACCACTGTTATGATCAGCATGGGATAGAATTTTAATTTCCTTTTTGTAGAGCTACTACTTGGACAGAGAATTTTGCCCGTGGTGGGTGATTATAGACAGATGTAATCTGTCAAAAAAAACAAAAAAACAAACAAAAAAAAAACCATGACAACAAATAAGGAGTAAATAAAAGTCAACAATGGTGGGGGCTTTTTGTATTAGATTGAGTAAAGAAATTTTGTATGAAAAAAATATATATAATCTCAGACCTCAAAAGTACTGTTATCCGGCATGAGATTTTATATAGTTTGGAATATACTTGCACCTAGTCATCTATTTTCTTAGATTGTGAATATCTTCATTACAGAGCTGTGCTTTACTCATGTTTAGGATCTCAGAACTTTATGATATTTTATATCAAGGCATGAGAAGGTATTAAAAACATGTTTGTTCTTAAATTATCAACCCAATCTGGGTATTATGAATTTAAATGTAGTAAACTGTCCATATAGTGTTAAATATTCATCTGCATAAGCACTTGGAGTATTTGGCTGGGGGTTATCAACTACAATTTGTTGAACATCCATTTATTACTGACACATTTTTGCTTCACTCAAACAACCAAGCTTATTGGGTGGATATTGACCTAGATCCTAGAAAACAGAAGTTTACAAAACATTACTAAAACTCTCATAGAGCTTATGTTTTTATAGAGCAAACAATTAAAAATTAATTTACTTCTAATAATAAGTGCTACGATGATGAGTAAAATGGGATGAATGATAAAGATTGATACAGTGGAGGATGCCTAAGAAAGATTATTAGAGAAAGCCTCTCTGATGACATGACATTTGAACAGAGGTCTGAATGAAGTGGAGAAGCAAGCTAGCTGAACATTTTTTTTCAAAATCATTACAAGCAGAGATGGCATTAAGTACCAATACTGTGAAATGACAGTGAGTCTGGCATGTTTTGGGGAAAAGCAATAAGACTAGAATGGCTACAGCCAAGTGAATAATATGAAGAAATTTAGAAAATGAGTCAGAGATTTAGCGACAGGTTGCAGGCCGTTTAGTCTTTTAGGACATGTTAAGTCTTGGCCAAAATAAAACTTTGGCCTAATTTTAGAAACTCTGTTGTGTTTTCCTCTGAAGCTGAACACCTCATGGAGTTAAATAACAGCCAGAATTTCAGACAAAATAGTGTGTAGTTTGTATTCTCTCCTATTTCAGGACTCCATGAGGGCAAAATATTGTTCATAAGGAATCAATGTATTAATAATATTAATTTTGTAAGAGAGACTTTTGCACAAAATGCAACTGAAGTTTAAAATAGGGAATACTTGACTAGCTAGAAAAATCTATTTACATTAAAGCAGAAATTAAAAAAAATAAGACACCAAAAACGAAATTCTGATGATATGAATTAGCCAAGTAAGAAAGCAACATAAATGGACAAATGAAGAGAAAGAGATATGTTTAAACCTATGACTAAAACTAGAACCTGCAAGATTTAGCAAGAAAACACAAACAAATGTTAAAATATGTCTTTAATTAATAAAAGATTTTGAGGACATTAAAATGTTTGCTTTCATGGAACTTGCAGGCTATTTGAGGAGATATAAGACATGTAAGAAAATAATAAATGTAATGATTTTAGATCAGCAAAAAATAAGCTTTATATAAAGGGCCATTTTTTAAATCAATTTGTTAAAACAGTTTAGTCTACCCTAATTGATTCAGGAAGCAATATAGTGTAATAAAAAATAGAAAGAAAACTATCAAATAGAAAGCATGCTATAAAAAAAAAGATGTCAGACCTAAAACTATAAATTTTTTATCCTGTACAAATGGAACAAGGTTATCTATTAGAAAAAAACTCCTTCCACACTGGAGCATACGTTGCTCAGAAGTGATATCATAAAAGAATTAAATTAATAGAGAAAGGCAGAGAGAAAAATGCAAACAATTTTTGAAAGCATAGGCCATGATACCAGTATTAGAAGGAGGAGCAATTAACTTAAATAATAAACCCAAATTTAGTATATATGAAACCATTTTTTTAATAATTTTAACCTTATTCATGTCTTTGCTTTTTCCCACTGTTATTTTTATTTTCTCACTCTACCTACTTTTTAGATCATTTTATGGGTTAAAGAAGGCTGGCTTTCTGAAACAAAGTTGAATATAATGGCTTATCAAAATATGTTTAAAATTGCATAATTAGAGATAAATTAGCATAATGGCAATTACATGTACTATCAATATCTTCAATTTTAAGTTCCCAATTTTTAAAGTGAAAAATATTTTCTTTCAGAAAATTTAATTTCTGTTGAAGATGCATGTTGGTGTTTAAAATATTGTATTACTCTGTGGTTGTTTTCTATAAAAGAATTTGTTTTAAAAGCTGTATATTGCATAATCACGTTCCAGTCCTGTGGGAAGTTTAATGAGTATATCTATAATAATTAAATATAGAAAATAATAAGGGATCAAAGGTAATATGTACTTCTAATAGTTAAGATATTGCCTTAGTTATGAATACAGGAAAATGAAAAGGTATTTGTTTATATTTATTAGTCGCTTTTTAAGCAAAATCAATAAATTATTCTTGTGAATAAGAATCATCCAATGAATTATCATAAAGATATCATTAATATGTAAAAGAAAATAATAAAGCATGGCACTTCTTATTTATCTTATATTCAGTAGTCCTCACAATTGTATCTAAATACTTTCTAAAAGTTGTATCTCCTACTGCCTTTTAAACATGCCTAACCATTGGCCGACAATGTTAGTCATTTTTGGCTTCTTGATTTCCTCTGAATCATTTCTTCACTCCCTGCCTCCTCACTTTACTTAGGTTTTTCTTTTTGCCCAAAGCAGTGTAAATCCTCATCCACTGGGTACAGCTTTATCCATCCTCAATGTCCAACTCAATGATCACGTTTTTGAAGTCTTAAAAATATACTTTCCATCCACTAACTCCATCCACACAAAATAACTCCTACTTTACATATTAGAGTACATATTTAACATTGAGATAGCTCTTATTATTTTTATTTGCTCAAAATCTTATTGTACCTATAAATACATCTAATAGTTTCTGTTACATTAGTTGTTTATTTGATTGTTTAATTTATTATCCTGTGTGTTACTTAAAAACATGCTTAATCATTATAGCTATCAATAGTTCCTAGGATGGTACCTGGTACAACATAAACATTGAATAATTGCTTGATTGAATTGAATTGAATTGAATTCAATTCAATAAATTGTGTAAAACAGAAAGCCTGGTGGATAGTTATCTATTTGGTGTTAAACAATATATTGGGCTTTAGATTTATAAAATTATACAAAAATTAAATTAAATTAATATTTTTCTTTATAAAAAAATTAGAAAATTGTACCAAGTAATGACAGGAAAATATTTTTAAAAACTCCTTTTCATGAACCTTTCCATGATATCTACATGAAAAGAAAATGAATCTGCCATTAAAGAGGCTAATAAAGGAAGTTGCAAATCTAAGATTGTACTATAAAATAACTGATGACATCAGTAGGAGTCATTGTCAACTTAGAGCAGTAGAAATGTAGTTTTGCATCTGGAAGGCACCAGAACTAAATCAAGAGAAAAAGAACTCAGTAATCAACTAACAATTATCATTTTCAAGTTCAAATAGAAATATTTACCACAGGCCTATGCAGGAAATCTACAAAATATCCCATTATTTTACATTTAGTGTAGTAAAAAACTGTTTTCTTTCTTAATCATTTTCTCTTTTTTTTTTTTTTTTTTTTTCTGTCACCCAGGCTGGAGTGAAGTGGCATGATGTGGCTCACTGCAACCTCCACCTCGGGGATTCAAGGATTCTCCTGCCTCAGTCTCCTGAGTAGCTGGGACTACAGGCGTATGCCACTATGCCTCATTAATTTTTGTATTTTTAGTAGAAATGGGATTTCACCATATTGGCCAGGCTGGTCTCGAACTCCTGACCTCAGTTAATCTGCCCACCTCAGCTTCCCAAAGTGCTGGGATTACAGGTATGAGCCACCATGCCCAGCCACAATTTTACTTTTTTTAATTGAAAATGTTTATCAGTACTGTAGCATTTCCAATACATAAATATATAGATATATAATTTAAAAAAATTATTACCTACCTCTTGCTTCCAGGTGAGGAGCAGCACAGGTACTCCACTGAGAGTGTATTAGGCCAGAACCTACTGAGTGAGAATCTGCATTGTAACACGTGATTCACACGCTGCCTAATGTGTGAGAAGCTCTGACCTAATCTAAAGTCTGATCCTTAGTATATGCTAAAGAAATGTAATTTGGCTTCCTCTTTCTAGGTCCTTACTTGATTTTTATAGCCTCCAGACTTAGAGGAATATCAGTGCTTGTGTCTCCCATCTCCACAGTCTCACTACCTGTTTGAAACAATGTAGTAAATCTAAGACCAAGTTTTGCCATATAAATAGACCTTTTCCAGCAATTGAAGAAAACAGTCATTGTTTGTGTTGTGTAATTTAGCTATCTCTCTAGTCAAATTAGGGTGTAAATGCTTAACTTAGTGCTGGGTCGTAGGATTGAATGAGGTTGTCAGCCCCTCAGGCACCACTAGAGTGTGTTAAACTGCTGGGGTTATTACTTTCTTATATAATATTCATGTGACTTCGTGGATGCCTATACAATATTTTCATTGTATCTATCTATATAAATAAATAATTTCACCCCTAATGACTTACTTATGGCATTCTGTTAATGTTCAAAACCGTGAACTACTCCTTAGTTTCTCAAATATTCACAAAGCTATGTCTGGGTGTGTATTGCTAATTAGAGTTCACACATGGTCAAAGGTATTA
Source organism: Mandrillus leucophaeus (assembly GCF_000951045.1). NCBI lineage: Eukaryota > Metazoa > Chordata > Mammalia > Primates > Cercopithecidae > Mandrillus > Mandrillus leucophaeus. Next base: position 2,150,385 of record NW_012103787.1, read on the forward strand.
AGTATAGAGTCACATCTATGTGACAAGAAAAATAAATAAATGATAGTACCATTTTCAATTTCTAATAAATTTTCTTGAGGAAAGTGAAAATAAAAATATTTCTTCCTCTCTTTACAATGTTTTCTGTAGAAAATTGAGGTGAGCTCAACAGGTTTGCTTAAAGAGCTGTTTTTTACTGTATTATGGTAAGAGCCATGATTTTTTTTTTTTTTCTTTAAACTATAGACAGGAAACTGCAGATAAGGGATTTCCACGGATGATTGAAAAATGTTTTCTGCTTTACTGGAGCAATGGAGCTTTAGTTGGTTTTCAAAATAACAAATAATGGGAATCTCCTGAAGAGCAAACCTTTTTATATGCTTGGGCTAACAATCATCTCTGGAAAAACTTCAGTGCCTTCAGGGATTAAGAAGAGAATTTGCTGGCAAACTGATTCATTCCAGAAATGTTTCAGGAAGGGGACAGAGTAGAGAAGAGTAAGAGAGAAAGAGGAGACATAGTGGGTCTGAACGTAAGACAATTGATTCTCCAGTGGAATAAAATAGTGCAATAGGTCATCAAGAATTTATAGACCTTGAGGAAATTCAGATTAATTTTGATATTTCTTTACAAATGTTGTATTTGTTACATCAGTTGAGTGCTCTCTGCATTAATTTCTGCAAAAGGATGTTAAAGGTTCTCATTGATCAGAAATATGCATTTCATATTTCTTGTATAGTCTATTGAAGATAGATGGATATGGAAAATCGAATGGAAAGAATGATGGTATAGGGTTTTTCCAGTGAGTAGTTAGTTCGCAGAGGTATTTTTAAATTTTCTGTATTATCTAAGGAGTCCAAACGATAAGACTTGTCAGTTCACATTGTTGATTAGAATTTTAAAAGATAGCCTTCACTGATTAACTCACAAACACAAAGTATGTAGTCCAGAGAGGCAATTCATTAATTTACAGTGAGAGATATTACAGGAGGTAGGTCAGACTTTTGTGTTTGTCTAACCATTAATTTATTTTCCCTATAGACAAACTACATGAGAAGAAAAATGATCACTAGGAGATAGCTGGATAGGCATGAAAATAAGGCAAAGAGATGAGTTATTGAATTTAGATATTTAGTAGCATAAACTCTGGTACCTTTATGAATCCATCTCAGCACATTTTACCACCACCCACTCAGAAGATTGGACTTAAAACATTGATATGATCTATCTTCCTTCTTTTTCTCTCTGTAGCTCACCACGATTTCATGACTTGTCTTTTAAATTTTACCTCTAAAATAATTCATGTATCTGATTACCTCCCACAATTTCTTTATTCACACCTAGTTAAAGTTACTTTCATTTTTGGCATGAACTACTGTGGCAGATGAGTAGCTAGTCTTCCCTTTACAAGTCTCAGTTTCCACTCCCATCTCCATAGTTTCTTTTTATAGACATTAGAGTGCTTTGTATAAGAAATAAAAGAGATCATAAGACTACTGTATATATAGACTTTAATTTCTCATTGCCTCTATATTTTACAAGAAACTTAACATTCATCTTTTATCACCCCCTTTTATTCAATATGCTTATTCACCTTAGTTTTGTTATCGTGCTTGTATTATAATCGATTATTATGTTATGTTGGACATGACACTCTGACCAATGCATTGATCAGCTGAAATATTTTAGAACCCACAGGATATGCTGGAGGAGAAGAGCACTAGGCACAATGTGGCCAGATTTCTCTATGCCAAGCTGAGTTTCTATCTGCATCTCACTGGGGTTTTGACAAGAGAAAACCGAGACAATCACTTCTGATCTCTAGTCCTTTCCTCTTACTCCTGAGTCTCAACAAGAGTTTTCTTCCTTATTTTGCATGGGTAGAATCCATGTCATAATTCATATAAACTTAATGGCTTTTTGTATAAACTCTGCAGTTTACAGTCATGCAAGTTTGTCTTATACTAAGTGTCCAGCTGCAAGCATTTCAACAAAATTTCTTTCTCTCTTAATAAAGTAAAACTTCTTCAAATTAAATGTTTCCTTTTAAATTACTATCTCTTAAAGGCACTAAACAATTCTATTAAAAAAGCAATACCTAAGTACCGAATTGTTATACAGGATATATTTGCACTCCTGAAGAAGCAAATAATAAGCATTAATCAGGTGAAAAGATGAGGAGCAATTACGAACAATTCATGGTGGGTGTGGGTAAAGATCAGGAATATTATTCCTTTCTTCCTGCATAACTCTCAAAGGTTTAAATATCTTTATTACTTGAGAGTATAAGTATATAGGGAAAATGTGGTCATGTTCATTCCTGAAGCTTCTGAAAACTGTCAGTGAGCAATGTATACCCGCTAATGTAAAAGGTGGCCAAGTAAAGTAAAATCAGAGTAGATGATTACTTGTCTAATTAGAAGATATCATGAATCAAGTAGTACAGGTAAGATAATTCTAACAATAAAATGAAACACAATAACTGAACCATCATAGCACAAGAAACAGTAGTAAATGGTATAGTAATTGGTCAGTTAGCATCTAAAGATGCTAATATTTATTTATTTGGGAATATTATGACTGATCAAATTTCCAAGACTGTATGTAAAATTATTCATGTTCTGTAGTATCATAATGCCTCCAGTGTATCTCTGATACACAAACTTTGAAAATTTACACTTTAACCTCAACTTCTCTTTTGTATTATATTTATTTTTTACCTAGATGAATTGTCAAATTCATATATATATGTTTAGATTATATGTATGTCATCAAAACAAAACTCATACTTTTATGCTTAAAGCTTGTCTTATGATTTTAATTTTCTTAACAATATCATTTGCCACTCTAGCGTGGAACCTAAGGAAACTTCTTTATTTTTCCCGCAATATTACCCTATTAGTTGCCAAGTCTGAGAATTCATCAACACAAACACACACACACACACACACACACACACACACGGTAAGTACACTAACTCTGGAGTCAAATTGCCTACGTTTGAATGTAGGTACAACCACTTACGAGTTATGTGACCTTACTTTGTGTTACTTCAACAGTCTATTTTCCAGAATCCTCTTCTGTAAAATGTGAACAATGATAATAGCATTTTTCTTTTGGTATTACTATGAAGCATAAATAAAATGATTCCTGTAAAATGCTTAGTATCCAGTAACCTCATGAATTTTTTGCTAGTATTATTTATGAATTTTCTTTGGAATCAACTACTTTTCATTCATATCTACTGATAATACACAAAATATTCTCATTACCTCCCACCTGGAATACTTCAATACTGTAGGCACTTTGTGTCCATTTCGAGTTCTTATTCTAGCTCCCATTCATCAACTTCTCTAAATAACTATGCAAATGTTATACTAACAAAGTGTCTTCAAAATAAGATTCAAATAACTAAAAATAATATTCAAGGGTCTCAATGTGGTTAAAATTACTTTTCTAGCCTGTTGTTCTCTTTGCTGCTTTCTAAGCTACAGGCAAACCAGAAACTAATCTGCACTTTCCCACATGTATGAAACGTACATGAATGCTGTTTACATTTACTGGAATTGCATTTCCTACTATTTCTGGTTGTTAAAGTCTACAATGGCTGCTGTCATGTGTGCCATCCATATTCCCTCTTTGGACTAAAGTATGCATTCTCCCAGCTGTTGAAAGTAAGATAGCAGAACCCTTACAGCAGAAGCTGTAAGGCTTCATAATTGTCTGAGTTGCCATGCCCAAGATTATGACTCTTTGTTAAGGTAGACCACATCCAGGAAATCATCAACAAGTAAGTGTAAATTCTCTAGCTTATTGCCACATCTCGTGATAACAATGAAGGGCTTTTACTATGTTGGCCAGGATGGTCTGGAACTCCTGACCTCAAGTGATCTGCCTGCCTCGGCCTCCCAAAGTGCAGCGGGGCATGGTGGTGGGCTCCTGTAATCCCAGCTACTTGGAAGACTGAGGCAGGAGATCGCTGGAATCCGGGAGGCAGAGGTTGCAGTGAGCCAAGATTGGGCCACTGCACTCCGGCCTGGGAGACAAGAGCAAAGCTCTGTCTCAAAACAACAGCAACACAAAAACATAAAGGGCTGTACCAGCCCCAAAGATCTTCTTGATTTTGGTTGATGGTTTCTTGAGATGTGACAGCCATAATTCTCCCACTGTGTAATCCTGCTTCCTTAATTATAATTCCAATAACAGTCCCCAAAATTCTTCATGCAGGTATCCATCTTACCATCTACTTACCTGGGCAGACAATCTGTAGAAAAGTCTTATCTACCTTCTAAGGCCTTGCTCCAATATACGAACTTTCTCTTACTCCTAATCACAAACCAACTCATGCTCTTTGATTTCATGAAAATCTGCATTATTCTTATGGTATTTGGCATATAGTGTTTATATTGAAAATATTAATCATAAATATAGCAGTAATATATTCCTAGTAAATAAGATGCCTGGGTTTATTTTTATTTTTATATCCACCATGGTTCCTATATTAATACATATTAATCAAATTATTATTATTTATTAATTATATTTATTATATTCTTATTTAATAATTTATTAAATTATTATTTTATTTATTTTCAAGATAAATCCTGAGAGCTTTGTATTATTTATTAAATAATATTTTCTATTTATGTGTGAGGCAAAAGAAAATAGAAATAATTTTATTTGTATATATGCATGAATATATGTAAATCATATATATGTGTGTATATGTGTTTTATAAAGCAAATTCCCTGTGTGGTAAATAAAGTATAAATGAAGAAGCATTTCTGTTAGAAGGTGTTCAGAACAAATGTGTTAAATTCAGCAAAATTACAAGAATATGAAATATTTTCTAAGTTTAAATTTTAAGTTCAAACTTCTGAGCAATAGAGTTAAAATTTCCATTTTAATACTTGAATAGGTCTAAAGCTAGAAAGACTTTCTGAAAAATATTAGATGGGAATATTCAAAAATTTAATAAATTATCTTTTGACAAGTGCAAAATTCCTGGATTTTTAGTCACTTTTATATAAATAGCTTTGGCATCAATTTTATGAATTTTAAAGATAATCTGAGTTGGCATGTAATCATTCCATTCTTAATACTTCTAAAATATTTTGTTTATACCTTTATTGTAGCATATATTACATTGCAGAATAGCCAATGAACTCATCATATTGAATCCATTTCTCTCCATTAACTTTGGAAATATCTAAGGTCAAGCGTACGTATTTTTATCTGTTCTAAATCAGGTGATGGCAAAGTCAGGTTCTGAAACATATATGTTCATTAAATATCTGTTGAATTAATTGTTTACTTTTATACTTTAGACATCACACACACATACACACTTACACACAAACATCTATATAACTATTATACTGAAATATTGAAGTTGTGTGTCTATTGTTAGAATCTTATGAACATAGTGTAGAGTTCTTTCTGTCTATAATTTGCAATTAATTCAGTTGTTTTTAATTATCATATTCTGTCGAATATAATTCTGTTGAATTTTAAAAGATTTTTGAAAATTTTAGCTGTACTCAATATATCACTAAAACCACAAGATTAAATATAACCATTATTTTTGTCTTTTATTTTTAGTTAATATTTAATAATTGTACATATTTATGGAATACAGAGTGATATCTTGACACACGTATTCTATGTGTAATGATCAAATCAGTGTAATTAGCATACCAATCACCTTAAACATTTATTACTTCTTAGTGTTATGAACATTCAGAATCTTCTCTTCCAGTTTTCTGAAAACACACACTAAAATTATTGTTAACCATATTCACCCTACCATGCTACTGAATACCAGAACTTATTCCTTCTATCTAACTGTATATTCGTACCCATTAACCTATCTATTACTAACCTAACCTATTCGTAACCCATTCTCTTATCCCTCCACCCTTTCCAGCCTCTGATAACCATCATTCTACTCTCTACCTCCATGAGATCAACTTTTTTAGCTCCCCCATGTGAGTAAAAATATATGATATTGGCCTTTCTAGGCCTGGCTTATTTCACTTAACATAATGACCTCAGTGCTATCCATGCTGCTGCAAATGACAAGATTTTATTCTTTTTTTTCTGGACAAATAGTATTTCATTGTGTATATTTACCACTTTTTGTATCCATTCATCTGTTGATGAACACTTAGATTGATTTTCTGTCTTGGCTATTGTGAGTATAGCTGCCATAACAATGAGGATGCAGGGATCCCTTCAATATACTGATTTCCTTTCCTTTGAATAAATAACCAGTAGCTCTTATGATAGTTTTATTTGTTGTTGTTTTCTTTTTGTTTCTGTTTAAACTTTACACTGTTTTTCATAAAGGTTATGCTAATTTACATTCTACCAACAGTGTGTAAACATTCCCTTTTCTCCATATCCTTGTCAGCATCTGTTGTTTTTTATCTTATTAATGATAGTTATTCTAACTGAGACAAGATGATATTATGGATTTGATTTGCATTTCTCTGATGATTAGTGATGTGGAGCATTTTTCACATATCTATTGGTCATTTGTGTGTCTTTTTTTGAGAAATGTCTAGTCAAATCCTTGGCTCACTTTTTAATGGGATTTTTTGATATGTTTTGCTGTTGAGTTTGAGTATCTCATATATTTTGGATATTAACCCCTAGTCAGATGAATAGTTTGCAAATTAGCTATTTTTGTAGCTATCTCAAATGGGATTGTTTTTCTTTTTCTTTTTTTTGTTTTTGTTTTTGTTTGTTTGTTTGTCTGTTTTGTTTGCTTTTTGTTTTTGAGACGGAGTTTCACTCTGTTGCCCAGGCTGGAGTACAGTGGCACAATCTCGGCTCACTGAAACCTCCGCCTCCGGATTTCAAGCGTTTCTCCTGCCTCAGCCTCCCGAGTAGCTGGGATTACAGGCACATGCCACCATGCCTGGCTAACTTTTCTTTCTTTTTAGTAGAGATGGGATTTCACCATGCTGGCCAGGCTGGTCTTGAACTCCTGACCTTGTGATCTGTCTGCTTTGGCCTCCCAAAGTGCTGGGATTACAGGCGTGAGCCACCGTACCCAGCCAACAGATGGGATTGTTTTATTTGACTCCTTTTTTAGCTAGTTCATCATTAACTACTAATTAACAACATTAATTCTTCCAGTCCATTCTACATGTTGTCTTTTAGCTCTGTTGATTGGTTCCTTTGCTGTGCAGAAGCTGTTTAGTTTAATATAGCACCATTTTTCTATGTCCGTTTTTGTTGCTGGTTCTTTTAAGTCTCAGCCATAAAACACTTGCCTAGACCAATATCCTGAAGCATTTTCCCATGGTTTTTTTCTGTTGGTTTTATAATTTGGGGACTTATGTTTAAGCAGTTAATCCATTTGAAGTTTATTTGTGTATTTGTGTATATGGTGTGGGAAAGGGTTTAGTTTTATTGTTCCACATATGAATGTCCAGTTTTCCCAGCACCATTTACTGAAGAGACTGTGCTTTCCCCAATGTATGTTCTTGGTACATTTGTTGAAAATCAGTTGGCTGTAAATGCATGGATTTATTTCTGGGTTCTCTACTTACTCTGTCCTACTGATCTTTGGTTCTCTTTTTAGACTGATACCATGCTGTTTTGGTTATTATATCTTTGTAGTATATTTTGAAGTCAGGTAGTGTGATACCTCCAGCTTTGTTCTTTTGCTCAGAATTGCTTTGGCTATTTGGAGTCTTTTGTGGTTCCAGATAAATTTTAGGATTATTTTTCTTTTTATGTAAAGAACGTTTTTGACTTTTTGATAGATATTACATTGAATTTGTAGATTGCTTTGGATAACATGATTCTTTTAACAATATTAATTCTTCCAACTTGTGAACACAGAATGTCTTTCCATTTTGGGGGGTCTCCTCTTCTATTTATTTTATGAGGTTTTTTTTTTATTTTTATTATAGAGATCTTTCACTTTCTTGGTTAAATTTACTCTTAGGTATTTTATTTTTATTTTTTGTAACTATTGTAATGGGATTGTTTTATTGATTCCTTTTTCAGCAAATTCATTAGCCATATTTAGAAATGTTACTTATTTTTGTATGTTGATTTTCTATCCTAAAACTTGACTGAATTTGTTGATCTGTTCCCAGCATTTTTTGCTGGAGTCTTTAGGTATTTCTACATGTAATATTATGTCATCTGCAAAGAACAATTTGTCTTCTTCTCTTCCAATTTGAATGCCTTTTATTTCTGTCTCTTGCCTAATTGCTCTTGCTAGTCATTCCAGTACTCTGTTGAGTAAAATTGGTGAAAGTGGAAATCTTTGATTAGATCCAATTATTAGAGAAAAGAGTTTCAGCTTTTCATAATTTAGTATCATGTAAGCCATAGGTTTGTCATTTATGGTTTTGAGGGATGTTTCTTCTATACCTAATTTGTTAAGAATTTTTATCATGAAAGGATGTCAAATTTCATAAAATGATTTTTTTTGCATCTATGGAAATGATCATGTTTTTTAATCTTCATTCTCTTGATGTGATGTATCACAGTGATTGATTTTCAAATATTGAACCATCTTTGAATGACTAAAATAAATCTGCTTGGCTTCTGGTTAATCATCTTCTAGATGTATTATTACATTTGGTTTGCTGAGGTGTTTTCCTGAGGATTTTACTATCTGGGCTCATCAGAGATTTGGCTTGTAGATTTCTTTTTGTTGTCTTTGGTTTTGGTGCCAGGTCAGTGTTGGCCTTATGAAATGAGTTAGGAAGAATTAATTTCTCTTAAATATCTAGGAATAGTTTGAGATGACTTGTTAATTCTTCCTTAAATGTTTAGTCGAATTCAGCAGTAAAGCCATTCAGTTCTGGGCTTTTATTTGTTGGGAGACTTTTATTACTGATTCAAACTTACTGCTCCGTATTGAGTGCCCAAGTTTTATATTTCTTCCTGCTTCAATCTTGGTAGGTTATTTGTGTCCAGGAATTTATCCGTTTCCTCTAGGTTTTCTAACTGATTGACATATAGTTGTTTACAGCAGTAGCTAATAATCCTTTGTATTTCTATCATATTAGTTATAATGGCTTCCTTTTTTTCTGGTTTTATTTATTTTGGTCTTCTTTCTTTTTTAAATTAGTCTAGCTAATGGTTTATTAATTTCAATTATCATTACCAAAAACCAACATTTTATTTTGTCCTCTACATTTTTTTAGTCTTAATTTTGTTTAGATCTGCTCTTATTGTTATTATTTATTTCTATCTACTAATTTTGAGTTGTTCTTGCTTTTCTAGTTTCTTGAAGCTCACTGTTAGATTGTTTATTTGTGATGCAGGTGTTTGTTGCTTTAAGCTTCCTTCTTAGTACTGTTTTTCCTTTATCCCATAGGCTTTGGTATATTGTGTTTCCATTTTCATTTGTTTCTATAATTTTTTTTTACATCCTTCTAAATTTTTTTATTGATCCAATGATCCTTTAGGAGTATACTATTTAATTTCCATGTATTTGTACAGTTTTCAAAGTTTCTCTTGTTATTGATTTCTAGTTTTATTCTATTGTGGTAGAGTAGTTCTTGTAGGGAAAATTTTTTTCTTGTAGAATATAATGTCAGTTGAGTAGGGTGGATTGGCTTTAATTTTGAGTGAGCACTGTAACATAGTCCCTGTATGATTTATTCTATTGTAATCAGTGTCCGTAGTGCCTGTAAGTTCCGAATGGTTTAGGCTACAGTTCTTGGTAAAGGCTACAGTGGGACTTTGCTGAGGAGTAGGGCACTCAGTGGGCTAGTCATCAGACTTCTGGATAGCAACACTGGTATCAGTTGTCATTGTGGCAGACCTCAGGTAGACCAGCCCTTGGAATCCCATATGCTCTTGTGGACATCAGATGTGGCAGCAGTAGGTCCAAGTTGGACTGGTCCTAGGGCCTCTGGGAGAGGTGTGTGGGTGTCAGCAGTGGCAGTGGTGATTTGGGTGTGTCAGGTTTCTTGTGATTGGACAGTACATAGAAGTGTGCAGTGGCCCCACTGTGGGGGGTGGCAGAGTTGCTTTTGGTGGTGGCAGGCCCAGGCAGATAGTTGTCAGGCTGTGGGAAGCACAAAATTTAGCTCCTTATGTCCTGGAGGCAGTTTCCCTTATGTACTGAATCACCCTGTTCCCTGAGGCATAAAGTAATGCATGGGTTTAAGTGCTAGGAAAAGAGCCATACCACTGGGTTCAACTGGTGTCATAAAATTGCAGCCATCTAAATTGATATGGGAGCCTCAACGATGTAGAGATGAAATAATTATTGGGCTGCAAGGAAAGATACAGCTTGATGTTGGCTCCACTCTCAAAATGGCACCATGATGCAGCAGTTTATTCTGCAGGGAGTAGGCGGGACCCTGTGTGATTTTCCTCTCTGCAACAGTGTAGTCACATGAACTCCAGACAGCTCCCTGTGCTAGGTTCAGCGCTTGTGAGAGACAAGGGGCTCTCTATAATTAGGATGGCGGGTGTATATGAGGGGAATATGTATTGTTGGGGATCACGTGCTTATTTTTTCTCATTATGAGGAATCCTTCTTCATTCCAAGCCAATCATGGCTTTGCTTTCTTCTCTATGCTGCCATCTCAAGTTTTCTTATCTCAAGTGTTTCCAGTCACTTGCTTGCTGCACTCCAGTGTTCTCCTTCAGATGCTTTATGTGATGTTTGATTATGCACTTCCAGTTTTGGTCTTTCTTTGTGGAAGAGGAGAGTGCTCCTTGCCTCCACTGGGTCTTCTTTTTCTCTAGACTTTTTTATGACCATTGTTTTTTATTTAGTAAATACTTTCAACCTGCTAATAAAAATATATTTTTTTAAAGTAAGTTAATATGGACAGGTATCACAATTTTATAATTATTGAATGCAGTGAGGAACTACCAAATATATTTTTTAATGAATAGAAAAAGTTACAGCATTGAAATGTCACTTGAGAAATTTTAACTTAATATATATTACTCATTTGCTTTAAATTTTTTATATAATTGACAGAAAGGACCTTGAGGATATCTGTATATTAGTTCTAGAACAGCAAGAATTTTGTGAAAAGCAGAAGTCAACTATATTGACAAACTAAACAGACAAGAGTAAACAAGTTACAAAAGTTACTTAAATTTACCCTGAAGAGAAAGAGCCTAGAGGCAAATTTTAAAGCAAGAATTATAGGGTATTTTAAAAATCATTTTCATATTATGAGAAAAATTCGAGATGTCTGTTTTGCTATTCCGAATGCAAGCATGTAATGACATACATTAATGTTCACCGTACTCTAATAAGACACACTAACCTTCACCAAATAACATTTTAAATAAATGAAAAAATAAGCAAAGAAAGGAAGGGAGAGTGTATTCCTACCAGATATCAAGACTTATAAAAATTTTGTAATTAAGGCTATTGGTATTGATGCAAGCATAAATCAATAAAACAGAATAGAGCATCTAGATGGGAAAAATAGACACACCTATAAGGAAACCCGATTTATCACAGAGTAAGTTTGCAGATTGGTAAGAAAATTGCAGAGTTATCTGAACAAAGATGGAATGATTAATTTCATAGAAAAAGTAAATAAAATAAGATTTCTATTTCATACTATATACAAAATATTATCATACCTTAAAGCTCAAAATGAAAAAATAGAGCTATCAAATATTTAGAAAACATCGCAGAAGAATAACTATATAAATTTGACTTAAGGAATAACTTTAGGCCACGTCTAAAACCTAGGTCTTAATTTTTTTTTTTTTTAAGTTGTGAGATACATGTGCAGAACATGCATGTTTGTTACGCAGGTAAACATGTGTCATGGTGGTTGGCTGCACGTATCAACCTGTCACTTAGTTTTTAAGTCCCACATGCATTAGCTATTTGTCCTGATGCTCTCCCTCCCTTTGACACTCACCAACAGGCCCTAGTGTGTGTTCCTCCCCTCCCTGTGTCCATGTGTTCTCATTGTTCAACTCTCACTTATAAGTGAGAACATGTGGTGTTTGGGTTTTGTTCTTGTGTTATTTTTCTGAGGCTGGTGGCTTCCAGCTTCATCCATGTCCCTTCAAAGGGCATGATCTCATTCATTTTGTGGCTGCATAGTATTCTACCATATATATGTACCACATTTTCTTTCTCCAGCCTATCATAGATGGGCATTTGGGTTGGTTCCATGTCTTCGCTACTTTGCATAATGCTGCAATTAATATACACAAGCATATGTCTTTACAATAGAACAATTTCTATTCCTTTGGGTATATACCCAGTAATGGGATTGCTGGGTCAAATGGTATTTCTGATTCTAGATCCTTGAGGAATCACCACACTGTCTCCCACAATAGTTGAACTAATTTACATTCCCACCAACATTGTAAAAGTGTTCCTATTTCTCCACAGCCTCGCCAGCATCTGTTGTTTCTTGGCTTTTTAATAATCGCCATTCTGATTGGTTTGAGATGGTATCTCATTGTGGTTTTGATTTACATTTCTCTAATAATCAGTGATGTTGAGCTTTTATTCACATTTGTTGGCTGCAGAAATGTCTTCTTTTGAGAAGTGTCTATTCATATCTTTTGCCTACTTTTTGATGGAGCTATTTGTTTTTTTCTTGTAAATTTTTTAAGTTCTTTGTAAATTCTGGATATTAGACCTTTGTGAGATGGGTAGATTGCAAAATTTTTCTCCCATTCTGTAGGTTGCCTGTTCACTCTGATGGTAATTTCTTTTGCTGTGCAGAAGCTCTTTAGTTTAGTTAGATCCCATTTGTCAATTTTAGCTTTTGTTGCAGTAGCTTATCATGATTTCATCATAAAATCTTTGCCCATGCCTATGTCCCGAATGGTATTGCCTAGGTTTTCTTCAAGAGTTTTTATGGTTTGGGGTTTTACATTTAAGTTTTAATCCATCTTGAGTTAATTTTTGTATAAGGTGTAAGGAAGGACTCCAGATTCAGTTTTCTGCATGTGGCTAGCCAGTTTTTCCAGCACCACTTATTAAATAGCAAATCCTTTCCCCATTGCTTGTTTTTTTCAGGTTTGTCAAAGATCAGATGATGTTAAATGTGTGGTCTTATTTCTGAGTTCTCTATTCTGTTCCATTGGTCTATGTGTCTGTTGTGGTACAAGTACCATGCTGTTTTGGTTACTGTAGACTTGTAGTATAGTTTGAAGTCAGATAGCATGATACCTCCAGCTTCGTTCTTTTGGTTTAGAATTGTCTTGCCTCTGTGGGCTCCTTTTTGGTTCCATATGAATTTTAAAGTAGTTTTTTCTACTTCTGTGAAGAATGTCAATGGTGGTTTCATGGGAATAGCATTGACTCTATAAATTACTTTGGGCATTATGGCCATTTCACTGTATTGATTCTTCCTATCCATGAGGATGGAATGTTTTTCCATTTGTTTGTGTCCTCTCATTTCCTTGAACAGAGGTTTGTAGTTCTTCTTCAAGAGATTCTTTGTGTTCCTTGTTAGCTGTATTCCTGGGTATTTTATTCTCTTTGTAGCAGTTGTGAATGGGAGTTCATTCATGATTTGGCTCTCTACTTGTTTATTGTGGGTGTATAGGAATGCTGGTGATTTTTGCACATTGATTCTGTATCCCGAGACTTTGCTGAAGTTGCTTGTCAGCTTAAGGAGTTTTTGGACTGGACAATGGGGTTTGCAAAATATAGGATCATTTCATCTGCAAATAGAGACAATTTGACTTCCTCCTTTACATTTAGATGCCGTTTGTTTGTTTGTTTGTTTGTTTGTTTGTTTTTCTTTTTCTTGACTGACTGCCCTGGCCAGAACTTTCAATACTATGTTGAACAGGAGTGGTGAGAGAGGGCATCCTTATCTTATGGCAGTTTTCGAAGGGAATGCTTCCAGCTTTTTCCCATTCACTGTGCTATTAGTTGCGGGTTCATCATAAATATATCTTACTATTTTGAGATATGGTCCACCAACACGTAGTTTATTGAGAGTTTTTAACATGAAGGGAAGTTGAATTTTATCACAGACTTTTTCTGCATCTATTGGGATAATCATGTGGTTTTTGTCATTGGTTCTGTATGTGTGATGGGTTACCGTTTACTGATTTGCATATATTGAATCAGCCTTGCATTCCAGGGATGAAGCCAGCTTGATTGTGGCTGATAAGCTTTTGGATGTGCTGCTGGTTTCGGTTTGCCAGTACTTTATTGAAGATTTTTGCATCAGTGTTCATCAGGGATTTTGGTCTGAAGTTTTCTTTTTTTCTGTTGTGTCTCTGCTAGGTTTTGGTATCAGGATGATACTGGCCTCATGAAATGAATTAGGGAGGAGTCCCTCCTTTTCGATTTCTTGGAATAGTTTCAGAAGGAAGGGTACCAGCTCCTCTTTGTACTTCTGATAGAATTCTCTTCCTGAGGCCCTGGCTGGAGTTAGAGTTCCTGCAGGGACACCTGGCAACCACAGTGTTGACTGCTGCCCCTCCCCCAAGGTGCTCAGAAGGCTTAGACAGCAGGCAGCCACATCAGTGGTGATGGCCCCCCCTGCCCCTGGTAATATGGAAGGCTTAGGCCAATTCTAGCCAGTTGAGAATCTGGGCAGCTTTGCTTTTGGAACCCAGGACCCTGGTGTCATGGGCTCACGAGTGGGATCTTCCAATCCATGGGTCGTACAGTTCCATGGAAAAAGCACAGTTTCCCAGGCTGGGTAGCATACTCCCTCACCACATCCCTTGGGTAGGGGTGAGGGCTTCCCTGCCCCATGTGGCTCTTAGGTGGGCCGTGGTCATGCCAGCCACCTAGTCAGTCCTAATGACACAACCTGGATACCTCGATTGCTGGTGCAGGATTCGCACATTGTTTTGTATCTTTTTGATGGGAGCCTCCAATCGTCCAGGTCTTAATTTTTCTACAAAGTACATTATATCTAAGTATTAACAAAGTTAAATAAGTCTTATTAAATTAAAACAGAATAACTTTAAAAAAAATGTACCCCATAGAACAGTGAAAACAGTTAGTCCTAAACTGGTAGAAGCTACTTATTTAATAGATAACTGAGAAGTAATTAATAACCAACATTTTAAAAAATCTCCTAAGGAAAAGAAGAATAAGGGAAGTACCACAGTAGTAAAACGGACAAAAAATCCTCAATAGATAATTGTTAAAAAGTTATACCCTTTTACATGACACAAAATGTGAAAATTTATGAAGTCAAAGAATGACAGGAATATAGAGCAATGTTAACATTTACCTATTAATATGAAAATTATTGAGATCAATTTATTAAACAATTTGATTATGTAATAAAATCAACTATGTACAAAACCTAAGACTCAAGAATTTCACTCTTTGTTATATCATCTTAACGATTCTTGAGAACATGAACTGTGATTCATGTCCAAGAATGTTTCTCTTCTGCTTCTAATTCATCCCCCATAAAAATGACAATTTCTAGTTAGTAAGAGTCATGTCCTCTGTAATCTCAGTGATGTTGACTATTGCCACATCAAGTTCCCTATTAGTTAGCTATCTCCTCACTGAGGAACTGTTTTCATGTTTGGCTCATCCTTACCCTTTTATGAGAAAATTATGCCTTGTAGATTCTTATCAGTCTTTCTCAGGAAGTAGACATTTTATTTCAGTAAAGAAGAGATATTAAGGGGAGATCATCAAATACAATGGTTAGAAGCCCAGGCTCTGGACTCTTCTGTTCTTTCTGACAGCAGTTAGGAGACTTTGGGCAAAGAACTAAAGTCTTCTGAGTGCCTGTCTGTGCCATCTGAGAATAATGAATCAGTGGTAAGAAAGGAAATATCATTGCGTGTTGAAGTCCCTGTCCTCTCAGAACATATTCTGCTAACTCCTCAGTATATATGTAGAATTTCCTTCCATAAAAGAAATACTGTATCACAACATTTAAAGAATGGTGAACACATCTTAAATTAGGCATATCTGCTACGTCAAATATGCCTTTCTTTGAATTTTGAAATTAACTAATGGTGGAAAGTTTCTTAAATTCTTATTTTCTTTGAAAGTAAAATCTGTTTATTGATGTTAATTTTCATACCTCTGAATATCAAGACACATTAATTAGAATTCTATTTTTAAAATTCATTGTTTCTTTGTTTTATAGCCAGAAACTATTAAATGTCAAGTCTTATCTAAAATTCTCACATAACAAATAAATATGATGTTCAAATATAACAATAATTTTAATTGCAATTATATTTTAATAATTAACACATGAAACCCCATTGTCTATATGACTTTCTAAAAGATCTTTATTCAAGAATAGTAAATTAAACATTTTATTACTCTGAAAAATGAAATCCAATTAAAAAGTCTCCTTTTACTAGTTATTAATAATGTTATAATATCAAGAGACATTCTGACTTTTTAGTTTATAAACAAGAAGGGATTAATAAAGCATGGCAACCACAAAATATATCTGATTATTCACTAAAATGAGAGATGATATTGAATATGTCAATATTTGTCTAAAGTAAAATATGGAAAAGTACAACAACAAAAACTATTCCAAATTGCTAACTGAGTTAATGGATTATAGCTAATATTAGTCATCCATGCTACATATATAAAACTTGATTATATGTTGAAATAAATTTTTGTAGAAAATTATATTTTTATGTGATTTAGTTTGTTTTATACAGAGCATTAAAATATTTTATCTACAGTAAAATTAAGAATTTTTTTATAAACCATCAAGGGTGTTCTGCAAAAGAACCATTTTTTCTAAATAAAATTGTTATAAATGTACTTTTAAATTGTTAAAATAATTTTCTAAATAATGATATAATTTAAGAATAACAAAGAGTTAATAGTGTTGCGGTATGGAGTTTGAATATGTTTTAAATAAAACAAAGGGGCTTTCCAATATATAAATATAATGTTTTAATTTTATTGTTTTCAGTATTTGAATTTTGACATATTTAGGTTTTTAATTCTAGCTTTTATTTTAATCTAAGAAAAATCATTCACATTATATATAAAATGTTCAGTTCTTCCCTAGTGACATATAGTTATAAGAGAAATATAGATAGATGAATGGATGGATGGATGGATGAATGGATGGATAGATAGATAGATAGAGATTTGGCTATAGACATGCATGTTAAGAATGTACTATGTACCAACATTGTAAATCCAATTACAGCACATTTAAAAATACAAAAAATAAAATGTAACACATTTTTTTCTATAATCAGATTGGTACTCCTTTTGACGTGCTCACCCTATTGAGTAATTTAAGAATAAAAAATAAATAGAGATCAGTCCAACATTCATGGTTCATTTCAATGATTTAAATGTTCTCTTTGGGTACTTCAGCCTATTTTGTTTAAATATCCAGGCTTTCCAACATCCTTCTCTTTCTCCCTCTTACTGATGTTTTGGTGTAAGAGGAAGGTCTTTCATGAGCTCGTGGGGGTGGTAAAGATATAACCTCCTATAATAAATTTATATTAGATGCTTGTATTGCCGATGAACTCGTATGGTCTCTCCAGCAATGGTCCTTTTCCACTTTCTACTGTTCATCTTTCTGGAACTTGAAGATTTAAGACTGTGTGTCTGGTTCTCATGGGTCTATTCCCTCTCAATTGAGTCATGTTCAACAATTTTCCCTGAAACTCCATCTCAACTCTTGTTGGAATTTCCTAGATCTCGGATATAGTTCACATTTTTCTCCATCCAGTTGGCTTGCCCTAAGTTCTATTACCACTGAGACACTTTGGCACCTTCTGAAAAGATTATCAGTCAAGCTCAACCAACTTTCACATAAACTCCCTAAGGGCATATGGGAGTTCACACACCCGGAAACCAAGCACTGGCAGCTAGAGGAAAATAAAGACCTAAACATGCTCTTCTGCTAAGTTTATTTTAATCCCAGGTTGGCATTTGTTCATTTCCTGTGTCTCAAACATTTTTCCTAGAATTACTATCAATTTTTTAAACACTTCTCTCTAGGAAGTATACAGAATGAGAGGCTGCAAAACATGTGTCTCAATATGTTCTTATTCTATTTCTATCTTTCAGATATTCTCCATAATAAGCTGCACCAGAAAGGGCAGGTTATATACATATGCTGTGACATCAAATTTCACTAAAAGATTGTGCTTGGTCTCACTGAACTAAGCTTCAAGTCAGGCCTTTTTAGCAATAAAGAGATGGACAACACCCAAACAAATAGAACATTATGCCACAGAGACAGTTAAAATTAAACTAGCAAGGTAGTACTTAGAAAAGTTCATAAATTTGAAGTCTATTGACTATTTTTGTGAAATTTCAGAAAATATACACTGTGTGTGTGTGTGTGTGTATGTGTGTATGTGTGTGTGTGTGTGACAGAGTATCGCTCTGTCGCCCCGGCTGGGGTGCAGTGGCACGATCTCCGCTCGCTGCAACCTCCGCCTACCAGGTGCAAAGGATTCTCCTGTCTCAGCATCCGGAGTAGCTGGGACTAGGGGTGCCCGATACCACACCCGGCTAATTTTTTGTATTTTTAGTAGAGACGGGGTTTCACCGTGTTAGCCAGGATAGTCTTGATCTCCTGACCTCGTGATCCGCCTGCCTCGGCCTCCCAAAGGGTTGGGATTACAGGCATGAGCCACCGCACCCGGCCTACACTCTATGTTCTACAAAAAACTGTGTGATCAAGTCCACCAGACTTAATTATAATATGTTTACTACCATTCAAGGAAGGTAGAAAATTTAGAAATTATTTTCTTTTCTAACAAAAACTGGATTTAAAACTACTGTTTCAATAAAGATTTACATTTCATGATCAAAATATGAATGCCTTATTTCACATCTGCTACATCAGATTTATTCAAAATGGTCATTTCCCACATCCCCAGCAGGGCAGATGAATGTCTTGGAATGTCCAGAGAGAAAGCCATATCTGAAAAGGAAAATGTAAATTAAAATAATATTCACTAAAAACGTTATTACACTTTCAAAGTGATTTTTCTATTAAATCACCATTTCCTCCACCATTCAGAGGTAAAACTGACAAATGGAGTTAGCATAATGGAAAAGTAAAGCAATTGGTCATTACTAAAATCACGTAAAATTTGAATTTTAAAATCCTATTTTATTTTATGCATCTGGTGCTTCAGAGTAAGAATCAAACTAACTAAATAGATATATACACTGAACATTTTTTTCATATGTAAGCTGAAAATATTGCTATTCATAATAGAAGTAGTCTTCAAGGGAACTAAATTTAAAGAATAATTGAATTTATCTTTTTACTGCTTTACTATAAATATCTACTGCTATTCTATTCTTATTGATGGGTTTTTTTGTAGCATAGTCTCCATTTAACATACATGTCAGTTCATTTTGTGCAAAGCTTTTTGTTTAAGTAGAAGAGACATTTTTCATATTTCTAGAGAGAAAAAGTAAAGAAGAGAGTATTCAAAATTTAAAACTGTATTCAACATTTAAAAATAAGTTTGATATTTCATTTGCCATAATGACAGGCGGGCATTATATTGTCAGAAATTAAATGATTATTTTTTCTTTATTCCAAATTGCTAATTGAGTTCATCAGTGAGTATATGCTTTCACAAATGTATAATATCATATATACACATAACACATCCAGATATGAACACAAAAGTTGAACTTTTTATTCTTTTTTTAATACTTAAAGTATTTCTTCCCTTTAACAGAGTTGTCTCCCTATGTTTTCCTTTTCTTTAAGTCTATAAAGTACATGAATGCATGATCTTTTTGCTGATTTTATCCACATAACCCCCAAAGTACTTAAAATACTCTCTTGTGTATATATTTTCCTCTTAAAAATAAATTTTAAAAGTAATGTGACTAAATTTAAAATAGAAACAATAAAATACACTACAATTTAGCACAATATAATGTAATATAATATTAAATATAATAGAAATACAAATTTGAGGTCAGAAACCAATGTTTAATAATTAATTTGTTCGTTTAGGGAATGTTTACATATTTATTCTCCTGTTCTAAATTTATGATGAATTTTTTTTTATTATACTTTAAGTTCTAGGGTACATGTGCACAACGTGCAGGTTTGTTACACATGTATACATATGCCATGTTGGTGTGCTGCACCCATTAACTCGTCATTTACACTAAGTATATCTCCTAATGCTATCCCTCCCCACTCCTCCCACTCCACGACAGACCCCAGTGTGTGATGTTCCCCTTCCTGCATCCAAGTGTTCTCATTATTCATTTCCCACTTATGATTGAGAACATGCGGTGTTTGGTTTTCTGTCCTTGCGATAGTTTGCTGAGAATGATGGTTTCCAGCTTCATCCATGTCCCTACAAAGGACATGAACTCATCCTTTTTTATGGCTGCATAGTATTCCATGGTGTATATGTGCCACATTTTCTTAATCCAGTCTATCATTATGATGAATTATTTTAATCTTTATCTTCAAGTTCTTCAAGAACATGAAATTGTCTATGTAGTAATAATATCTTTAGTTATAACATTCTAAAATTCTGAGTTTCTAGAACAATAAAATGGCAGTGGAGGCAAATAAATGTCCAAAAGAAGGAAGAGATAGTGACAAAATCTTAAATGTATACGGAAAAATGGAGGCCTTCTTTTAATATGGGAGAAAAATGAGACAGACTACACTCATAGAAACAGAAGAGCAAATATTTATGAAATAAAAAGTATGAATTTACAAATATTTATTGTAAAGTATTAAAAGTATATTCAGCCAAAAATGTTTAGTTAGCAGCAATTAAAAATATATGTCTAATCCAGTGTTTCTCAAAGCAAGAACAGCATCTGTTACCAAGCAACTCTGTTAAAAATGAAGATTTCTGCTTTGCGCCACTGAATAGGAATCCTTTAGTATGGAACTTGGAAGTATGCATCTGAAGCATCCACCCTAGGTGATTCTGATGCATGTTAAGCTTTGAGATTCACTGGGAGTGTACATTTGGAAGAGATTCTATGAGCAATTACTTGCTGATTGCCTATTGCAACAGTGGCAGGCACTGTTATCGGAAAATATGAGTGGAGGGAAAAAAAAAAAAAACAGAAAAAACAAGTGCCCTGGTGAAGCTTACATTCTAGAAGGAAAGACTCATATGCAGAAAGAAAACAGATAACGCTATAATGTGTTTAAAATCATCAAGACAGAATCAGTTAGGCAAGATGGTAGAAAAGAGAAGCCAGGGAAGTGTTAATATGCAGCATGTTGGAATCAAAATACTAAGCATAAATAGAGAAGGATAATCAGAGAGCAAGAGGAAGGCAAAAAGAGGACAATTCCATAAAATTTAGAGGAGGGAAAAATAAGAAAAAAAGAGGGGGGGAGCGGGGATGTGCAGGTCAATCTTCTAAAAACTATAGGCTGGGCTCTGTGGCTCACACCTGTAATCCCAGAACTTTGGTAGGCTGAGGCGGGCAGATCACCTGAGGTCAGGAGTTCGAGACCAGCCTGGCCCACATGGCGAAACCCCATCTCTACTAAAAATACCAAAAATTAGCCAGACATAGTGGCAGTCTTCTGTAATCCCAGCTACTCAGGAGGCTGAGACAGGAGAATAGCTTGAACTGGGGAGGCAGAGGTTGCAGTGAGACGAGATTGTGCCGTTGCACTCTAGCCTGGGCAACAAGAGCGAAACTCTGTCTCAGGAAAAAAAAAAAAAAAAAAAACTATAGGTAGGTCAAAGTGGATACAGACTGAGGAAAGGTAATTGGGGAGGGCAGTATGGGAGAGATACAGGATATGCACGTCTCTTTTGTTAAGACAGATTAAGCAGTAAATATACCAAGAGCTCTAAGAGCAAGTCTTGTATCTTCTCCAAAAGGGAGCAGGTTATTACAATTGAATGATGGTGTACTGAGGCATGCCATGAAAATGTGGTGGAGGTGTGACTAAAATGAATGAAAGAATGAATGAGTGCAGGAATGAAATAATATTCAAAACACCTAATTTGTACATCTGTCCCACGTCACTGGGCTCTTTACCTAACAGAGGGGAGAAATTGTGTAGAGATTACACACTGGGACTGATCTGGACACCATACTCTGGCTATCTATATACTATTATCACTGCTAGGATAAAGTTAAAAGTCTCATACGAAACTGTAATTTGGATTTTAATAGCATGTATTGGAGTAATGGGAAATACAAGGAAAAAATAAAACTGTTTATTGACAAATGTGTCTAACTGATGTCTTCTTGTCAAACTATGTATTTTTAAAGAATTAAATATTCTATTAGAATTGTAATTAAACATGAGGGATCTGCTTTGTCTTCTCAATGTAATTTAAAAAATCCATCGACTATAATAGATCAAAATGAGATGAGAAGACACTAGACGCCAGACTTCTGTCTCTTTCTGGAGAATACTGAGCTTATTTCCTCCTCAAGTAAATGGAGGCTATTTACTCTCTCTTTTTTCTGCATTGTGTGTAGAACACATCTCTAATATCTTTAGATGCCTGGCAGTTTTCACCTTGTCATTTAGAACTCAACTCAAGTAGCACCTTCTCAGACAGGCTTACAATGATCACCATATCTAAATTTTGGATTGGCAAACAGCCTTGTTTGCAAATTGGATTGGCAAACCAATCAATTCTCCCAATATCGTCTTATTTAATTGTATTCTTTCATACCTTATTACTTTGTTCGTCCACTCCCTGCACCAGGTAGACTGCAAGCATTTTAATGTAGGATACTTTTTTTACTAACCACATATTAGACACTAGATAAAATTCTGTTAAAAAGGAATATTGTTTTCTTTTTGTAAATAAAAGTAGCATACAATATTCAAAAAACAATATGTTAATTGATATGGCTAAGAGGAAAGAGACACTGAATTTTGGATTAAATCAAACATAATAAAAATGACATGATAAACAAAAATAAAGAGATCTTTAAAATCTCTGTGCGCACTTTTGTGTGAGTTTTCAACTCATTTTGAGCACAAATGCTGGATCGTATGGTAACAGTATGAATAATTTTGCAAGAAACTGCCCAGTTGTTTTTCAGAGTAGCTGGGTCATCTTGCATTTTCACCAGCAATGAATTAATTCCTATTGCTCCACATTATTCCCAGGAATTGACTCTGTTAAGTGCTCTGGATTTGGCCATTTTAACAGGTGTATAGGTTCTCATTGTTTTAATTTATATTTCTCTATATGGTGTGATGCATCTTTTCATACACAAATATTTTAAAATACAATTTTTAAAATAATTAGATATCAATAGGTCAGGAATTCTCTTGATATACATGAATTTCTGCTTCTTCATGCAATTAGTTGATGATCTCATTATTCTAAATGGATGAAACAGAATCTGTAATTCTAAATTCATCATTCCCATTCCCTCCACATAGCTAGTCTTTTCAGACCATATTTTTATGTTTTATCTGAAATGCAATTAGAAATAAATTTTAATAACATGAGCTTGATAAGATAGCCTTATTATGGTTTCTGCAAAGATTAGATGTATGTGAATTTTGAATAAGATAATACACTTGCTTTTTTGATTTCTTATTTCTCAGTTTTAAAGATTGGTATATTTGTGATACAAGGCCTATATCAGAAATGTTTGGCAAACATATTATCTCATTCTGTGGCTAGCTTTTAGTGTTGTTCATTTTATAACAGTATCTCTTTCACAAGTTTCAAATTTTAATAAAGTCTAACTCAGCAATTTTTGTCTTTTGTGAATCATGATATAATTTCTACATCGTATCTAAAAACTCATCACTAACTCAAGTCCTTATAGATTTTTCTTGTTTTCTTCTACAAGTTTCATAGTTTTGTATTTCATATTTACATCTGTAATTCATTTTGAGTTAATTTTTATGATAAAGGTAAGATTTGTGTCTAAGTTAATTTTTGTGCATTTGGATATCCAGTTGTCCTAGCTTCATTGATTGGGAAGATTTTCTTTGTTCACTGAATCGTGTTTGTCACTTGGTAAAAACTCCATTGACTATATTTGCTTAATTCTATTCCTAGGCCCTCCATATTTTATCAGTGATCCATATTTATATTCTTCCACCGCTATCACACTGCCTGGATTACTATAACTTCATGTATCTGTTCTTTCATTAATACCACACTGTCTGGATTACAATAGCTTCATAAGAGCCAAAAGCAGGTAGTGGGAATCCTCCCACATTTTTCTTCTCTTCAGTATTTTTTTTTTTCAAGTGAAAGTGAAGGGATAAGGGAAAAGGGGGAGGGGAGGACGGCTTCTCTTCAGTGTTTTGTTGGCTATTCTAGGTCTTTCGCCTTGACAAACTTTAGAATTTTTTTGTCAATATCTACAAAATAGCTTGCAAGGATTTTACTTGGGATTAAGTTAAATCTGAATTGCAAGTTGGGAAGAACTGACATCTTGACAATAATTAGTCTTTCAATACATATTATAAATATTCCTGTGTTTATTTATATCTTCTTTTACTTTTGTCACACAATTTTTGTAGTTTTCGATACATGTAGATCTTTTACATATTTTATTAAATTGTTACTTAAGTGTTTCATGTTTGGAAGCTATTAATTTCTTTTAATTTCTACTTTCAATTTTTCATTTCTGTTGTAGAGAATAGCAGTCGATTTTTGTACTTTAACACAGTATCCTATGACCATAAAGTGCTCATCTATTAATGCCAATTTGTTCTATTCCTTTGATTTTCTTTGTTTATAATTTTTATTTATTTCATTTCAACACTTATTTTAGATATGGGAGTACATATGAAGGTTTGTTACATGGGTATGATTTTTTATTTTGACAGTCACATAATCTGCAAACAAAGAGTTTATTTCATCCTTTTTGAACTCTATTTTTAATTACCTTTTTTATTTTTACTGCATAGCTTAGAATTTTTAGTATGATGATGAGTAGACTTATTAGAGACAAAATCCTTGGCTTTTTTCTGATCTTAATGGGAAAATATCTAGTTTCTTACTATTAAGATGTTAAATTAAGGTTATTCATAGATGTTCTTTATCAAGTTGAAGTTCCCATCTACTCTTACTTTGTTGAGAATTTTATCATAAATTAATGTAAAATTTTGTCAAATTCTTTTCTTCATGAATTGATGTGATTGTATTTTTCTTTTTAAGCATACTGATGTGGGGGATTACATCAGTTGATTTTAAGGTTTAATACCATTTAAGATATTTTTCATATTTAACCAGGTTTGCATATCTGGAATAAATGCATACTGATTGTTGTGTTCAATTCTAATGTAGGGTTAGGCTCAATTTTCTAACATTTTGTTCAAGATATTTTGCAACTACATTAATGAGAGACATTTCCATAATCATTTTTCTTTCTTGTAATGCCTTTTTCTGATTTGAATATTTGGGTGATAAAATGTCGTAAAATCAGAGAATTTTTCCCTTTGCTTCATTATCTAGAAAATATTCTAGATAATTGATATTATTTTTATCCTAACTGTTTGGTAGAATTCAGTAGTGAAGTCATCTGTGTCTTGAACTTTTGGGGAGAAGTTTGTTAGTTATTGATTTTAAAATACAACTTTTGATTTTTTATTTCTTTTTCTCTATTGTTTTGCTATTTGCAATCTTATTAACTTCTGCTCTAATATTTATTTTTTCTTGCATGCCATACACTTAAATTTGTCTATTTCTCTAGTTTTCTAAAGTGAGAGTATAAATTATTGATTTTTAATTTTTCTTCTTCTCTTACATATACATTTTATGCCTCCATTTTCTCTCTAAGCACTGTTTTTGTTGCATCCACAAATTTTGATATATTTTCATTTACTTCAAGATATTTTAAAATTTATGTTGAGAATTTTTTGATTCAGATGTTATTTAGAAATGTTTTATTTAATTTCCACACATTAGAACATTTTCCAGCTCTATTCCTTTTATTGATATATTGTTAATTGTATTGCTATTTGAAATATGTCTTCTATGATTTCTACCTTTTGAAACTTGTTAAGGGATGTTTTTCTGGCCCAGAATGTAGTCTAATTTTGTGAGTCTTGCATACAAGTTTAAGAATATGTACTCTGATGTCATTGGATGTGGTATAATTTCAATTAGATCAAATTAATTAATGATGCTTTTCATTCAATTATATTCTTACTGATTTTTTTACTTCCTTGATTTATCAATTTCTAAAAGAAAAACTGTTAAAGTTACCAATTATAATGGTAGTATTGTCTATTTCTGTTTGAATTTATATGAGTTTTACCATTCATAATTTAATGTCTTGCTATTAGGTGCATACATATTAAAGATTGTCATGATACCTTAGAGAATTGACCCTTTTGTCATTATTTAATAATAATTTTTAAACCAATAACTTTTTCCACTCCTTGTTTGAATAGGATATTTTTTCATTGTTCTGGAGTGTGCATTGTCTGAAATTAATAGAGTTACTCTGGCTCTCTTTTGATTAGTACTGAAATGGTATATCTTTTTCTAACCTGTTGCTTTCAAGCTGCGTTGATATTTAATGTGAATTTATTTTAGACCACATATAATAGGGTCATGTTTTTCTTTTATTATTCTGAAAAACTTTCTCTTTTAGTTGGTATCTTTTCATGATTACTATTTAAAATGATAATTGATATGGTGGATTAATACCCTTCATATTTGTAACAGTTTTCTATTCTTTGAATGTGTTCTGTGTTTCATTTTAATTCCTAGCATTTTTCTTTCTTCTCTGGTTTTAATTGAGAATTTTATGATTTTCTTTTAACTTTTACCTTAGCATATCAATGAGTTATTTTTTAATTTATTTTTGTGGTTGCCCTATATAGCTTGCAATATACAATTTTAAGTAATTTATGTCTATCTTCAGATAATACTATTCACTTTGTAAGTAGTGCAGTTATCTTTTTAACAGAGTAGTTCCAATTCCTTCCTATCATCATTTATGACATTCTTATCATTCATTTAAATTATCCATATGCTATAATATTCCAGTATATTATTATATTATCAATTTAAGGAATAGTATTATTCTTAAGTTAATTAGGAATTTTAAAAAGATTATTTGCCTTCATTTACTTCTCCAATGTTCTCTTCCCCTTTTCCTTTCTTGCTTTCTCTCTCTCACTTTTTCTCTCTCTCTCTCTAATGTACATTGAAGAACTACATAATTTTCCTCTGCCTAGAGAAAAGTATTTAAAATTCTTAATAGGCAGATCTGTTGATAAATTTCCACCATTATGGCTTATCTGAGAAAGTTCATTTCTTGTTCATGAGTAAACAAGGATAATTTCACTGGATTTATTATTCTACCTTGACGTTATTTTTTTCTTTCAGCATTTAAAATATTTCACTGAACTGTCTTTTTACTGCATGGATTCTGACATAAAGTTCACAATAATTCTTACGCTTGTTACTGTTCATGTAATGCTACTTACCCTACACAGTTTCTTTTGAGATGTACTGTTGATCTTTCATTTTCTTCAGTTTGAAGATGATATGCATAGGTGTATGTTTTTTGTTATTTATTCTGTTTTGGGTTTGCCGAGTTTCTTGGATCTGTGTTTTAATTTCTTTCAAAAATTTTCAGCTATTATTACTATACATATTATTTCTTTTTCTTTATTACTTTTTTCTCCTTCTGGTATCCCCATTACATGTATGCTGTACCTTTTGTAACTGTTTCACTATTCTTTGTACTTGGATATTCTGTTCAGAATTCTACCTTATATTTTCTTTCTGCAATTCAGTTTGCAAATTTTGAGTTTACCTTCAAGCTCACATCTTTCCTTATCTGTTTCCAGTCTACTGATAAATCTATCATAGGCATTTTTCATTTCTCTTCATTTTTTTCACTAGCATTCACTTTTGATTCTTTTTTAGATTTTTCACTTCTCTACTTACATTGCTTGTTCTTGCATACTATCTACTTATGTGCCATTAGAGATTTTAACATATTAATTATAGTTATTTCAACTTCCTACATGCTAATTTTAAATCTGTAGAATATCTAAGGCTAATTCTGATGCCTGTCTTATCCCTTCACACTCTATGTCTTTTCCTTGTCTTTTAGATGCTTTGCAATTATTTGGTGTAACCCACACATGGTATATTAAATAGTGCAAAATGAGTTAGCAGATTCTTTAGTATGAGGTTTAGGTTGTTTTGAGTGCGCATTCTGCTATGATTAATTCTTCCTATAACTGTAAGAGTCAGAGGTATCTGATCCTGCTGGAATCCTTTTGGAATCCTTTTTTTTTTTTGCCTCCACTGTTATTATGGTTTTCCCTCAGAACTCTTATTTAGATTTAGTCTGATTCTTCCTGTTCTTTTAGTTGTAGTCCATTGTTTTTATATAGGGGCTCTATTGATATGGGGCTAAAATATTGAAGAAGTGAAGCATTATATAATCTTATGATTTAATGTTAATTGTTTAGTGATCCTGTGCCCCTCAACTATGATCTGAATAATTTTTTTGTTTGTTACCTCAAATCGCTCCAATATCCTTAGGTTAGAGTAGGCTAGAGAGGCCTAGGAATCAAAGAAATCACTTTTACCCAAGTATGTTAAGGACCAGGTAGAGCCTTTTTCCCTGGATAGTAGGTCTTTGTTCTGAAGAACATTTTGTGTGTATTTCACAATGGTATGTTTTCCTCTTGCCTTGCAAGAGCCAAGATGGGATCTTTGTCCAATTTGCACTTGAACATGGTGGGGTTCCTGGAGGTTAAACTCACAAAAGTGTGGACTCTCCCCAACTTTTTGCTCCCTAAAGTAGTTTTTTACTCTCATACTAGTCTACATTCAGCCTCCAGCAATTTGTCAACAATATCATTTAATTATTCCTAGCAGTTAATGGCTCCAGCAGTTCCTGCTCCAAGTAACCTGATCTGAACTGTCACTCTCTGAATTTGCCTGTCTCTTCAGATTTTCAAGTAGTGATTTGCCCCAAAATGTCAGTTATTTTCTTTAATGGATCCAAGGAAATTCATTTCCAGTGTATTCATCATGTTTTCTTATTGAAAGAATGGGAGAGCTGACTTCCAAGCATTTTACATGTTGGAGCTGAGACAGAAAGTCCTGAATTGCTTTTTAAATGGTGTTTAAATATTACTTACAAGTATTTAAAAAAATATATTTTTTTACTCATGATCATGTTATTCAAGTTTTATCAAATAAATAAGGACTAGGGCGATTTGTTCCTTTCTGTAATGCTTAAAATCATATATTAATTTGTTTGCTGATTTAGACCTTATTTCTTTAAAATATCTTTTATTACAACAATGCTCCAATGATTTATTGTTCTTATAAATGTTTTATAAAGGATTTAGTCATTTTTAAAGTAATTCAAAAGTACATTTGACATCTTGAGGCAATTTTGCCACTTTGAAAAAAGTAAATTTGAAGAAAAAACAAAAACAATCACACAAAAATGCTTCCAGCAAGGATTGTACTATTTCTTCTTCTTCAGATATTTTACAAATAAAATGCAATAATTGAGGAAAACATGTTTGAGTAACATCTGCTTTCTTCAACTTGTATAGCGTGAAACAGAGGACTTGCTAGAGTATTTCTCATTGTTTCCACTGCGTGTGAATTACTCTGAATATCCAATACATTTTATTCTGCAGTCTCTCATTAAGACCAAAACAGCAAATGTGGGCTATCATTTTCTATGCAATATTTAATATGCAAACTAATTTTGAAAGGCAAAAGGCACCTGCACCACAGATTTCAAAGAAATTTGCATAATAAATATAGTACAGACTCAAAGCTTGCCTTGTAGAGGACAATGACAGATGTGTAAGCAGTTTTGTGTGAGAGTCCTGCATAACAAAATTTGCTTTAGAGTTGAATTTCAGGGTCAGGGTAGGACAAGCAATCTATTATAGGATAAACATTTCATGTAAGCAAACATTCTATATTAAAGCATCCAAGGATTATTCTCTAAACAAACTGTGGTGGTGGGAGGTTTTTTTTAATCAAAAAATCTTAGAATTTCTTCTTGAATAATGAGGGGGGCTAAAATTTGAAGATAAGACCCTGTAACCTCTTTTCAAACTGACAAGAGAAAGATTACTAAATGCTGATATTGTTCCTTTTTTCATTTAGTTTATTTAAAATGCTGTGGTTTTTTTTCTGAAATTTGTATCAAATCTTTTTTGTCTATGAGATTGTGATGGTTTTAAATATTAATGAATGAATAACAAAGTAACCGCAAACTATAGGAAAATAATCATGTCTAGAAATATATCTACCAAATTTTTTTCCCACTCTATGAAAATGCACAAAACTAATTGGCTAACAAAGTTGACTTTCTGGTATAGCCCAGATGAAAGCTCCTTTCTCTCAAAAGTGATTTGTAAAGTGATTAATTTATGATCAGAGATGTATTAACCTCATTGTTATAGTCATTGAACACCGAAATAAAGAATAAACAACGTCTGACATCTACCTAATGACTGCTCCAGGTAAATTATAAGCCAGAGGAACTGTGGACAAATCATTTGCTTTTCCAGACTAATGCCCATACATGTTGTAGTTCAGTGATGCCTTACAAGTAAAATCTTTATCATACACAAAAAAGATAACTCCTCACCCCAGTGATTCCCTCATCTGGTCACCTTTGTATTTTTTCTTCTAGCACCCCAGAAAGAATCTTAAATATATTAAGTATTTAATAATTGATGATGTGACTTTTAAAACATGGAATGTTTGACTGTAAGGACAGATTTTACTGGTTAAAAATACTATTTTATAACCTAGATAAGAAACATTAATCAATTAAGTAGAAGTTGATAACACAGTTTATCAGTAAAAATTAGTTTAGCTGATAATTACAGAGACAGAAAATGCAACAGCTTAAACAAGATAGAAGTTGATTCTTCTCTGAGATCAATGTCATTAAGTCAGCAACAATGGTACAATATCCTTGGAGATCCTGACTCGTTTCACTTTACCAATCCGCCATCTTTAGAGTTTGAAAGATAACTTGGTGGCATTCATATCCAAGTAAAGAGGGTGAAAGTAGAAACAAATAAGTATGGGCTCAGGTTGTGAGCCCATCCAACTCTCTCTTACGGATCATTCATGGAAATTACCATATCACTTTTCACTTATATTTAACTTGAATTAACTTTAGTCAAATGATCACATTTAGCTTTGAGGATGATAGAGTGATGTAGTCTCTACTTTGAACTGTTGCTGATCACCTAAAAATTGAGATAAAATTACTGTGGAGGAAAGGAGTAGAAATATTACAGACAAACCTCCATCCGTTATCCCTGCACTTACACTAATGTGTTACTAAATGACAAAATATAAACATTAATATATAAATATTTTCAAGCAAAAAGAACAGCATAAAGGATTAAATCCATTAATAATTTCTCATAATTTGTCTTCAGAACATCTGCAAAAAGTATTCATCTCTCTTTCTCATTACTACACATTTACCCTGCTCTTTAAGTTATTTCACTCTTTTATGTAACAAGATCCCTCTCCATCAAAATTGTGCAGATCATAAAGTTGACTGATCACAAGTCTATTGGTTTTTGTATTCTCAGAACATCTAACATAAACCTACGCACACAGCTGTCACTCAGTACATATATACATAACAATAATTAGAAGTATATGTATGTATACAAATATACATATATCACAAAATATTAAGCATATATTAATAAGTAACACATTTAAAGTGATATATACAGATTGACATTTTAGTTCATTTGATGAAGTATCTATAAATTAACTTTGTATATATAAATATATAAAAAGTATATATAAATTAACTTTGATCATTATTTGTGTAATATAGTTAGTATGACCTTTTCTTCTTGAGATGGAGTTTTGCTCTTGTTGCCCAGGCTGGAGTGCAATGGCATGGTCTAGGGGCACCACAACCTCCGCCTCCCTGGTTCAAGTGATTCTCGTGCCCAAGCAGCTGGGATTACAGCCATGTGCTACTACGCCCAGCTAATTTTGTATTTTTAGTGGTGACAGGGTTTCTCCATGTTGGTCAGGCTAGTCTCGAACTCCTGACCTCAGGTGATCCGCCCACCTTGGCCTCCCAAAGTGCTGGGATTATAGGCGTGAGCCATCGCACTCGGCCTAGTGTGATCTTTTAAACTACTCCTTGGTTTGCAGAATTAATAAAACAAACAATTAAAATTATACATATATGACTTCTACTTCTGATCAAAATGAAAAAGACAGGACCTAGATTTACTTTTCCAGATAAAACATTGAAAACAGAATAGCCAAATATATAAAACAAGGGTTTGTAAGATACCGAACATAAGGCTTTGCAAGGGACTGGTTCTTGAGAAGTAAAAATCAAAGGAAATGAGCACTATGATGAATCAAGTCACAGACCTGAAAGAACTTCCAGGCCACGTAGCAAGGAGGAAATGCAGGCATAGACCCGTGGACTCCCTAAATTGAGGAGACAAACTGCGGATGTAGGAATAACAAGAGATCTTAAATTTGCAAAACTGAGTATAACAAATGAGAGACTAGGAAGGAGAAAAATCTCCAGAGATTTTCAGAAGATCCCTCTTAAGTATTCAGATGAATACCAATGAGATCAGGAGCACGAGGAAACAATCCAAGGCCAAGGAAAGAACAAATATAAAGACTAAAGCTAACAGTGTACAGCACTCACACGGAGCTGAGAATCCTGCTTGTTCCCATCAGTCAGCCCGTAAAATCTCATTATTCATGGGACATTGGGTACAGTAAACAGAAACCTTCTGCCTCAGTAGTGAGATATAATTTGTTTTAGGCAGAACACTGCTTCATTCCCACAGAAAAAAATAGAATAAAAGCAACACCTGAAAGGATAAAAGATGTTTCCAAGTAAAGTGCTTTATTTCACAATAAATTTCAAGAATATATGTAAGATTGTAAAACATCCATATCCAGAATCCAACGAGGTAAAATTCACAGCACCTGGGATCCAATAGAAAATTACCAGCCATGAAAAGAAATGGGAAACTACAACCCAATGAGGAGATAATCAATTGAAACTTCCCAAGAATTGGCACAGATGTTAGAATTACCATACAAAGCAATTAAAAATGTATTATAATTGTGTTCCATATGTTGAAAAGCTATTTAGAAACATGGAAGATATAAAAACAGAATGAAATCAAACTTCTAGATATGAAAAATGCACTATCTGAAATGAAATATATAATGACTTGAATTAATAGCAGACTAGAATTTGCAGAAGAAAATATTAATAATTTTTATGACATAGCAATAAAACCTATGCAAAAGGAAAAATAAAAAGAAAAAATAAGTTTTAAAAATTTGAAAAGAGCATCAGTGTGCCATGAAAAAAAAATACAATAGTCAAATGTATGTAGGATGTCCCCAAAGGAAGAAAAAAGCATAGAGTGACTACACTATCTAGTCTTGTCAAGAATGGAATTTCTATTGATGTGGGACTTTTCGGTTCAAAACCAGAAAAGTCTTAGTAAAATTGTGATTTATTGGTCATCATAGCAGAGAGTGATGTGCTAGAGAGTGCAAACATTTTTTTAAGAAAATAGTTGCTGGAAAATTGCCACATTAAATGCTAAGTATTACCTCAGAGATCCAAAAATATTGAAAAACTCTGAGAACAAGAATTGAAAGAAAAAATAATTAAGTCTAATCATAATCAAATTACTTAAAACCAATGACTTAAAAATGATTTTAATTTAGGTTAAAATCTAAATGCAGCCAGGTGATAAAAGATGCATTGTGTGCAAAGGAGAAAAGTTTACAAAGGCAGCAGATTTGGGCCAGGCCCGGAGGCTCACGCCTGTAATCCCAGCACTCTGGGAGGTCAGGGTGGGCAGATCACGAGGTCAGAAGACCGAGACCATCCTGGCTAACACGGTGAAACCCTGTCTTTACTAAAAATACAAAAAAATGGCCAGGCGTGGTGGCGGGCGCCTGTAGTCAGTCCTAGCTACTTGGGAGACTGAGGCAGGAGAATGGCATGAACCTGGGAGG
Source organism: Mandrillus leucophaeus (assembly GCF_000951045.1). Taxonomy (NCBI): domain Eukaryota; kingdom Metazoa; phylum Chordata; class Mammalia; order Primates; family Cercopithecidae; genus Mandrillus; species Mandrillus leucophaeus. Next base: position 2,184,261 of record NW_012103787.1, read on the forward strand.
GGGAGCTTGCAGTGGGCTGAGATCGCACCACTGCACTCCAGCCTGGGCGACAGAGCTAGACTGCGTCTCAAAAAAAAAAAAAAAAAAAAAAAAAAAAAAGAAAGGCAGTAGATTTGTTGTAAAATACAGTACAAGCAAGAAAACAGCAGAACAATCATTTCTAAATACAAATAATAATAGTAATAACACTATCGACTTAGAGTTCTCTACCCACCTGTCTTAGTCCATTTGTGTTGCTATAAAGAAATACCTGTTGGGAGGCCGAGCTGGGTGGATCACTTAAGGTCAGGAGTTCAAGACCAGCCTGGCCATTACGGTGAAACCCGGTCTCTACTAAACATACGAAAAAAAAAAAAAAAAAAAAAAAGAAGCCAGGCATGGTGGCCCGTGCCTATAGTCCTAGGTACTCAGGAAGCTGAGACCAGAGAATCACTTGAACCCAGGAAGTGGAGCTTTCAGTGAGCCGAGATAGCACCACTCCACTCCAGCCTGGGTGACAGAGTGAGACTCTGTCAAAAAAGAAAAAAAAGAAAAGAAATACCCGAAGCTGGGTAATTTATTCAAAAAAAAAATTATCTCACAGTTCTACAGGCTATACAGAAATGTTTCCAATATTTGCTTCTGAGGAGGGACTCAGGAGTCTCTCACTCATGACAGAAGGTGAAGGGGAGCTGGCATGTGCAGACATTACATGGTAACCAAGGAAGCAAGAGGCAGGCGGGAAGGTACCAGGCCCTTTTTAACAACTCACTCATGCGGGAACACGTGGGAACTAATAATGCCAGAACTCACTCATTACTGCCAGGACAACACCATGCCACTCATGAGGGATCCACTTCCATGACCCAACACTTCTCATTAGGCCCCACCCTCAACATAGTGGATCAACTTCCAACATAAGGTTTAGAGGGCCAAATATCCACACCATAACACTAGCCAAATGTCTCTCTTTCAAATACAAAGGCAAAATAAAAACTTACTCATATGTTTAAGCAAAATTAAAGTAAGTCACAATAGCAGACACATACTACAAGAAATGTTAAAGGAAGTTCTTCAGACAGAAAGAAAATTGTATCAGATGGAATATGCATCTGTACAATGAAATGATGAACATAGAAAATGATAACTGCATGAGCTAATATATAAGATTATTTTCTTACTATTTAAACCACTTTTTATTTTAAATGACTGTTCAAACAAAAATAACACTTTAGAATGGATTTATTATACATGTGTGAGTAAACTATACGACAACAATAGCACAAATATTAGAAAACAAATGAATGTACACTGTTTTCAAGTTCTTATATTGTGGGAAGTAGCATAATAACACTTGAAAGAAGATGCCAGTACGTTAAAGTTCCGTACTATAAAACCTCAAGAAACCGGTAACAAAAAATACAAGAATTTTATCTATAAGGCAAAAAAGGGGAATAAAATGCAATTATTAAAAAACAGTTAATCAAAAAGAAGACGGAGAAAGGAGAAAGGGGGGTAAAGAGCAGATAAAACAAGTAGAAAATAAAAACAACCTGAAAACTTTAAATCTAAGCGTATCAATAATCAATGTTACATCTAAATGATTTAAAATTATACAGAAAGTTCATATTGTCGTTATACATAAAGTAATAGAACGGTTGTCTTTTGCTCAGCTGCTTAACCCAGCCCAATATTTAGCATCTTATAAATTCTGAAACAGCAGTGGCACCTAGATTCAGGGCTGATTAATTATTTAACGATGCCTCTTACTTTCCTTTTGCATTCCCCCCCATAGATAAAAATGATTTCAGACAATGAAGTAGTGAAACAACAAGTAAATAAAAAATTTAATTAAATGTTTTAAATCATTAGTCCATAGCAAATGCTGAATAATCGAATAATGACTGTACATGAACATTTAAAGATTATCAATTTCAATTCATATCAGAAACCTGACATGGTTTCTGATATAGCTTTGGTCAATTGTTCATCAAGCCAGTATATTAACACTATTTGTAAAATCATAGGACTTAATGGGACCACCATCTTTGCCTTCATGATTATATTATTTAGTGGAAGTTTATGCCAAGTAAGAGAAAATGAAATGGACTGACACCATAAGTAGAATACTAAGGAGATACTCCTTTAGGTATGAAGAGGAGGCAGAGCAAGATGGCCTAGAAGAAACTTCTACTGATAGTCTTCCTCACAGGAACACCAAAATCAACAACTATCTACTTTAAAAAGCTCCTTCATGAGAACCAAAAATTAAGTGAGCAATCACAGTACCTGGTTATAACTTAATATTGCTGAAAGAGACACTATATTAGGGCAGGAAAAAACAAAAGTTTTAATTGCTGACACTACCCCTCCATCATTCCCTGACAGCAGCCTCATGGCACAGTGAGCAAATCTGTGTGCTTGAGTGAGAGAGAACACAGTTACTGTGGAACTTTGCATTGGAACTCAGTGTTGCCCTTTTGCAGTGTGAAACAACTCTAGGTAGAACTCAGCTGGTGCCCACAGAGTGCTTAGTTGAGCCCTAAAGAGAGGGGAAAAGCCCATTCCAACTGTTAAACTTTGAGTTTCAGCAAGCTTTGCTAGTGCAGGCTAACGTTCTCTGCGGTCCTAAATAAACTTGAAGGGCAGTGTAAATCACAAAGACTGAACCTCCTAGGCAAATCGTAGTGCTGTGCTAGGCTCAGAGCAAAAGGCCTTGGGGAAAGAGGGGGTGGGTACATGACCTGGTGAGATACCAGCTGGCACAGTTAAGGGAATGTTAGTGCCACCTCTCCCCCAAACCTAGGCAGTGCAGCTCACAACTCCAAAAGAAACCTCTTCCTTTCACCTGGAGAGAGGAAAAGAAAGAGTAAAGATGGCTTTGTCTTGTAACTTGAACACCAGCTCAGCCACAATAGGATAGGGCACCAGGAAGACCTGTGAAGCCTTCATTCCAGGCCCTAGCTCCCGGATGACATTTCTGGACACACCCTGGCCCAGGAGGAAACTCTTTGGTGGTAGCCAAAGGGGTGCTTGTGTCACACCTCCCCTAGCTCCCAGTGGCTCAACACAGAAAGAGACTTCATTTGCTTGGGAAAAAGTAAGGAAAGAGAACAAGAGTCTCTGTCTGGTAATCCAGAGAATTCTTCTGCATCTTATCCAAGACCACAAAAGGTGGTGTCTCTACAAGGCTACCAGAATGACAGTGTTATTGTGCTTGGAGTGTCCTTTAATGCAGATACTGCTACAGTGCTAAAAACTTAGATCACAACATATAAGTCCTTTTGAATACCTGGAAGGCATTCTCAAAAACGAATACAAAAAAATCAGGTCTCACCAGTTTCTGTACCCACCCTCTTTCCCTAAGGCTTTTTGCTCTGAGCCAAGCACAGCACTACGATTTGCCTAGGAGGTGCAATCTTTGTGACTTAGACCGCCTTTCAAGTTTACTTAGGACCCCAGACTGCAAAGACTACAATAAATACTTAATTCTTCAATGCATAGATACTGACAAATAGCCACAAGTTTCAAGACTATTGACTGACTTCACCAAACAAACTAAATAAGGCACCAGTGAATAATCCCACAGAAACAGAAATATGTGACTCTTCAGACAAACAATTCAAAATATTTGAATTATTTGCTGAGGATCAAAAAAGCTCAAGATAACACAAAGGAACTCAGAATCCTATCACACAGTGTTTGTTTGTTGTTTGTTTGAAACAAGTTCTCGCTCTGTTGCCCTGGCTGGAGTGCAGTGGTGTTATTACAGCTCACTGCAGCCTCAACCTGCTGAACTCAAGCGAGCCTCCCACCTTATCCTGTCAAGTAGCTGGAACCACAGGCATGTACCACCACATCTGGATAATTTTTCTATTTTTTGTAGAAACAGGTTTAGCCATGTTGTGCAGGCTGGTCTTGAACTCCTGAGGTGAAGCAATCCATCTGCCTAGCCTCCCAATTTGCTGGGATTACAGGTGTGAGCCACTGCACCTGGCTCAAAGAAATTGAAATAACAAAAAAGAATCAAGCAGAAATTTTGGAATCGAAAAATGTAATTGACATTTGGAAGAATGCATCAGAGTTTCTTCAAAGCAGAATTAAAGAATTAGTGAGCTTAAAGATAGATTATTTGAAAATACACAGAGGAGACAAAAGAAAAAAGAATAAAAAATAAAGAATTATGCATACAAGATCTAGAAAACAGCCTTAAGAGAGTGAACCTAAGAGTTGTTGGCCTTAAAGAGGAGGTAGAGAGAAAGCGTGATAGAAATTTTATTGAAAGGGATAAAAACAGAGAATTTCTCAAATTCCTAGAGAAAAATATAAGTATTCAAATACAAGAAGGTTATAGAACACTAAGCCAATTTAACCCAAAGGAGACTACCTCAAGGCATTTAATAATCAAACTCCCAAAGGCCAAAGATAAAGAATGGATCCTAAGGATCTCAGCAAGAGAAAAGAAACAAATAACATGCAACGAAGTTTCAATATATCTGGCAGGAGACATTTCAGTGGAAATGTCAGAAAAGAGAGGCGTGACATATTTAAGGTGCTGAAAAGAAACAAACAGGCAAACAAACTTTTACCCTAAAGTAGTATACTTGTTGAAAATATCCTTCAAACATGAAAAGAAATAAAGACTTTCCCAGGCAAACAAAAGCTGAGGCATTTCATCAACACCAGACCTGTCCTACAAGAAATCCTAAAGGGAATTCTTCAATTGAAAAGAAGAGAATATTAATGAGCATTAAAAAATTATCTGAAGATACAAAATTTACTGATAATAGTAAGTAGACAGAAAAGCAGAATATTATAACACTATAATTGTGGTATGTACATTACTCATCTTGAATAGAAAGATGAAAAGATGAATCAATTAAAAATAATAACTACAACTTTTCAAGACATAGACAGTGTGAAAAGATACAAATACAAAAACCAAAAAGACAAAAAGCAGGAAACAAAGTCAAAGTGTAGAGTTTTTCTTAGTTTTCTCTTTGCTTGTTTGTTAGTCTGTTGGTTTCCACAATCAGTGTCAAGTTGTCATCATTTTAAATTAATGTATTATAAGTCATTATTTGTTAGCCTCATGGTAATCTCAAATCTAAAAACATAC
>NW_012103787.1:2189688-2192714 GCF_000951045.1 Mandrillus leucophaeus
AGAGAGAGAGAGAGAGACTACCCAAATAAATAAAATCAGAAATGAAAAAGGAGTTATTACAAGCAGAAAAAGGAGTTAATACCACAGAAACTCAGAGGATCATTAGAGGCTACTATGAGCAGCTATATGGCAATAAATTGAAAAGCCTAGAAAACATTGGATAAATTCCTGGATTCGTACAATCTACCGAGATGCAACCATGAAGAAATGCAACCCTGAGTAGAACAAAAATAAATAATGAGATTGAAGTGGCAATAATGTTTCCTAACAAAGAAAATTCCAGGACCTGATTGCTTCACTGCTGAATTTTATTGAACATTTAAAGAACTAACACCAATCCTACTCAAACTTTATAAAAATTAGAGGATGAGAGAATACTTCCAAACTCATTGTACAAGACCAGTATTACCCTGATACCAAAACCAGACAAAAGCATATCAAAAAAGAAAAGTACAAACCAATATCCTTGAAAAGGATTATTCATCTTGACCAAGTATAATTTATCGCAATAGATGCAAGGATAATTTGATATATGCAAATCAATTAATGTGATACATCATATCAACACAATGAAGGACAAAAACCATATGATCATTTAAATTGATGATAAAAAAGCATTTGAGAAAATTCAACATTCTTTCATGATAAAATTCCTCAAATAAGAAAGATGTACAGAAGAAACATCTCAACACAATAAAAGCCATATGTAACAGACTCACAGGTAGTATCTTACTGAATAGGAACAAGCTGAAAGCCTTTTCTCTGATATCTGGAACATGACAAGGAAGCTCACTTTCATCAATGTTATTCAATATAGTGCTGAAAGTCCTAGCTAGACCAATCAGACAAGAGAAAGAAATAAAGGCCATCCAAATTGGAATGGAAAAAGTCAAATTATGCTTGCTTGCAGATGACATAATTTTATATTTGGAAAAACTGAAAGACTCCAGCAAAAAGCTATTAGAACTGATAAATTCAATAAAGTTGCAAGATACAACATCAACATACAAAAATCAGTAGCATTTCCATTAATATTTGCCAATAGCAAATAAACAGAAAAAGAAATCAAGAAAGTAATCCTATTTACAATAGCTACAAATAAAACTAAATACCTAGGAATTAACTTAGTCAAAGAAGGAAAATATCTCTACAATGAAAACTATAAAACACTGCTGAAAGAAATTGAGTACACAAGAAAATGAAAAGATATTCTACATTTATGGATTGAAAGAGTCAATACTGTTAAAATATTCATAGCACCCAAAGCAATCTACAGATTCAAGTCAATTCTTATCAAAATACCAATGACATTCTTCACAAAAACAGGAAAAACAATCCTAAAATTTATATAAAACTACAAAAGACCCACAGTAGCCAACACTAACAAAAAGAATAAAACTGAAGGAATTACATTACCTGACTTTAAACTATACTACAGACCTATAGTAACCAAAACAGCATGGTGCTGTCATAAAACAGAAAAATAGACCAGTGGAACAGGATAGAGAACCCAGAGATAAATCCATACATCTGCAATTAACTTATTTTCAACAAAGATTCCAAGAATATTTGTAAAAGGACAGTCTCTTCAATAAATGGTGCTGGGAAAACTGGATATCCATATGCAGAAGAATTAAAGAAGACTCCTATCTCTTGCCACATAAAAAATAAAATCAAAATGGCTTAAATACTTAAATCTAAGACCTGAAACTATGAAAATACTAAAAGAAAACTTTGGGGAAACTCTCCAGGACACTGGACTGGGCCAAGATTTCTTGAGTAATACTCTACAAACACAGGTAATCAAAGCAAAATAGAACAATTGGGGTCCCATCAAGTTAAAAAGCTTCTACCCAGAAAAGGAAACAAGCAACAAAGTGAAGAGAGAATCTACATAATGGGAGAAAATATTTGCAAACTCTGTCTGACAAGGGATTAATAACCAGAATGCAGAAGGAGATCAAACAACTCAATGGGAAAATAACATTATAATCCAGTGTTAAAATGGGCAAAAGATTGAACAGACATTTCTAAAAAGAAGACATACAAATGGAAAAAAGGCACATGAAATGGTACTCGACGTCACTGATAATCAGTGAAATGCGAATTAAAACTACAATGAAATATTGTCTCACCCCAGTTAAAATGTCTTTCATCAAAAAGACAGACAATAATGAATGCCGGTGAGGATGTGGAGACAAGGGAACCCTCATATACTGTTGGTGGAAACGTAAATTAGTACAACCACTATAAAGAATAGTTTGGAGATACCTCAAAAAACTAAAAATAGAACTAGCATATGATCCAGCAATCTCACTTCTATGTATATACAAAAGAAAGGAAATCAGTGTATCTAATATCTGCACTCCCATGTTTATTGCAGCACTGTTCACAATAACCAGCATTTGGAAGCAACCCAGTTGTCCATCAACAAATTAATGGATAAAGCAAATGTGGTACATATACAAAATGGAGTACTATTTGTTCATAAAAATTAATGGAATCCTGTCATTGGCAAAAGAATGTATGGAGCTGTAGGTCATCATGTTAAGCAAAATAAGCCAGGCACAGAAAGACAAACTTCACATCTTCTCACGTATTTTGGGGAGCTAAAAATTAAAACAATTAAACTCATAGAAATAGTAAAATGATTGTTACTAAAGGTTGGGAAGGGTAGTGAAAGCCTGGGAGGGGGAATTGGGGATAGTTAATAGGTACAAAAAATAAAGAGCATGAATAAGATCTGGTATTTGATAGCATAATGGGGTGACTATCAGCAATAATATTTCAATTATACATTTCAAAATAACTAAAAGAGCATGAGTGGATTTTTTTGTAACACAAAGGATAACTGCTTAGTGTGATGGATAGTCCATTTACCCTGATGTGATTATTATACTTTCTATGCCTGCATCAATACATCTCATATATCCCATAAATACATACACCTACTGTATACCCACAAAAATTAAAAATAAATTTTTAAATAATAAAAGACATTTTAAAAGACAAACACTGCATGTAAT
>NW_012103787.1:2192764-2193486 GCF_000951045.1 Mandrillus leucophaeus
TTCCACAATCAGTGTCAAGTTGTCATCATTTTAAATTAATGTATTATAAGTCATTATTTGTTAGCCTCATGGTAATCTCAAATCTAAAAACATACTATGGATAAACAAAAAATGAAAAGAAGGAAATTAAAACATATTCCCAGAGAAAATTATCTTCGCTAGAAGGAAGAGAGGAACGAAGGAAAGAAGAAAGAGACTGCGAAACCATCAGAAAACAAATAACTAAATGGCAAGAGTAAGTCCTGACTTATCAATAGTAACATTGAATGTAAATGGAGTAAATTCTCAAATCAACAACCATAGAGTTGGCTGAATAGAGTCGCTGCATAGATTAAAAATGGAACCCAGCTGGACGCAGTGGTTTATGCCTTAATCCCAGCACTTTGGGAGGCCTACGTGGGCAGATCACCTGAGGTCAGGAGTTGGAGACCAGCCTGACCAACATGGTGAAACCTTGTCTCTATTAAAAATGCAAAATTGGCCAGGCATGGTGGCGCATGCCAGAAATCCCAGCAACTCAGGAGTCTGAGGCAGGAGAATTGCTTGAATCTGTGAGGCAGAGGTTGCAGTGAGCTGGGACCATGCCATTCCACTCCAGCCTGGGAGACAAGAGGGAAAACTCTGTCTCAAAAACAAACAAACAAAACAAAACAAAACAAAAAGAGAGAGAGAGAGAGACTACCCAAATAAATAAAATCAGAAATGAAAAAGGAGTTATTACA
>NW_012103787.1:2195684-2197683 GCF_000951045.1 Mandrillus leucophaeus
ATGTCTATTTTCTAAAACCTCCTAGCATAACTTTGGTGCAGTGGCTCACGCTTGTAGTCCCAGCATTTTGGGAGGCTGAGGTGGGGGATCACTTGAGCCAAGGATTTGAGACCAGCCTGGGAAACGAAGTGAGACTCCAGCTCTACTATATATACATATAGTATATATATGTATATATAGTATTCCCAGAATACTCTAAAACCTGAGGCTGGAGGATCACTTGAGTCTGAGGTTTGAGGTTACAGTGAGTTCTAACTGCAACACTGTACTCCAGCCTGGGTGACCGACCAAGATCCTATCTCTAAAAGAAAAGGAAAAAGGAAAAAAAAAATCTCCCAGTATAATACTCTGGGAATCAGCCTCAAGAAACTAACACACAGTGCCTTAGATCAACAATAATTTTCTTCTGTGACTCGTGTGTTTATGTCATGTGAACAGATGTAAAATAGATTTTAAACATATCGTAGTGAAGTAATTAAATGAGCCTCAAAGTATATTTACATCATAAATACTGGAATTTTAAGTAAAAATCAGACCTGAATAAAAAGGGTCTGCTGAAGATCTATATTTAATTTTAAATGTGCATGTATTGGTAATTAAAATTTTAAAAATTTAAAAGTGCCATACATTTTATTAAAATGTGTCTATACATACATATTTGTGTAAACATGTGTGACCTATTATTTTGTTTCTTATGCATACCCTTAAAAGCTATTGTTTGAGTTGAAAGCCTAAATGAAATGGTTATATAATTATGTGCTATGGTGTATTCATTAAGATAATTTTTGTAATCAAAGTTATTCATACAATAAAATTTGAAGAATTGAGTAATACGATTCTTTAACTATATTAAATATTTGATTTTTTTTCTGGAGGGGAAAGCATAGTTAAAATATCTGGACATAGAAGTGAAACAAAGTATTTGTCAATATAAGGAGCTCTTAATTGAAACCGAAATTTAATTAAAAGATACTAAAACAGCTACCATGTTCTTAATGAAATCCTTGAGATTTTAAGCATAATCAAATGAAAAGGAGAGGGCAAAATTAAAAGTGGCTTTATTTAAGTATAAAAGTTACTTCCTAAGCATGCAAATTGAGCTAAATCATTTGGGTTACTATTGAATCAAGAATTATTTCTGAAATGAACTGCTTCAATTCTTTGTGTTCCCATCACTCAAGTAGACGTTGTGATTGGATTCCGACTCAGTACAAAGTAGAGGTTGTTTGATTAAACTGAGATATCCCAATAGACTCACTGAAGCAAAGCTTCTGTTATCTTGTATGAAACAATATGGTTAGGAGTAATCCAAAATTCCATGTTGTTGAACTAAAAGGAAAAATAATTCTGATATATCTGACTGAAAACTTTGAGGTCTTTGAGGTCAGGTTATTAGCAACAGGTAAAATGAAGACATTAAACAGCAGTCAATAACTACAATTAATATTTCTCAGAACTTTATAAAAAAAAGTATGTGAAGAAAAAGAAATCAGTTCTGAAATATTTATCCATATTTGTCTAAGTTCAGTGCTAAGGTGAGATATTCTGAATAAATGTATTTCAATTGTTCAAACATAACTCTATTTTATAAAATAACTATATGGAATACATATGTTAAAGATAATAATAATAAAGAGTTGGAAAGATAAAAGATAAAATATCAATAGATGAAGAATAAATCATTAAATGTCAGAAAATCATTACCTATGAAATAGTTAAAGCAGTGTAACTTATTCTAGTACTATATTAACGTAACACCAAACAGCGTTCTAGAATTATGAAAATAACTTCAAATCAACTGAATTTTCCAGGAACAAAGTTCTTGAGAGTATGTAATATTTTTTTCTTGGGCAACACTTAATATAAGAGAGTTGACTGATACAAGAGGAAAACATGAGAAACAAGTTATTCATAATGTGTATTTAAAAACTGATGAAATTAATAAGGATGAAGCATGGAAACTTCAGTACCAAATACTTATTTTTAAGGAGAAAAAAAT
>NW_012103788.1:0-938 GCF_000951045.1 Mandrillus leucophaeus
AAATATCCTCCGATAACAAAGAGAAAGAAGCTTTCTGAGAAAGTTTATTGGGTTCTGTGAAATCCTCTCACAGAGTTACAACTTTCCAGTCAAGAAGCCTTTCTCTAAGACTGTTCTTGTGGAATTGGCAAAGAGATATTTGGAAGCCCATAGAGGGCTGTGGGGAAAAAGGAAATATACTCCGATGAAATCTGGAAAGAAGCTTTCTGAGAAACTGCTTGGTGTTCTGTTAATTCATCTCACAGAGTTACAGCTTTAACCTCAAAAAGCCACCCGCTAAACCTGTTCTTGTGGAATTCACCAAGTGATATTTGCAAGCCCTTAGAGGGCTATGAAGTGAAAGAAAATATCCTCAGTGAAAAACTGGAAAGAAGCTTTCTGAGAACCTGCTTTCTCAGGTGTGACTTGCACTCACAGAGTTACATTTGTATTTCGTGGATCTCTTTGCTAGCCTTATTTCTGTGGAATCTGAGAACAGATATTTCGGCCTTTGAAGACTCTAAAGCCAAAGGAAATATCCTCAGAGAACAAAGAGAAAGAAGTTTTCTGAGAAACTTCACTGTGTTCTGTGAAATCATCTCACAGAGTTACAGCTTTGATCTCAAGAAACCTTTAGCTAAGAGAGTTCTTGTGGAATTTGCAAAGTGATATTTGGAAGCTCATAGAGGGCTATGGTGAAAAAGGAAATATCCTCCGATGAAATCAGGAAAGAAGCTTTCAGAAAAATTGCTTAGCGTTCTGTTAATTCATCCCACAGACTTACAGCTTTCCCCTCAAGAAGCCGCTCGCTAACCTGTTCTTGTGGAGTTCGCAAAGTAACATTTGGAAGCCCACAGAGGGCTATGGTGAAGAAGAAAATATCCTCAGAGAAAACTGGAGAGAAGCTTTCTGAGAAACTGCTTTGTGATGTCTGACTTCCACTCACAGAGTTACATCTG
>NW_012103788.1:988-1296 GCF_000951045.1 Mandrillus leucophaeus
TTTCGTGGATCTCTTTGCTAGCCTTATTTCTGTGGAATCTGAGAACAGATATTTCGGATCCCTTGGAAGACAACAGGGCCCAAGGAAATATCCTCTGATAACAAAGAGAAAGAAGCTTTCTGAGAAACTTCTTTGTGTTCTGTGAAATGATCTCTCAGAGTTACAGCTTTCTCCTCTAGAAAACGCTCGCTAAGCCTCTTCTTCTGTAATTCGTAAAGTGATATTTGGAAGCCCCTAGAGGGCTATGTTGAAAAAGAAAATATCCTCCGAGAAAAACTGGAAAGAAGCTTTCTGAGAAACTGCTTTGT
>NW_012103789.1:0-1385 GCF_000951045.1 Mandrillus leucophaeus
ATAAAGCCTGGAAGAACAGTGGCTATATATACGGCCATCGTCAGTTGGCTATATATATAGCCACTGTCACTGTTATTCCTCTGTCAGTTGCAGAGGAAGTGAATCCTAATTAATATGCCTCTCACTCCCAAAATTACTATAGACAAAACATTCAAAGCCTTACGTACAATTATGGAGGGTCCATGCTGGATTGAATTACATCCTCCTAAAATTCTTATGTCCTCCCAGAATTCCCAGTATCTCTGAATGTGACTGTATTTAGAGATAGGTTATTTAAAGAGGCAATTAAGTTAAAAATGGGGTTATTAGGGTAGGCTCTGATCCAATATGATTGGTATCCTTATAAGAAGAGGAAATTAGGGCACAGATATTGGCACAAAGGAAAGACCATGTGAAGACACAGGGAGAAGATGGCCAGAGGAGAGAGGCTTCAGAAAAAAACCAATCCTGCTGACATCTTCATCTCAGACTTCTAGCCTCCAGAAGTGTGAGAAATAAACATCTGTTGTTTAAAGCCACCCAGTCAATGGTATTTTGTTATGGCAGCCTTAGCAAACTAATACAGCCACCAAGTTCATCCACATATTATCAGACCATTTTATAATACAGGAAAGTGGAGCTCAAAGAGGCGTTTGGGTTTTGTTGTTGTTAACCCCAACACCATGGGAACTATAGGGCACTGCCCCGAGACACTCACCCACAACTTTAAGTTGAACCGTTCCCTGTGCCTTCAGAGGGGTGACAACCACCTCACATCGGTACTCTCCTGCTTCCTCCAGCTGGACTCCAGGCAGCTTCAGTGAGGCGTCCCCACTCTTCAGCCTCCATAGAGACACATTGGCTCCAGGTCGGAATGCCTTTTGGTGATCTCCAAAAAATTCAAAGACCTTGACTTCTTTGTCTAACGTCAGACTCTTCCGAAACCAGGTGATACCCATAGAAGTGATGTTGAGGGGTTGGGAATAAATGACTTTGCAGGATATGGTAACACTGTCATTCAGGCGTGTGGCCTGAATCCCCCTTGCCATCATCTCCACTTTCAGATCACCTGTGGCAATAAGAGAACACAATGTTCAGTTTTTCAATTTATGAACAAGTTTTTGGGATGTGCTATGGACTGAATGCTGGAGTCCTCCAAAATTCATATTGAGGCCTGACTCCCAGTGTGATGGTATCTGGAGGCAGGGCCTTTGGGAAGTGATTAGGTCATAAGGGGAGAGTCCTCATGAATGGGATTAGTGCCCTTACAAGAAAAGACATGAGGCAGGGCACGGTGGCTCACGCCTGTAATCCCAGCACTTTGGGAGGCTGAGGCAGGCGGATCGTGAGGTCAGGAGATTGAGACCATCCTGGCTAACATGGTGAAGTCCCATCTCTACTAAAAA
>NW_012103789.1:5745-7023 GCF_000951045.1 Mandrillus leucophaeus
CGGCGGGAGCCCCCAGGCGCCACTTCGAGCTCGAGGAGACCCAGACTGAGGGCGTGGAAGCGCTTCCAGCCACCAGCGCCGAGTCCAGCGCAAATTTGGCTTTCGTCGCCGCCCACACTTCACTCGGAACTGTCTTATTTTCACATTGCTCATTGCAAATGTATAGAAATGCTATTCCCTCGTTTTTATTTTCATTTCCCTCTCCCATTGGGCAGTCATTCTAAGGTGTTTAACATACATCTTTATTCTCTTTAAGGCTGTATCTTCTGTTTCTCAAACTGTGGAAAGGGTATTACATGGTATGTCCACTGCTTGGCTCTTTGCCTTCAACATCCGTTCATGCTGCTCGGCAAGCAGCAAGGGCGTGGTGTGAAGCTGCCGCCCAGCGCTCCACGGTGAGGTCCACACGCGGCTCGCCTCCACCTGCAGTGACTTGGGGCGCCCAGAGCGCGCCTCCGGGATTCCTACATTCCCCCTCCAGCACCTGGTACCCAGGAGCGTATTGTGGCCAGCCTAGTAAGGGTCAAGCAGCATCTTGTTGTTTAACTGCCATTCTTCTAGTTAGAAATGAGTTTAAATATCTCTACATACGCGTTTCAGCCTTGTAGTCTCCTGTTTAAGTTAACGCAGAACATTCCCATACGAGTTCCCAAAAAAGTAAGAGAACTTTTGAAGGTCACCTCAAGATCAAAACACTCCCCTCCCTCTCTCAATAAAGACCTTACTTAGCAAAGCCAGGAGGACCCACTGATACGCGGGTGAATCATTTTCCTATTTTCCCCATTCCCTGATTTTCTTCTCTGCTCCGACCCCTTGGATGATGCAAGAGAGGAGCAGATTACCGAGGCACCGCGTGCGCGACATCCAAGGAAGCACCGTTTCCGCTCGCACAGGTGCCGACCCTGCACAGGGCAGGCCTTCAATATCAACCTGTTGCATCGGGGACTCCGCATCTCACAAAGGAGGGGCGCTTGAAAATAGAGCCTCCAGGCCCGGCGCGGTGGCTCCCGCCTGTAATCCCAGCACTTTTTAAGGCCGACGTGGGTGGATCACGAGGTCAAGGAGATCGAGACCATCTTGGCTAACACGGTGAAACCCCGTCTCTACTAAAACTACAAAAAATTAGCCGGTCGTGGTAGCGGGCGCCCGTAGTCCCAGCTACTCGGGAGGCTGAGGCAGGAGAATGGCGTGAACCCGGGAGGCGGAGCTTGGAGTCAGCCGAGGTCGCGCCACCGTACTCCAGCCTGGGCGAGAGCGACACTCCGTCTCAAAAAAAAA
>NW_012103789.1:9148-9500 GCF_000951045.1 Mandrillus leucophaeus
CTGGCAGGTTTCTCCATTTATATTTCGTTAGAATGAAAAGTCATTACCTGTGTTTTCATTTTTACTAATATCACATCTATCTGAACACGTCTTTTGTGTGTGTGTGTGTTTGTGTGTGAGAGAGAGAGTCTCGTTCTATTGCCCAGGCTGGAGTGCAGTGGTGCGATCTTAGCTCACTGCAACCTCTGCCTCCCCGGTTCAAGAGATTCTTGTGCGTCAGCCTCCCAAGTAGCAGGGATTACAGGTGCCTGCCACCACGCCCGGCTAATTTTTGTATTTTTAGTAGAGACAGGGTTTCACCATGTTGACCAGGCTAGTCTTAAACTCCTGACCTCAAGTGATCCACCCACCT
>NW_012103790.1:0-527 GCF_000951045.1 Mandrillus leucophaeus
AAGAAGTAGACTCTTTCAGAAAACTAAAAATTGAGAGAGAATTTATCACCAAGAGACCTGCCTTGCAAGAAATGTCAAAGTAAGGTCTTCAGAGAGAAGGAAAAAGATACAGGTCAGAAACTCTGATGTATATAAAAAAGGAAAGTCTTAGAGAAAGAATAAATGTAGTAAAAAATAAAATAATTTATTTTTCTTTTTAATTCATTAGGTCTTGCAAAATTGTGATATTCTAATTTTGTCATTTATTTTAATTTATTGATTGGAATAATTTTATAAAGAGATGCTTTCCCTTATCTACTACTTGGTTATCCAGTACTATCAATTGTAAGGTGATAAGGGCATTATTCCTTGCCTGTAACCAATTTTTTAATGCTACTACAATCTCGTGAATTTAATAAAATTCTGTGATGATTTATGATAAACATCTCAGCAAACTAGGAGTAGAAAGGAAACTTCTCATCCTGATAAAGGGATACTACAAAGTAACTATAGCTAACATTATACTAAACAGTGATAAAATGAAGGCA
>NW_012103790.1:4925-6594 GCF_000951045.1 Mandrillus leucophaeus
TTTTTAATTGAAATATCAAATTATCTCAATAAATGACCAAAAGGTAAGAAATCAAAGGCAATTAAAATATATACATATTGTCTTTAATATCTAAACTTTAAGATTTAAATAGAATTCAGAATCATATATAAATTTGTAGTAAAATTTTAAGCAGTACATATCAAAAGTATTGTTACATAATATAGATTACAGAAAAAAATAGGTGCTTTATACACACATTTAAATATATATATGCATAACTATATTCAAATGTACAAAGTCCAAACTTCATTCAAATGCCAAGGACCTGGCATGGGGATATTTACTAAGCACTTGCCATTTAATTTTATCCTCACAATACTTCAATATATATTCATTTTTCCCTATTTAACAAAGTGAAGGCACCAGGAATCATTGATTGCATAACTTTTACAATCTTGTAAGGAGCTAAAATGTTGAATAATGTCACTTATTTTAAAATACACAATTTTTGGTTGCTGATTTCTCTGTCATTTTTCTATTCTCCATTTTATTTATTTTTCTCTAGTCTTTAAAATTTCCTTTCTCTTGCTTCTATTGGGTTTAGTTTGTTCTTAATATTCTAATTTCTTAAGGTA
Source organism: Mandrillus leucophaeus (assembly GCF_000951045.1). Taxonomy (NCBI): domain Eukaryota; kingdom Metazoa; phylum Chordata; class Mammalia; order Primates; family Cercopithecidae; genus Mandrillus; species Mandrillus leucophaeus. The sequence goes on from NW_012103790.1 coordinate 5,522, forward strand.
GAAGATTTGATCATTATTTGAGACCTTTCTATTTTTAATAAAAGCATATTGCAGCTATAAATTTTCCTCTGAGCACTGATTTAGCTGTATTCCATTCAATTTATTATGTTTTGTTTTCATTTTCCACTAAATCCAATTATTTGTCATTACTGTTATGATTTCTTCTTTGACCCATTAGTTATTTAGCAGTAGATTTTTAAATTTCCACATATTTCTGAATTTTTTGTTTTTTCTGCCATGTTTGATTTCTAATTTTGTTGTGTTTTACTCCATTAACATACTTCGTATGACTCAACTTAAAAACAAAACAAAACAAAACAAAACAAAAAACGCTTTGTAGTGTGATAAGACAGAAATAAGATAGCACTCACATTCCAAAAGGGAGAAATTGGAAACATAAAATGGGTCTTGGGTCCCAAGCAACCCCGAAACCTACCTACACAAATTCGATTAGGTTTTAAGGCCACATACTAATTCTCTGTGACCTGATGCTTCACTCCCTGGGTCCTACAAGGCAGTGATCCCATCTCTGAGCTCTGGAGCCCCCATTGGGCTGCCCAAACTCTGGGCCCACTGCTCTGTCCTTTCTGGCCTCTGCAACTATGACTCTTCCCTCAGTATAATTTTTCCCTTATTTCTTGCTATCTCCAATCCTATCAGTCCCAGCTTATGGTGTCTGCTGATATAAAGTTCTCATAACCCTTATCAGTCTTCCATGCAATTCATGGGATTCTAAGCCACTAGACATAAAAGTTCTCCACAGATCCTTTCTGAATAGCCCAAATTTTATTCTTGGTTTCTCATTAGATGTTTGATTAAATCCATAAATCACATGTCTAATCTCTTTAGCAATCTTAAATCATGGCTGTCCAGCCATAGCTTTAATGTTCTCTTCAGAACATCTTTTTTTCTCATCTTTTGCTGCTGCCTGGATAAGCAGAGAATTTTCCAAATCCTCAAGTGTTGGTTTCTTTTTGCTTAATGATTTCTTCCTCATTTTATCTATTTTCTCTCGTATTAAACCGGCATAAGCAAGAAGGAGAAACCAGAGAGTTTGTTCCACACTGTGCTTG
>NW_012103790.1:6644-8509 GCF_000951045.1 Mandrillus leucophaeus
GGAGGCCTCAGGAAACTTACAATCATGGCAGAATGGGAAGCAGGCACATCTTACGTTGTAACAGGCAAGGGAGAGCAAGTGTGAAGGAGGAACTGTCAAACACTTATAAAACCATTAGATCTCATGAGAAGTCACTCACTATCACAAGAACAGCAGGAGGGAAACCATCCACATGATCTAGTCACCTCCCAGCAGGTCTCTCCCTTGACATGTGGGAATTATGGCAATTACAATTTAAGGTGAGTTTCAGTGGGGACACACAGCCAAATCATATCAGTGATTCTATATTTTTGTCTGTTTCTGTGACCCAAAACTTTCTAGACAGCTGCTCAACTTTATGCTTTTTCTCTTGATTCACTTACACCTTTGACTGTCTATAAGATATGAATTACCTTTATGATTTCAAGAATCAGTTGACTTTCCTACTAGGTATTTCATTCAAGTTCTTCTCTGAGCATTTTTTTCTGAGGACTCTATGTAAATCAGGTTTATAGAAAGCTGGTTGGAAGGCAGAAGACATAATGCCAAACTTAAAACAAAATTTTCCCCCAGCTGTCAGTTTCCTCTAAATAAGTTTTAGCTTTCACCTAAATTCCTAGTTCATTTTACCTAGTGGGAATGCATTTTTTTGGTAGTGGAACACCCCTTTTATCTGTGCTCTAAGAGTGAAGAAACAAGAATGTGGGGCTGATTAGCACAATTGTTTTTCTATATGTAGATTTCTAAATAATGCCCCTGTTTACATAAATGCTTCTCACTCTGTCTTCTCTGTGGTCTGTTTATTATGAGCCTAACATCTCTTAAAATAAATGGACATATTGGTTATTATTCACCAAACAACTGTAGTCTTAAATTGTGGCAGTATCTGATATCTTTATTTATAGATCATTTCTATATTAGCTTCTGTCTAACAAATCATTTAACTAAATTTCCCCAACTAAAATCTATGGAAAAGTTACAAAAACAGTCAATTAATAATTTTCTACCTTTCACCTAGATTCATCAATTAGTAATATTTGTCTCATTGGCTTTATATCTCATGGAATACATTTTCATACTATCTTTTGTGTGTGTTGCTTTGCTTAGTCTTACTTGCCTTTGGGTGTTTGTTTTGCTTTGTTTCTTAACAGATTGTTCAATTAAAATCATTAAGTTTTAGGGCAATTCAAAGCTTTCGTAATACATTTTTTAAAATTGGAATGGACGTCCTTTATTTCCAGTCTGCCTCTTGGGTTTATCTTTGCATCTTACTTCCATTTTTAAGTAAGTATGCTTATATTTTGCAATTACCCAGATCCAAGCTCCTTTCTATCCTCTACTGACTCTGCTACTATAGACACTATGTCTTCTCCCACTGACAGCATATCTTCTTTAACCAGATGTGTTATCATCCTGGAGTCCTCAAATACTGCCTAGTATTTTTGCTGAGATCTAATATATGTGTTGATTTAAAAAAACACAAACTCATGAATTCTGCCAATTCATGCACTAAAAATATCAGAAGTTATAGGAGGAAAAGTGATATGGCAGAGTAATTAAATCTTTGACAGCCTCATAGTTAGGGCTTCAACTGAGCTTGTAACTATCGTAGTAATTATACAGCATATTAAATATTCATTGGCATTTCCACCCAGAATCAGCCCAGTCCATCATTTGTAGAAAATCCAAGGTTTTACGCATTTTCTTTGGAGACTGTCCCTTAGGGTAGCTACTCAAAAGAAGCGTGAATTCCATCACAATTAAAAATCTTGTGAAGTCTACCTTTCTGTCATCAGGTTTTATTCAAGCATTTTTTTAGCACAGGGAAAATATCCTCTCATCTATTTTATTTGTGTTTGCAGTATCATAGTATCACCAAACAGTTT
>NW_012103791.1:0-871 GCF_000951045.1 Mandrillus leucophaeus
TAAAAACGTGAAATGTAAGAATCCAGACATAAAAGACCACATATTGTATGACTCCATTTATAAGAAATGCCTGGGACTGAGGCTATGCAGTGAGGCTTGAAGTGACTGCTGATGAATATGGGGTTTCTTTTTGGAGTAACAAGGATGGAGTGTAGGAGGAGGGAGAGGATCAGGAAAAAATAACTGATTGGTACTAGGCTTAATACCTGGGTAATGACATAATCTGTACCAAAAAAACCCCACGAGACATGTTTACTTATGTAACAAACCTGCACTTGTACCCCTGAACTTAAAAGTTAAAAAAACATAAAAATAATAAAATGTTATAAAGTTCTCTGTGATCATGATTGTACAACTCTGTGAATATACTAAAACCCATTCAACTGTACATCTAAAATGGATATGATATGCCAGTTATATCTCAGTAAAGGTGTTAAAAAAAAAAAACAAGTAAATTAGTTGAGGTCACTTCTTTGCTAAAAACCCTCCAATGGTTTCCCTTCTCTTTCAGAGTAAATGCAAAGTCCTTCCAGTGGTTCCTGGTGTTTCCCTGACTTGAATGCCTACTACCTTTTGTCTCATTTGCCCCACTACAGGCACATGGCCTCATTTCTGTGCCTCAGAAATGTCATTCTTCTAACTCATGACTTATGAATCTGTTGTTCCCTCTGCTGGGAACACATTCCCCATATTCAGTTGACCCTCCAACAATGTGGGGGTTAGGGGTGCTGACCACTCTCACAGTTGAAAAGCTGTACATAACTTTTGACTTGCCAAAAATTTACAGCAAAGTAAACTTGAGAAAAGAAAACGTTACTAAGAAAATCATAAGGAAGAGAAAATATATTTTTACTCTTCATGAAGTGGAAGT
>NW_012103791.1:2017-4382 GCF_000951045.1 Mandrillus leucophaeus
CTCAGCTCACTGCAGCGTCCACCTCCTGAGCTCAGGTGATTTTCCCACCTCAGCCTCCCAAGTAGCTGGGACTATAGGCGCATGCCACCATACCCGGCTAGTTTTTTGTGTTTTTAGTAGAGATGGGGTTTTGCCAGATTGCCAAGGCTGGTCTTGAACTCCTGGACTCAAGCAATCTTCTTGCCTCGGCCTCCCAAATTGCTGGGATTATAGATGTGAGCCACCACACCTGCCAATATATTTATTATTAATTGATACATTGTGTTAACCTTCCATGAAGGAAAGAATTTTGGCCTGGTATTGTTCATCAGTGTATCCCCAGTACGTAGAAAAATGCTGGCACATAGTAGATATGTAGTGGATATTTGTTGAAGGAATGAATTAGTGTAAGATTGTTAGTGAACAAATGCTATAAATTAATCTGATTAGCTAGTTGGAACCTAGGAAACACTTGGTGATAGAGGAAATGGGAGATAGGATTTTTTTTTTTTTTTTAGTGTGGCCTTGCAGATTTGTCTATTTTTGGAAGGGCGGGCACTGTCCATAAAGGGGCGACCCCACTAAGCCATGAGTATGGAGGGTAAGGGTCCTGGGTGCTAATTGAGAAACAAAGTTCAGAGAGGAAATGGACTGGAAGGACTATCAAAGAAGAAATGGGCCAGGTAAAAGGCAATACCTTTTTCTTTGCAGTTTTAATTGGGATGAGTGCTGGGCCTCCTTCAGATTTGAGTTACTGATTGGCAATACTAGCATGAATAGGCAAAATGGTTTCAGAGTTTTTGGGAACAAAAACATCTAAATATATATTACTATAATCAGATATCACTGTAAATAACTGAGCAAACATTGCCCAGGAATAATCAGTTGCCATCTTTGTATGCTTGTTGGACATTTACTTGCTTTATATTTTTTTCAAAACTTTTCTAATGATATGCAACTAAAGGATTATTGTTTGGAAGACACCTGTCTTTGAAAAGTAGTAAAGGAAATCATTGTTTCTATTTAAATGTGGGCGAGTGGTGGATTATTTAAATAGAGACTGTTAATATTGACTAATTTTTAAAATGGGTAATTTAAGAACTAGTTCCTTTGTAATTCTATACATGGCCTGAGAGAATAGTAGTTAGCCATAGACTAGATGTTTTCAAAGTAATATGTTATTTTCTTTATTCATTTAATGTCAGAGAACTTTACTGCATTATTTGACTATATACTTGGCTCTATAGCTACATATCGTTATGTTGAAAAACTGATTAAAGACTTATGTTTAAAATACTATAGTCTAATTTACAAAATTATTTTCCTCTAGGTGGTATCATGTACTATGTACTATTTAAGCTTGGGTAAAAGGGCTTTTGTGAAGGTATTCATACTCTAAAATAAAGAATTTGACATTTCTAATACTTTAAGATATTTGGAAAATACCATTTAATTAGTAACATTTTTGTACACATTTTACTTACATATGATTTCTCAAGAAAACTGATCATGGTGATTTGGGTCTCAATTAAAGTAGGAATTCTTCAGAAGGAACATAAAAATGGTTTAAAATCATAGCTCAGATTTTCCTAGCAGAAATTATTTCAGTGAGGCTGATCTTCTGATCTGCTGTGGGGGATACAGAACAAAGTAAGAATTAGACATCACATTAGTAGGTATGTTTGCTGTGTAAGGGCCCATTGTGTGTTCTGCATAATTGGAAAATTAGCTGTATGTGTATTTTAAATAATAAAAGTCAAGGTAAATGCACGATGGTCACAAATTATGACTTGTTTGACAACATGTGTATTTGTGGATACCAGATCTTTAACCACGTGATCCCGTCTAGAAGGTCAATCCTGGTCTCCTTCCTTGTTGTGAATATGTTATTCTGCTTTTCACTCATGGTCTATAAATATGTTGAATATGCATTTGGGGTAATGTACATAACTCATGCAAATGGGTGGTGTCCTTGGCTAGTGAGATCAGTTCTGAGGAAGGGCTCCCATCTATTTGGTATAGTTCACTGAAGGTGTGAACCAAACAGAAGCAGCATTCTGTGGCCTCGGGAACAGTGAAGCTTGGAAGAGAGTGGAACCTGACAGACCATTCAAGCATTTGTTGCCACTGCTGAGCGATGCAGAGATTCTCCAGAGATCTAGAGCAACATTTGCTTGAGGATATCCACTTTTGTCACTAGTCCAGTGCCCAGGCTTTCTGGCATTTACTGTTAGTGCTCCATGTTAGATATGTGACCCATCTATTCATATTCAGGACCATTCAGTCCAGAAGTGGCAGGTCTTCTTGTTATTGTCTAGAAATGGAAAAACCTAATGGACTTTGGAAGGTAGCAACACAAATTTAAATTATTATTTCAAATTCTGGG
>NW_012103791.1:6032-6373 GCF_000951045.1 Mandrillus leucophaeus
TGTATTTTTAGTGGAGATGGGGTTTCACCGTGTTACGCAGGCTGATCTCGAACTCCTGAGCTCAGGCAATCCATCCGCCTCGGCCTCCCAAAGTGTTAGAATTACAGGTGTGAGCCACTGCGCCCGGCCCACCTTTGCCTTTTTCCTTTCATCCTCCTTGATTGCACAAGTAGTTGTATTATTTAAAATGGGCGGTAATAAATTTTATTGTTTGTCCCAGTTTGGTAAATACTGTAATATGTTTTGTTATATGGCTCTTTTGTTAAATATAGCAGAAAGGAATTTTTTATGTCTGTTTAGAAAAGCCAGGTTGTAATTGTGGTCTTTAAAGGCCCAGTTAC
>NW_012103792.1:0-763 GCF_000951045.1 Mandrillus leucophaeus
AAAAAAAAAAAAAAAGGAAAGCGAGAGAGAGAAAGAGAGAAAGAGGCAGTAGTTGGAGAGGGCTGGCTGAGGAAGAAGCCAGCAGGTTGGACAGGGGCAGAAGCCGGCCCTGAACCTCAGTTTTCTCATCTGTAAAAGGGACCTTCAGGTCAGGTACAGTGACTCATGCCTGTAATCCCAGTGATTTGGGAGGCCGAGGTGGGGAGATATCTTGAGGCTGCCCTCACTGAACAAGTAGACACAGTTCCCTGCTGGACCTTCTAAATTAAATTAGACCACTAAAAATGTAAGACACAGGCTGAAGGGTGGGGTCCCATCTCTACCTTGCCTTCACTGGCTGCAGGTCTGAGTGTTCATGGATTTTCTTTTTTTTAATCTTCTTTTTTCTTTTTTTTTTTGTGATGGAGTCTTCCTCTGTCGCCCAGACTGGAGTGCAGTGACGCGATCTCAGCTCACTGCAACCTTCGCCTCCCAGGTTCAAGCGATTCTCCTACCTCAGCCTCCTGCATAGCTGGGATTACAGGGGAGTGCCACCGCGCCTGGCTAATATTTTGTATCTTTAGTAGTGATGGGGTTTCACTATGTTGGCCAGGCTGGTCTCCAACCCCTGACCTCACGATCTGTCCACCTCGGCCTCACAAAGTGCTGGGATTGCAGGCATGAGCCACTGCGCCCAGCTGGCCATGGGTTTTCTTGTTGCTGGTGGTGGTTTGAGACAGAGCCTCACTCTGTCACACAGGCTGGAGGGCAGTGGTGCGATCAC
>NW_012103792.1:813-1215 GCF_000951045.1 Mandrillus leucophaeus
CACTGCACCCGGCATATATATGTACATTTTTTGTGGTGCTATCCAGTTAGCCCAAAATCCACGCCCTCCATGGATTTGAAACCTCAGAGAGGGGAGGCTATTTTGGCCAGGATGTTAGTATTTAGTCGATACCTAAAGGAGTAGTCATAGGGAAGAATTGAGAGTAGGTGGCTCAGATAGCATATGCAAAGGCCTTGGGGTGGTAATGTTGTTGCCCTGTGCAAAGACCAACTAGGAAGCCTGTGGCTGGAGTACTGTGAATAGGGGGGATGGCGGAGGGAGTTGAGGGTTGACAGGTGAGGTGTTTGGCTTTATTCTGAGGCTGTGGGGGCACAGGAAAGGGACCAGCTCTGGGGCACAAAAGGTCCCTTCTATCTCGGGGATGGCACGCCCATTCGACAG
>NW_012103792.1:1265-2109 GCF_000951045.1 Mandrillus leucophaeus
TACTCATAAGGCAGAGGTGAGAGAATACAAAAACAAAAACAAAATTTTTTTTTTGGGTAGAGACAGGATCTTGTCGTGTTGCCCAGGCTAGTCTTGAACTCCTGGACTCAAGTGATCCTCCGTCCTGGGCCTCCCAAAGTGCTGGGATTATAAGCACGAGGCGCCATGCCTGGCTGATAGCCTCTGATTTTAATCTACATCTTGCCAAGCAAACGTGTCTAACATTTATTTGCAAATGTCAAACATTCAAAGAAATGGACATACTCACCCATCACTGCTGGGAGTCAAGTAAGGTCCCCTGTATGGAAGGTGGTGTGGTCTTAAGTATTCATCAAAAATGCTGAGAAGCTGGGCTCAGTGAGGAATGCCTGTAGTCCCAGTTACTCAGGAGACCGAGGTGGAAGGATCACTTGAATCCAGGAGTTCTGGGCTGTAGTGCACTATGCCAATTGGGTGACTACAGTAAGTTTGGTGTCAATATGGTGACCTCCCGGGGAGCGGGATACCACCACCAGGTTGCCTAAGGAGAGGTGAACCGGCCCAGGCTGGAAACTGAGCAGGTAAAACTCTTGTGCAGATCAGTAGTGGGAGCACACCTGTGATAGCCACTGCACTCCAGACGGGCAACATACTGAGACCCCTGTCTCAGAAAAAAAAAAAGAAAAGAAAAGAAGAAGGAGAAGAATTTAAAATGTGTGTTTGGCCGGGCTCAGTGGCTCACGCCCGTAATCTCAACACTTTGGAAGGCCGAGACCGGTGATTACTTGAGGTCAGGAATTTGAGACCAGCCTGGCCAACATGGCAAAACCCTGTCTCTACTAAAAATACAAAACTTAGGCCGGGC
>NW_012103793.1:0-717 GCF_000951045.1 Mandrillus leucophaeus
TCCTCAGATGAATTCTGGAAAGAAGCTTTCTGAGAAGCTGATTAGTGTTCTGTTCATTCATCTCACAGAGTTACATCTGTATTTCGTGGATCTCTTTGCTAGCCTTATTTTTGTGGAATGTGAGAAAAGATATTTCGAATCCCTTTGAAGACTATAGGGCCAATGGAAATATATTGCGATAACAAAGAGAAAGAAGCTTTCTGAGAAACTTCTTTGTGTTCTCTTAAATCATCTCACAGAGTTACAGCTTTCCCTTCAAGAAGCCTTTCGCTAAGAAGTTCTTGTGGAATTGGCAATGTGATATTTGGTAGCCCATAGAGGGCTATGGTGAAAAAGGAAATGTCCTCAGATGAAATCTGGAAAGAAGCTTTCTGAGAAACTGCTTAGAGCTCTGTTAATTCATCTCACAGAGTTACATCTGTATTTGGTGGATCTCTTTGCTACCCTTATTTCTCTGGAATCTGAGAACAGATATTTCGGATCCCTTTGAAGACCATAGGGCCAATGGAAATATCCTCCGATAACAAAGAGAAACAATCTTTCTGAGAAACTTCTTTGTGGACTGTGAAATCACCTCACAGTGATACAGATTTCCCCTCAAGGAGTCTTTCGTTAAGACAGTTCTTTTGGAATTGACAAAGTGATATTTGGAAGCCCATAGAGGGCTATGGTGAAAAAGGAAGTATCCTCAGATGAAATCTGCAATTAAGCTTTCTG
>NW_012103793.1:812-1077 GCF_000951045.1 Mandrillus leucophaeus
AAATATCCTCCGATAACAAAGAGAAAGAAGCTTTCTTAGAAACTTCTTTGTGTTCTGTGAAATCATCTCACGAAGTTACAGCTTTGACCTCAGGAAGCCTTTCGCTAAGACAGTTCTTGTGTAATTGGAAAAGTGATATTTGGAAGCCCTTAGTCGGCTACGGTGAAAAAGGAAGTATCCTCACATGAAATCTGGAAAGAAGCTTTCTGTGAAACTGCTTAGTGTTCTGTTAATTCACCTCACAGAGTTACATCTGTATTTCGTG
>NW_012103793.1:1127-1363 GCF_000951045.1 Mandrillus leucophaeus
CTCCGATAACAAAGAGAAAGAAGCTTTCTGAGAAACTTCTTTGTGTTCTGTGAAATCATCTCACAGAGTTACGACTTTCCCCTCAAGAATGCTTTTGCTAAGACAGTTCTTGTGGAGTTCGCAAAGTGATATATGGAAGCCCATAGAGGGCTATGGTGAAAAAGGAAATATCCTCAGATGAAATATGGAAAGAAGCTTCCTGAGAAACTGCTTAGTGTTCTGTTAATTCATCTCAC
>NW_012103794.1:0-822 GCF_000951045.1 Mandrillus leucophaeus
GAGTCCAGAAATAGACCCACATCAATATAGCCAAGTAAACTTTGACAAAGGAGCACAAACAATACAATGGATACAAGATAGCCTTCTGAAAAAATAGTGCTGTTTGATCATATTAGCTGATGCAGGAAAAACCTTTGTCAAAATTCAACATCTATTTACAGCAACTCTCAATAAACGAGATACAGATGGGAAGTTCTTCAACCACATAAAGATAATGTAAAATAAGACCCATAGCAAACGACATATTAATCAGAAGCTGTACATTTTCCCTTTAAACTTAGGAAAAAGGCAGGACGTTCATTCTAGGACTCTTACTGAATGTTTTACTGGAAATTTTTCCCAAAAATAAGAAAAAGAAAAAGAATTGAAAAGCTTACGTATTGGAATTGAAGATACAAAACTTTGTCTATTTGCAAATGTTAAGTTAGTCTACAAATAAAGCCTTGAGTTACATGACTATACAATGAAAACACCTGTAAATTAAAAAAGAGTACAAAAATTGTAGGACAAAGTATCAACACACAAAATGAATCACATTTCTGTGCAATTACAAGGAAAATACAGAATTAGAATTAAAATATGATACCATTAATAATGTCTTCAAAGAAAATAAATGTAATTAAGTGTATATCCTAGGTTTGTGTTTCCTAATTACAAAATGATGCTGAAAGAAATCTGTCGTAGTCAGGGCTTCCAAAAGGGACAAAACTAAAAGGTTAGATAGAAAGATACACCAGTAACAGACAAACAGAGAGCCAAATCAGGAATGAACTTCCATTCACAATTGCTTCAAAGAGAATAAAATACCTAGGAATCCAACTT
>NW_012103794.1:2957-5284 GCF_000951045.1 Mandrillus leucophaeus
GATAGATAGATAGATAGATAGATAGATAGGGGAGTTTATTAAGTATTAACTTACAAAATAATGTCCCACAATAGTCTGTCTGCAGGCTTAAGGAGCAAGGAGAGCCAATCCAAATCTCATAACTGAAGAACTTGGAGTCCGATGCTCTTTGAGGGCAGGAGGCATCCAACATGGGAGAAAGATGTCAGTTGGGAGGCTATGCCAGTCTCTCCTTTTCACATTTGTCTGCCTGGTTTATATTCGCTGATGGCTGATTAGATTGTGCCCACTAGATTAAGGGTGGATCTGCCTTCTTCAGCCCACTGACTCAAATGTTAATCTCTTTTGGCAACACCCTCACATACACACCCAGGATCTATACTTTTTTGATTCAATTCAATCAAGTTGATAGTATTAACCATCACAAAGTCAAAGACCTAATAATTGTAGAGGCATAGCATGGTCATGAGTTGGAAGGCTCAACATATTAAATGTGTCAGTTGTCTATAAATTTATCTATGGGTTTAACATAATTTCTTTTATAATGACTAATTTTTGTAAATATTGACAAGCTTATTTTAACATTTAAATGGAATGGAAAACAACATTGAGTGGCCAAAACTCCTTGGAAAAAGAATGCAGTGGAGGAGGAATAACTCTTCCTCCTGTTAAAAACTGCATATATTTGGAGTAGTAAAAGACTGTAGTACTAATATAGGTACAAAAACATAGACAAATGGGTAAATATCAGAAAACCCAGAAATACACTGTCACAGTTATTTCCAATTAAATTATTACCAAGTAGCAAAATCAGGCCAACATAAGAGGGATAAACTTTTCAACAAATTGTGCTGATATAACTAAACATTCTTGGGTAAATAAAACTCAACCTATATCTCACATCTTAAATAAAAGTATGTCAAAGTTGATCAAACATTAAATTCAATACTATAAAACATTTAGGAAAGAAGTGGGAGAGTATAGGATTTAGACTATGTAGTTATTAGACAACAATAAAAGCGAAATCCACTCTTAAAAGTTTATAATAACACCTGAAAAAATATAAACTTAAAAATTTCCCTTTGCAGGGAAGAGCAAGATGGCTGGCAGAATAGAAGCCGACACCATTTATCTGCCATTCAGGAACAACAAATTTTAACAACTGTCTGCACACAGAAAACTACCATTGCAAGAACCCAAATCAGGTGAGCAATTACAATATCTGGTGTCAACTTCATATGACTGAAAGAGGGATTAAAAAGAATTAGACAGACAGTCTTGAATTGTGGATCCCTCGCCTTCCTGGTCCCCTGGCTGTGGCCATGGAGTGCAGAGAGTCTGTGCACTTGTGGGAGGGATAGTACAGCAAGTCGGGAACTTTACATTAAACGTAGTGCTGCCTGTTATAGCAGGGAGAAAAAACATGCTGGCCTTAGCCAGCACCCATGCACAGAGGGGGCATTTGGACCAGACCTAGTCAGAGGGGTCTCACCCATTCCAGTAGTTGGAACTTGAGTTTCTTGGCAAGCCTCACCACCATGGGACAAAGTGTTCTGGGGTCCAAGATACACTTGAAAGGCACTCTAGGGCACCAGGGCTGCAATGCCTGGCAACTCCTAGTGCTGGGCTGGACTCAAGGCCAGGAGACTAGGGTGGCATATAATCTAGGGATACAGCAGTTGGAGCAGCTAAAAGAGTGCATCTGCCACCCCTTTTCCAAACCCAGGCAGTGCAGCTCACAGCAATGAAAGTGACTCCTTCCTTCTGCTTAAAGAGAAGAGAGCTAAGAGTAAAGAGGACCTTGTCTTCAATCTTGGATACCAGCTCAGCCACAGTAGGAAAATGCAGCAGGCAGAATCATGAGGCCCACATTCAAGGCACTAGCTCATAGATAACATTTTTAGGCACACCTGATCCAAAAGGGAATCCACATCTTTGGAGGGAAGGACCCGGTCTTTGCAGGATTTATTACTTGCTGACTAGAGATCTCATGGTCCCTGAATAAGCAGAAGTGATACTCCGGTAGTACACAGTGGGCCTTGGGCTCTGAGATGTGCTGACTGCAGTTGTGACCCAGCATATTCCTAGATGTGATGGCTATGGCGAAATATTCCTTCTGTCTGCAAAAAGTAAAGGACACTTTGTCTTGCACCTTAGGTACCAGCTCAGCCATAGTGGAGTAGAGCAATAAGCAGGCTCTCAGGGTCCCCAAGTCCAAGTCTGCACTCATGGATAGCATTTCTGGACCTGCTCTATGCCAGATATGATCCCACTGCCTTGAAGGGTGAGTCCCAGGACAGGAAGCATTTACCACAAGCTGACTAAAGAGCCTTTGGACTTTAAATGAA
>NW_012103794.1:6604-10382 GCF_000951045.1 Mandrillus leucophaeus
GGTATTGAAGGAACATACCTCAAAATAATAAGAGCCATATATGACAAACCCACTGCCAATATCATACGGAAAAGGTAAAACCTGAAAGCATTCCCTTTATAAACTAGCACAAGACGAGGATGTCATTTCTTTCCTTTCCTATTCAATGTAGTTTTGGAATTTCTGATCTGGGCATTCAGGCAAGAGAAATAAATACAGGATATTCAAATAGGGAGAGAGGAAGTCAAATTATCTTTGTTTGCAGATGAGATGTTGCTATATCTAGAAAAACCCACATTGTCAGCCCAAAATCTTCTTAAACTGATAAATAACTTCAGCAAAATCTCAGGATTAAAAAAAAATCAATGTGCAAAAATCTGTAGCAATCCTATATACCAAAAACAGACAAACAGAGAACCAAAACATGAATGAACTCCCATTCACAATTGCTACAAAAACAATAAAGTACCTAGAAATATAACTAACATGGAAAGTGAAGGACCTCTCCTAAAAGAACTATGAACCACTGCTCAAGGAAATCAGAGAGGACACAAACAAATGGAAAAATATTCCATGGTCATGGATAGGCAGAATCAATATCGTGAAAATGGCCATACTGTCCAAAGTAATTTATAGATTCAATGCTATTCCCATTAAACTAATATTACATTCTTCACAGAATTAGAAGAAACTATTTTAAAATTCATACAGAACCAAAAATAGCCTGAATAGCCAAGACAGTCTTTAAGCAAAAAGTACAAAGCTGGAGGGATCATGCTACCTGACATCAAACTATGCTACGAGGCTACAGTAACCAAAATAGCATGGTTCTGGAAAAAAAAAAAAAAATCAGACACATAGACCAATGGAACAAAATAGAGAACACAGAAATTAGACCACACACCTACAACCATCTGATTTTAGGCATATCTGACAAAAACGAACAATGGGGAAAGGATTCCCTATGTAATAAATTGTGCTGGCAGAACCATATGCAAAAAATTGAAACTGATCCCTTCTTCACACTTTATACGAAAATTAATTCAAGATGCATTAAGAACATAAATGAAAAACCCAAAAGCATAAAAGAAGCCCTGAACAAAAATCTAAGCAATATCATTCAGAACATAGACGAATGATTTCATGATGAAAACACCAGAAGCAATTGCAACAAAAGCAAAAAATGACAAATTGGATATAATTAAACTAAAGAGCTTCTACACAGCAAAATAAACTATCATCAGAGTGAAGAGACAACCTACAGAATGGTAGATTTTTGCAATTTATCCATCTGATAGAGGTCTAATATTCAGAGTCTACAATGAACTTAAATTTATGAGAAAGAAGAACTCCATTAAAAATGGGCAAAGGATATGAACAGACACTTCTCAAAAGAAGACATTCATACAGCCAGTAATCATGAAACAAAGCTCAACATCTCTAATCCTTAGAGAAATGCATATCAAAACCACGATGGCATACCATCTCACATCAGTAAAAATGGGTATTATTTTTAAAAAGGCAAAAAACAACATATGCTGGTGAGGTTGCAGAGAAAAAGGCACTGTTGCTGGGTTTCACCATTGTGGAAGACAGTGTGGTGATTCCTCAAAGATCTAAGGCAAAAAACCATTTGATTCAGCAATCCCATTACTGGGTATATACCCAAAGATCTATAAATCATTGTATTATAAACATATTAATACATGCATGCATGTGTTCACTGCAGCACTATTCACAATAGCAAAAACATGGTTTCAACCTAATTGCCCATCAATGATAGGCCAGATGAAGAAAATGTTATACATATACACCATACAATACTATGAAGCCATAAAAATGAGTTCATGTAATTTGCAGGGACGTGTATGAAATCATTATCCTCAGCAAACTAAAGAGAAAACTAAACTGTGCATGTTCTCACTTATAAGTGGGAATTGAACCATAAGAACACATGGGCACATTGGGGTTGGGTGGGGGAACAAGACACCCCAGGGTCTGTTGTGGGGCGGGGAGGGAGAGCATCGACAAGAATAGCTAATGAATGCTGAGCTTAATTCCCAGGTGATAGGATGATCTGTGCATCAAACCACCGTGGCATATGTGTACCTATGTAACAAACCTATACATCCTGAATGCATTCCCCTGAACATGGAACTTAAAATAAAAGTTGACAAAAGATCAGTAAAGTTACATGATACAAGATCAACATACTAAAATTAGTAGCATTTCTATATGCCAACACTGAGCAATTGGAAAAAGAAATAAAAACAGTAATCCCATTTACAATAGCCACAAATAAAATGAAATATCTGGGAATCAACTGAAGAAAGCATCCTATCATGAAAACTATAAAACTCTGTTAAAAAAAAAATTGAAGAAGACCCCCCCAAAATGGAAAGATATTCCATGTTCATGAATTTGAAGAATCAATATTGTTAAAATGTGTATACTACCAAAAGCAATCCACATATTCAATGCAATTGGTATCAAAATACCAATTACATTCCTCAGAGAAATAGAAAACCAATCCTAAAAATTATATGGAACCATGAAAGACCCAGAATAGCCAAAACTATTCTGCGAAAAATAGAACAAAACCGGGGGAATCACATTACTTGACTTCAGATTATACTACAGAGATATGGTAAGCAAAACAGTGTGGTACTGACATAAAAACAGACACATAGACTAATGGAACTGAATAAAGAAACCAGAAAGAAATCCACACACCTCCAGTTAACTCATTTTTGACAAAGATGCCAAGAACATACACTGAGAAAAAGACAGTTTCTTCAATAAATTGTGCAGAGAAAACTGGATATCTACATGCAGAAGAATGAAACCAGATCCTTGTGTCTCACCATGTATGAAAATTAAATTAAAATGGATTAATGACTTAATTTTAAGACTTCAAACGATTAAAGTACTACAGGAAAACATTGAGGAAACACTCCAGGACATTGGTCTGTGCAAAAATTTCTTGAGTAAACTCCCTAAACACAAACAACTAAAGCAAAAATGGTCAAATGGGATCACATCCAGGTAAAAAAATCTTCTGCACAGTCTGAGTGCAGTGGCTCATGCCTATAATTCCAGCACTTTGGGAAGCCAAGACAAGTGGATCACTTGAGGTCAGTAGTTTGAGAGCAGCCTGGCCAACATGGTGAAATCCCATCTCTACTAAAAATACAAGAATTAGCTGGGTGTGGTGACATGCACCTGTAATCCCAGCTACTCAGTAGGCTAAGACAGGAGACTTGCTTGAACCTGGGAGGCAGAAGTTGCATTGAGCTGAGAGCACAGCACTGCACTCCAGCCTGGGCAACAGAGTGAGACTCTGTCTCAAAAAAAAAAAAAAAAAAAAAAAAGTCTTCTGCATAGCAAAGGCAACAATCAACAAAGTGAAGGGTGAAGGAACAACCCACAGGATGGGAAATATGAAATATTTGCAAATCACCCATATGACAAGGGATTAATACCCAAACTATGTAATGAGTTCAGACAATGCTGGAGGAAAAAAAAATCTAATAACCCAATTTAAAAATGGCCAAATATCTGAATAGACATTTCTCAAAACAAGACATTCAAATGGCAAACAGGCATATGAAAAGATGCTTCGATTTGATCATCAAAGAAATGCCAATCAAAACTGGAATGACATGTCATCTCAGTCTAGTTAATTTGACTTTTATCCAAAAGACAAGCAAACGCTGGAGAGGTTAAAGGGAACCCCTATACACTGTTGGTGGGAATGTAAATTAGTACAACCACGATGGAGAGCAGTTTGAAAGTTTCT
>NW_012103795.1:0-1178 GCF_000951045.1 Mandrillus leucophaeus
TGATTTTATTAAATTTCTTTATCTCAAAATGCTGACAATAACCCACCCATCTCCTTTTCCCAGCGATGGCTCTGAGGTTTTCTGTTTGTTTCTTTATTTGTTTGTTTGTTGTTTATTTGTTTTTGCAGGGGGCGGGGGTTATATGGTTCCTATGAGGTAGAAGAGGTGGTAGAGGGTGTGCTTCTAGTCCTTCCTGTAGTTGTGTCTACACACTGCATCTATGAGACATCCTCATCCCCCTACAGTTTTTGTTATCGACCAAGTGCAGATCAATGCTGGTGAGCCTAATCTCAACTCCACAGTCTCATCAAATCCGCTGCCCTCTAGCAACCACATCGAAGTCTTCCTAAACACTCGCGGAGACAATTTTCCTGCTTCTGCCCCTTGTGGAGACGCCAGGAACTCTGTACGGATAGGCCACACCTGTCTACTGAGGCATTTCATATAGCTGCTTCTCCAGCATGCCAAGCAATGAGAACTCCAAGGCCTCGCAGCTTCCAAGGGCTCTGTCTAGCAGAGGACACAGGCTTTCTCTGATCAGTTCTACCAACCCTATTTAAGACTTCTGTTTTTTTTTTTTTTTTTTTTACTATATCCTCTCATCCTCCCATGGGAAGACAGGTTCCAAGTCCCTTCTTCAGAAACCCACCAGTATCTACACTTTCCTTCATTCCCTCTGTTCTGGGAAACTTTTCTAGTCTCAGGATCCAAAGTGCCAGATACGAGTGGTTACATATCTCTATATCCTCAGTGGTTTCATGGTTTGAATTTTCTTTTTCGTTTTTTCTTTTTGTTGTTCCCAGGCTGGAGTGCAGTGGCACAATCTCTGTTCACAGCAACCTCCACCTCCTGGCTTTAAGCGATTCTCCTGCCTCAGCCTCCCTAATAGGTGGGATTACAGGCACCCGCCATCATGCCCAGCTAATTTTTTTATTTTTAGTAGAGACGGGATTTCACCAGTTTGGCCAGGCTGGTTTTGAACTCCTGACTTCAAGTGTTTTGTCTGCCTCAGCCTCCCAAAGTGCTGGGATTACAGGTGTGAGCCACTGCACCCTGCCTGAATTTTCCAAATGCAAAAGCCTGGACTTTTTCTGCCATAACAACCCTTTTCTGGGTCATGGGTATTGGGTACACCGAGGCATAGTGCAGTCACCTTCAAGTAGCGCTCCCAGTGCAAC
>NW_012103795.1:2310-3872 GCF_000951045.1 Mandrillus leucophaeus
AAAAATCTGTAAGAATTACCTATATCTGGCCAGGCGCAGTGGCTCATGCCTGTAATCCCTGCACTTTGGGAGGCTGAGGCAGGTGGATCACCTGAGGTCAGGAGTTTGAGACCAGCCTAGCCAACATGGGGAAATCCTGTCTCTACTAAAACTACAAATGTTAGCCAGGTATGATAGCGCATGCCTGTAATCCCAGCTACTCAGGAGACTGAGGCAGGAGAATAGCTTGAACCTGGAGGGCAGAGGCTATAGTGAGCTGAGATTGCACCACTGCACTCCACCCTGGGCAACAAGAGCGAAACTCCACCTCAAAAAAAAAATTACCTACATCTTCTAAATCTTCCAACCATCTGCTTCACTTTGGCTGGCTTTCTCCTACCAAATTCACAATAAAGAATCGTTTCAGGCATCCTACTGAAATCGGAAAAATATGTTGGAAAAAAAAAGGATACATTATCCATCTAATGTGAAACATTTGAGTATTCAGAAATATCATATTTTTCTCTAATCTTTTAAGCTTCTTGTTGGTGATATTTGGTATCATGAAAACATGACAACAATGAAGTTAAAACAAATTAAGTAAAACCACATTTTTAAGTTGGAGAGAGCCCTACTGATTAACCATATCATCTAACTCTTTCATTTTAAATACAGGAAAACTCAAGGACTACTTGCAAACTTAAACCCTTCCTAAAACACTGTGGATTTACAAACACATGGATGTAAATTTACAGACTTTGCAAACCTAATCTTTTTGTAAGTAGCGATACATCTGCATTTTCTAAGGACTCTCCTCGCCATTGGGGTTTCAGAAGCTGAGAAAGACCTAGTCTCCAACTCACACAGCATCTACCATGTAACAGAAGAAGTAAGACACAGCAAATTGTAACACAAGGCACTAGTTTAATTTGAGGGTAAGCATCCTAGAATGGACCGACAAGGCATTATACCTAAAGATAGGTGGAAGAGAGATGATGAAAGACCTCAAATACTATGCCAAGGGAACTGGACCTTATCTATTACCAACAACAAACTGAGTTTATTATATATCTCTGTACCTAATGTGCTACATCATTTCACATAATCTTTTTTTTTTTTTTTGAGACGGAGTCTGGCTCTGTTGCCCAGGCTGGAGTGCAGTGGTACTGTCTCAGCTCATTACAGCCTCCGCCTCCTCGGTTCAACCGATTCTCCTGCCTCAGCTTCCCAAGTAGCTGGGATTACAGGCACCTGCCACCATGCCTGGCTAATTTTTCAATTTTTAGTAGAGGCAGGGTTTTACCACACTGACCGGGCTGGTCTTGAACTCCTGACCTCGGGTGATCTGCCTGCCTTGGCCTCCCAAAGTGCTGGGATTTCAGGCATAAGCCACTGTGCCCAGCCTATGTAATCTTCATAATAACCCTGTGAGGTAGGTTCTATCATTCTCTTTTTTTATACATGAAGGAACCAAAGTAACAAGAGGTCAGTGAGTTGCCCAAGGTCAAACGGACAAATAGAAGAATACAGACTCAAACTTGTTTGACTCCAAGGCCCATTCCCTTAACTGTTCGTTCCTGAGC
>NW_012103796.1:0-353 GCF_000951045.1 Mandrillus leucophaeus
TAGCCCTCTAAGGGCTTCCAAATGTCACTTTGCCAATTCAACAAGAACTGTCTTAGCGAAAGGCTTCTTAAGGGGAAAACTGTTACTCTGTGAGATCATATCACAGAATACAAAGAAGTTTCTCAGAAAGCTTCTTTCTCTTTTTTATCGGAGGATATTTCCTTTGTTCCTGAAGTCTTCAAGGGGATCCGAAATATCTGTTCTCAGATTCCTCAGAAATAAGGCTAGCAAAGAGATCCACGAAATACAGATGTAACTCTGTGAAATGAATTAATAGAACACTAAGGAGTTAATCAGAAAGGTTCTTTCCACATTTCATCTGAGAATATTTCCATTTTCATCATAGCCCTCTA
>NW_012103796.1:403-786 GCF_000951045.1 Mandrillus leucophaeus
AAATATCACTTTGCCAATTCCACAAGAACTGTCTTAGCGAAAAGCTTCTTGAGGCGAAAGCTGTAACTCTGTGAGATGATTTCCCCGAACACAAAGAAATTTCTCAGAAGGCTTCTTCCTCGTTGTTATCGGAGGATATTTCCTTTGGCCCTATAGTCTTCAATGGGATCCGAAATATCTGTTCTCGGATTCCACAGAGATAAGGCTAGCGAAGATATCCACGAAATACAGATGTAACTCTCTGAATGGAAGTCACACATCACAGAACAGTGTCTCAGAAAGTTTCTTTCCAGATTTCATCTGATTACATTACCTTTTTCACCATAGACCTCCTTGGGCTTCCAAATATTACTTTGCCAATTCCACAAGAACTGTCTTAGCGA
>NW_012103796.1:849-1098 GCF_000951045.1 Mandrillus leucophaeus
ATAGTCTTCAAAGGGATCCGAAATATCTGTTCTCAGATTCCACAGAAATAAGGCTAGCAAAGAGATTCACGAAATACAGACGTAACTCTGTGAGAAGAATTAACAGAACACTAAGCAGTTTCTCAGAAAGCTTCTTTCCAGATTTCATCTGAGGATATTTCCTTTTTTACCGTAGACCTCTGTGGGCTACCAAATAAAACTTTGAAAATTCCACAAGAACTGTTTTTGCGAAAGGCTTCTTGAGGGGAA
>NW_012103797.1:0-482 GCF_000951045.1 Mandrillus leucophaeus
CTAGCAAAGAGATCCATGAAATACAGATGTAACTCTGTGAGACGAACTAAAAGAACACTTAGCAGTTTCTCAGAAAGCTTCTTTCCAGATTTCATCTGAGGATATTTCCTTTTTCAGAATAGCCCTCTATGGTCTTCCAAATATCACTTGGCCAATTCCACAAGAACTGTCTTAGTGAAGGGCTTCTTGAGAGAAAAGCTGTAATTATGTGAGATGATTTCGAAGAACACAAAGAAGCTTCTCAAAAAGCTTCTTTCTCTTTGTTATCGGAGGATATTTCCTTTGGCCCTATAGCCGTCGAAGGAATCCGAAATATGTGTTCTCAGATTCCACAGAAATAAGGATAGGATAGCGATGCACGAAATACATATGTAACTTTGTGAGTGGAAGTCACACATCACAGAGCAGTTTCTCAGTAGGCTTCTTTCCAGATTTCATCTGAGGATGTTTCCTTTTTCACCATAGCCCTCTATGGGCTTCCA
>NW_012103797.1:532-1277 GCF_000951045.1 Mandrillus leucophaeus
CAATTCCACAAGAACTGTCTTAGCGAAAGGCTTCTTGAGGGGAAAGCTGTAACTCTGTGAGATGACTTCACAGAACCAAAGAAGTTTCTCAGAAACCTTCTTTCAATTTGTTATCTGAGGATATTTCCTTTAGCCATGTAGACTTTAAAGGGATCCAAAATATCTGTTCTCAGATTACACAGAAATAAGGTTAGCAAAGAGATCCACGAAATACAGATGTAACTCTGTGAGTGGAGGTCACACATCACAGAGCAACTTCTCAGAAAGCTTCTTTCCAGATTTCATCTGAGGATATTTCCTTTTTCCCCATAGCCCTCTATGGGCTTCCAAATATCACTATGCCAATTCCACAAGAACTGTCTTAGAGAAAGGCTTCCTGAGGGGAAAGCTGTGACTCTGTGAGATGATATCACAGAACACAAAGAAGTTTCTCAAAAGACTTCTTTCTCTTTGTTACCGGAGGGTATTTCCTTTGACCCTATAGTCTTCAAAGGGATCCGAAATATGTGTTCTCAAATTCCACAGAAATAAGGCTAGCAAAGGGATCCATTAAACAGAGATGTAACTCTGTGAGATTAATTAGCAGAACACTAAACAGTATCTCAGAAAGCTTCTTTCCAGATTTCATCTGATGATATTTCCTTTTTCACCATGGCTCATTATCGGCTTCCAAATATCCCTTTGCCAATTCCACAAGAACTGTCTTAGCGAAAGGCTTCTTGAGGGGAAAGCTGTAACTCTGTGA
>NW_012103797.1:3637-3876 GCF_000951045.1 Mandrillus leucophaeus
ATCCACGAAATACAGATGTAACTCTGTGAGATGAATTAACGGAACACTAAGCAGTTTCTCATAAAGCTTCTTTCAAGATTTCATCTGGGGAAATTTCCGTTTTCACCATAGCCCTCTATGGGCTTCCAAATATCACTTTGCCAATTCCACAAGAACTGTCTTAGCGAAAGATTTCTTTAGGGGAAAGCTCTAACTCCCTGAGATGATTTCACAACACAGAGAAGTTTCTCAGAAAGCTT
>NW_012103798.1:0-31592 GCF_000951045.1 Mandrillus leucophaeus
AAAAAAAAAAAAAAAATTATAGGGACTGGCTAGATAATTCTATGTGGGGGGAGGGAGCAAAAGAGCTATTGAAGTGCAAACGAATTTATAATACACATTTTTTGCTATTATCCATGTTATACATAGCATTGAGGGAATCTGACCAAGAACAATTATTTTTCTCTTTAGAAATCAGAAAGCAAAATTCTATCAGCAAATGATAAATAGAAAGATGTTTGGGGATAGCCCCTGTTTTTGTTCCAAGGTAATTATTTACATAGTAAAGGTAGCTTAGAGCCCTCTCTGATTGGAAACATTAGGAGCAGAATACATTTAAATTTAAATTAGTTAGGTGAATTGGAAGGTAGTGGTGGTGGTTGCATAACTATTAGTATACAAACACTACTGAATTGTACACTTTAAAAGGGTGAAATTTATGGTATATGAATTACGTATCAATAAACCTATTCTTCAAAACAGCAAAGGAATGTCTATATAGGATTTTAGGCATCTTTTCTTAAGATCTAAGTAAATTATAAATAAGTATTCACCTCTACCATTTCCCTAAAAAAGATTATTTCTCAAATAAGACCACAGAATCACATTTCCATCTTTAAACAGCAGGCAAAAACAAATAAACAAGATCCAAAACATGATTCCAAGCTTATCAGAACTTTCACCATCATTTCATCTCAGTGCTCTGCAGCTTTATGCTTTCCAAGGTACTACTGAGGACTCTGAAAAAGATTTAGACCCTAGTCTGTCTGCTAAAGCAATTATTTTTCCTTTAAGAGAATTTTTTGCTAAAGTGAAAATATCCTAGGCAATGCAAATCTTGGCCCTTCATAGAGAAGAGAACAACTTGCTGAATCATGTTTATTAAATATTAATTATGCAAAACCAAAAGCGAAAGTTATTATTCTGGCAGACAAGCTTTAAATAAGGCAGTGAGTTGAGGAAAGAGTAGTTGCTCATATTCTTAAACCCCCAAACATGTTCATCAGCTTTGGCTTAGTCTTTTGCTAGAGAATGCAGGCTCTTTTTATTTTTAACTCTCTTAACTAACCATACAGATAAAACTGATTGAAAATGGGTGTACCTGGATTTCTCAGTACCCATTTGTCATGTTAAATCACAGTCCACTTAATTTGAGAAAGAGAATGTTTTCTAGGTGACATAGAGCTTCCTAGAGTCTCTCTGGCATATTCATCCCTCATGGAGGACTCTGTTGTCAAATGTATCACAGCCTCCAGACTGTGGGCCTGCTGAAAAGGTGAGTAGGAGTGTTCAGGGAAAAAGCCTCCCAGCCTAACCTCTGTGCAGGCTGCTGCTGTCCATCACATGGGCAGCTTAGGGCAGGGGATTCTGGGAAAGGTGAATGCAGATTTACTTTCGGTCATTGATTCTGGCTTTTAATTCTTGAATTTTAACATGCACCTCCCTCTGCACTGTCATTACAGTTTTTTTATTATGCCTACACTTTAAAAAAAAAATTTCTCAATTTAATAGGACTAATGTCCCCTATACCTGTTAATATTGGCTGTATTCAAACAATAATTGGCATTTTTGTTTCTCTAATTCCAGGGAGAGGGGTAAACCAGATGTTTGTCTAATGGAGCATTTCTATCTCTGTTCTCAGAAAACCTTTTTGTATAATTTGTTATTTATTTTTCTTTCTGGCATTTTCTGTCTCCATTTCAGTGCAGTAAGAGGAGCTTTATAGAGTTGTGGAAGTACAATCTTAAACCATAAGCTCCTTATCTCAACCCTAGCAAGTCAGAATAGGCTCTGTCCACAGGAAGAAGGCTCATCTGTAGGCACTTAACCCTCTCATTCCTTTTCTATCTGTAGTTTTGGTAAATTTCAGCTTTTTGTGCTCAAGTCAGTCATCATCACAGTCATGACAGGATCTATGTCCATTGAAAGTACTTAATGAACCGCCACCTGCTCATGGAGCTGTGAAGACAGCATGGCCTTGGACTCTGGGGACTTAGGATCTAAGGCAGACCCCAGAGAGCATGGGTGTGGACTGGATACATGAAACTCCTTCTGGCCCAATCTACCGTGAGAGGTATTAGAGATAAAGGAAGAAACTAACGAACAGATGGTAATATGTTGGAGATGAATAGAGTTCTCCCTGAAAAATAGAGATAGTAAGAAAATCAACAGCTCTCATTTATTGAATGTGTACGATATATCAGGCAAAGATCTAAGGGCATTATCTCATTTAGTCCTCCTAGCAGCCCAATAAGGTGGGAATTATTATTGTCTTATCTTAAAGATGAATAAACCAAGGCTCTAAGAGGCTAACTTGCCCAACGTCTCACAACTGCCAGTTAGTGGTAGAACCAGAATACAAACTGCCTAAGCTATGGATCACCAATTGAATGAACTCCATTCTGTGAGGATGAGTCAGCGTTAAGAACTATTAATAGAATTTTAGGATTAAAGCTTTTCCTTGAGAAAAGTAGAATCATCTTCAGCAAGTCATTGTTGTCACCCTATCCCTTAGTGTTGCCAGAGAATTTTTAAAATAAAACACCTACCCTTTATGAGATTACTGAATTTGTCTGCCTCATGATGAGTGTTTCTGACCTCTGCATCAGTAGATTAAAAAGCTTCACTTTTATCAACACATATTGGGATTTAATGGCAATAGTTTCAGCTTCTTTTCATCCTTCTCCTACTTAGCTTTTGACTAGAAATAGTGGCCTGTGAATCCTTCAGTTTTTATTATAAGTACTTTTTTGAAGTTAATATAAATTGAAATTTTGAAAATCAATGCCATTTTAAATGCATCCAGGTAACTGAATTAGCTGTGTCCTCCCAGAACAGCCACCTCCCAAGAGGGCATCTGTAAGTTAACACAGCGACTGTCAAGGTACATTTGCCTCTGTGTGAATTAGACCTCTAGATGGTCCAGGAAACAGTTGCAGAGCAATATCTGAGGAAATCAGATATTCCACAGAATCCTTGGTTATGTGGCCATTTCTAGTCTAGACAAGGCACTTTTATTTAGTGGATTTGTATTTAACAATATGGCAATGTGGGTTCCTACCTGGGGCAAATGGCTTGTGCTCTCTCAGTTCCCACATCTGCCAGCTCTGCAGGAAGTGCTGACAAGAATTAATTGGCTTTCCTGGGCCCTCAGGCTCAGTTCTGCTTCTCAGTTCCAACAATCCCCACAGGACTCTGCTCCAACATAATTTACTGTCTAGGAGGAGTTTCTGTTTACAAGAGTTCTAACTGATAGGCACCATATCACGTGTATATATTTTTAAATTCAGTGAGTTAGAACCTTGAGAATTTTTCAGGGTATTTAGCTCAATTTTTTAAAATGGGACATAACTACATTCAAAGTATTTGAACTATTCTTTGTTTTTATGATGATTCTAATACGATCCCGTCTAAAATGTGTGAAAACAGTTTTAAAAATAAAATGTGTCATTTACGCAAATAACTTTGCTCCTCTTCTCTTCCTCTAGCTGGCAGTATTTTTAGAGCGTGGTAAAGGGGTCCTTCCAATTTCATACTGGGTTTTCTGAGCAAGACAGAGCTGGTGGGGTAGGAATGGGACTTCTTCCCAATTGTGGATTATATTTATAGCCTCTCAATAATATTTTATTTATGGAATAATATAGATGTCATTTAGATTCTGTTCCCTCAATTATTACTGTACATCTTAGAAGCCCCTGTTCTCGGAGGCATCACCTTGGGGGAAATTATATTGATTCTGTTACACAGGAAAGCAATAAGTCAAAAGGAAGTTGTGTCACACTACAGTGGTAGCCAATTAGTATAAAAATCATGGAAAGTTGGAAGGGAATTCTGCAGTTGTCTCATCCAACTTTCTACAAAGTACTGGTTTCTGTCTAGACAAACACTGGGTCTCTCTCTGCCTGTGTCTACCATGATCAGAATACTCTTGTTCTGAGAATACTGTTGCTCTATTTCATTGTTGGATAGCTCACATTTTAGACTCTTTTTTGCACGATAGATTTAAAATGTCCTCTTTGTAATTTGCATTAATTAGTTGTAGCTTGTTCTCAGTAACTGCACAGAATAAGCCCACTCATTAATGGATTGATTGAACAGTCCATTTATTTATATTCATTTTGAATTGGATGCTTACTATGTGCAATATAGTGTGCCATACGTAAGCATCAAACTCCAGGAGCTGACAGTTTGGAAGAAGGTAATATGGACATATATAAACTGTATGTGATACATGCTACATGAGCAGTATAAATTCAGTGCTATGAGAATGAAGAGGGAGAACAATAGGATGGGATCAGGTCCTGCAGGCATTCGTCAGTGCTGTGATCTGAACGTTTGTGCACCTCCATCCCCCACAAAAATTCATATGTTAAAATCCTAACCCCCAAGGCAATGATATTTGGAGGTTGGGCCTTTGGGAGGTGATTAAGCCACAAGGGCAGAGCTCTCATGAATGGGATTAGTGACCTTATAAAAGTGGCCCCAGAGAGAATCCCTCACCTTTTCTACCATGTGAAGTTACAGCAAAAAGATGGCCATGTAGGAAGTGGGCCCTCACCAGACACTAAATCTGCTGGCACCTTGATCTTGAACCTCCCAGCCTCCAGAATAAATTTCTGTTGTCTATAGTCTACATAGTTTATGGTCTTTTTGTTGCAACCGCCTAAATGGACTAAGACAGTCAGCATGACATTCATCATGGAGATGGTGACATTTAAAGATCCTTATGTTTAATGGCTTGAGATTGAAGGGCGGAGGTTTGGATGTGGAGGTTGGAAGGATCCAGTGTTGAAGAAGTGTTGGGTAGTTTCTATTAGTGGAGATTAGAATTTGAATTGGAGAGTTGAAGACAGGGCTGGAAAAGCTGGTCAAGTGAGTGTGAGACTGTGAAGGGCTTTGTATGCCTGGAGTGGAGGGTGAGAGGAATGGTGGCAACAGGGCTGTGACCAGGTGGAATTCACATCGTCTCAAATGCCAAGCTGCAGAGTTTAAGAATTATCCAGCGAGGCAGTGCAGAGCCCAGGGGCTGGGCACTGAGCAAGTAACACTTGTGTTTAGTGAGATAACTCTGGTGGGAGGAGACAGTGGTCTAGAGGGATATGCAACAGGCCAAGTAGAGGTAATCAGAGCCAGGAGCCCTGTTGTGGCCTCTGCAGTGGGGGAATGGAGTGAGATTTGCATGATAATGACTGAGACACAGCCTTGGAAACCAAATAAACCACCTACTATGTCTTCTCCAGGTTCCCTTTCTCACTCGCCACCTCTCCAGACTATTCATTTATATGGACAAACCCCTCCTCTCCTCACTTTCTGGTGAATAATTACTTATTAACACTTGCAAACAGTTCCAAATAACTGGTAGAGAATCCTAGGATCCAAATATCTGTAGTGAAATATCTATCTCAGGTTGATTTTCCTGCCTCCAGTGAGGTCTACATATAAGTTGAGCCTATATAATGAAAGAAGCTTTAATAATTGTTCAGGATAAATGTGTGTGTGCACCCATGGATTTAAATTTAATAGTTGTTTTCTCTGGTGTTCTGTCTATCCTTAGGCAATAAGGGCAATCTTTACTATTATTCCTTTTGTTACTGAGATTTTTTGGTCTAACTTGAAAAGAGGGGCTGCAATATACAAAAAAAAAAAAAAAAAAAAAAAAGTATAATGAGAAGCCTAGCTGAGATGTATAGATTTGAACTGGTCTGTTGCTCACAAAATTAAGTCACTTTTTAAATGAAGTATCATTAGCAATTTGGGGGAATCTTCTAACCTGTCTTCTCACACAATACTGATATTTGTGCTTAATTCTAAACTTCAAAATTACTTTCCTTGGCCAGGTGGGATTATCATGCCAGTAATCCCAGCACTCTGGGAGGAGGCCAAGGCAGGAGGATCACTTGAGTCCAGGGGTTCAAGACAGGCCTTGGCAACACAGTGAGACCACATCTCTGAGAAAAATTGAAAACACAATTAGCCAGTCATGCTGGTTGCATGCCTGTAGTCCCAGTTACTTGGGAGGGTGAAGTAGATGGATCTTTTGAGCCCTGTAGGTTGAGGCTGCAGTGAGCCAAGATCATGCCACACTACACTCCATCCTGGGTGACAGAGCAAGACTCTTTCTCAAAATATATATATATATGGCCCAGCGTGGTGGCTCATGCCTGTAATCCTAGCACTGGGGAGACCATGGTGGAGGATCACCTGAGGTCAGGAGTTCGAGACCATCCGGCCAACATGGCAAAACCCTGTCTCTACCAAAAATACAAAAATTAGCTGGGTGTGGTGGCACATGCCTGTGATCCCAGCTACTCGGGAGGCTGAGGCAAGAGAATTGCTTGAACCTGGAAGGCAGATGTTGCTGTGAGCCAAGATCGCTCCACTGCACTCCAGCCTGGGCAACAGAGTGAGACTCTGTCCTCCGCCCCCCAAAACAATCACTTTCTCTTATTTTGCAAATATGTGTTGAGTACCTACTATTCATCAGGCCCTGTTTGAGGTGCCTATATTGGTGAACAAAATAGTCAGAAATTCCTGACCGTATGGAGCTTACCATGCTGTGTGTGTGAGTTTCCCTAGCAAGAGGGGACAATCAATGCATAATAAATATGTTAATTATACAGTATTTAAGAAGGAGATAAGCAATATGGGAAAAAGAAAAATCAGAGAAGTGTAGAGGAGAATAGGATTGCCAGGAGTGGGGAGGGGAAGGCAAGTTGAAATTTGAGATGGAGGGTTAGGGTCATTTTTCTTAAAACGGTGACATTTGAGCAAAGATTTGGGGGTGAGAGAATTAGGGATATAGGTATCTGGGAGAAGAGAGTTCCAAGAAAAGGAAACAGGTAGTGCAGAGTGCTGAGGCAGGAAAGTGCTAGATCGGTGAAGAGGCTTTGTGCTTTTCCACTGCCCATAGAGAAACAATAGCTTGTGCAACCAAAAAGAAAGCTAGGAAAAGACAAAAGTTGTTTGTTTGTAATAATGCTGAGTCAACATTACCTGGAAAAAAAAAACAAAAACCAAAAACCTCACAGACTGACTTAACCGGGGCAAAGGGCATTAGGGGAGGTTTCTTGGCTTCCAGGTTACTTGGGTGTGAATCCTGGTTCTGCCACTTACTGCCTGTGAGATCTTAGGTGAGTTATTTAACCCCTTTGTTTCTGTTTCCTCATCTGCAAAATGAGCCTAACAATATTGCCAACCTTCTAGGTTTGTTTTGATTATGAAATGAGTCGATATTAGTGAAAAGTTTAGAACGATGCCTGACACATAGCAAGTACTGGCATGTTAGCTATTGACTTGTTACTGCCACTGTTTTGATTACTTTTATATGTGTTGTTGCTCTAACCTATTCTTCAGGTGTGTCTTAAGAGCTTTGATATTGTACATGCTGTGTGTGTGTTTGTGTATATGTGTGTGTGTAATGTGTTTGTATGTAGATGTAGAGAGTGTGGGACTTAATTTATACAATTGTAAAAATTAGGTTAAAAATCCCACTGCTTAGCGTATAGTGAGGCCTCAATAAATGTTGGTTTTCATCCCTTCTGGTAGAATTTTACAGCAAAGTAAAACAGTGGAGGGTTTTCCTTTTATGCTCACTGTGTTTTTTGTTTTTTTGGTTTTTTTTGAGACGTGGTTTTGCTCTTGTTGCCCAGGCTGGAGTGCAATGGCTGATCTTGGTTCACCACAACCTCCTCCTCCCAGGTTCAAGCGATTCTCCTGCCTCAGCCTCCTGAGTAGCTGGGATTACAGGCATGTGCCAACACGCCCAGCTAATTTTCTATTTTTAGTAGAGATGGGGTTTCTCCATGTTGTCAGGCTGGTCTATGAACTCCCGACCTCAGGAGATCCGCCTGCCTTTGCCTACGAAAGTGCTGGGATTACAGGCATGAGCCACCGCACCTGGCCTGTGCCCACTATTAATGAATATTTTGGCTGGAGTATTAGTAGAATTAGAGCCATGTGAAAATATTCTATAGACTCAAACTTGGAAACCTGTCTTACCCTTAGCACCACCAGTGGAATGAAGGAATTCCCGGTGGGTCACTTTGAATATCACTGGATGGCAATGAATGGGCAGTAGGGGAGTAAAAGAGGAGGGAAACAAAACAAGGAGGAAAACTGAAGAAATAAACAGGGAAGCACACCATTAGGTGTTAGCTATCCTATTGTTGCAGTTACAATCCTGAAGTAGCCTAATTTCCACCTCTACTTAAAGAGCTGTTAATACTTTAGATAAAAAGAGAGTTTCTTTTTAATAATACTAAGATCAAGTCACTGTGTGTTGAGGTGGTAGATGTTGAAAATAAATTTCCTAGTCTTATAGGATCTGTCCCCAGCTTATGTAGTCCTGGCAGTTTATGTGAGCCTCTGGGGTCTGTTACTAGAAAAACACCAGAAATGTGGACTATCAGGGAGATCAGGAAATTTAACATGCTGGTGCTCTGAGGGAGCACCGAGGGAACTCCGAGGACTTGAGGAGAAAGGATGTCGTGTCTCCACCAGGCAGAGGTGGGTGGGTGGGTTAGACAGGGAGAGAGAGCTGACGCCAAGCACCCACTCACTGTCTGCTGCTGCTTTGATTCATAGGTATGGCAGGTGTTTCCAGTGCCGTGGACCACACCTTCTCAAAAACGTCAAAAGATGGGGAAGGATCATGTTACACATCTCTGATTTCTGACATCTGCTACCCACCTCAGGAGGATTCTACATATTTCACTGGAATTCTTCAGAAGGAAAATGGCCATGTCACCATTTCAGGGAGCCCTGAGGAGTTGGGTACACCCGGCCCCTCCTTAGCTGATGTGCCTGGGTTAGAGTCTCGTGGCTTATTTAGTTCTGATTCTGGAATAGAGATGACTCCTGCAGAGTCCACTGAAGTGAACAAGATCTTAGCAGACCCTCTGGACGAGATGAAAGCAGAGGCCTATAAATACATTGACATAACCAGAGCCGAGGAGGTGAAGCACCAAGAACAACATCACCCCGATTTGGAAGATAAAGACTTGGACTTTAAGAATAAGGACACTGACATCTCAGCGAAACCTGAAGGGGTCCGTGAACCTGACAAACCAGCTCCTGTGGAGGGAAAAATCATCAAGGACCATTTATTGGAAGAATCCACATTTGCTCCGTACATAGATGATCTCTCTGAAGAACAGCGCAGGGCTCCTCAGATCACCACCCCTGTCAAAATCACACTGACGGAAATAGAACCTTCTGTTGAAACCACTACCCAAGAGAAGACCCCTGAGAAGCAAGATATATGTCTAAAGCCAAGTCCTGACACAGTCCCCACTGTCACTGTCTCGGAGCCTGAAGATGACAGCCCAGGATCTATCACCCCTCCATCTTCTGGAACAGGTAAAGGCCCTGTTATTGCTTGACTTAGGAAAACCCAGCATATGGAAATCTCAATCCCTAAAACAAATATTAACGAATGACAATTTTCATTCAACATACTTTACTATCTGGGCCCCTTAAATTTCATTTGGTTTAACTAGTTTAATTCATATTCAACGTTTTCAATTTGTTGCTGATTGTACAAAGGTTGCAATCTGGGATTTCTCCTAAAGTCCTATCAGATTTTCTTTGTAAAATATTTTGTTCTTTCTTTGAGGGGAGATGTTAGGATGACATACGGGGAACATTAACATCCTCATGCCGCCCTGCTGTCCCGAGCAGAGAAGGCAGCACTGCCTGCTTCTCAGTTAGCTTTCCGCTAGGGTCTGGGTTGTCTTCGTCTATTTTGTGTTGCTTACAACAGAATACCTAACACAGGGCAATGTATAAGAAACAACATTTATTTCTTAACAGTTCTGGAAGCTGGGAAGTCCGAGGTCAAAGGGGCGCTTCTGGTAAAAGCTGTCTGGCTTGCTAGTGGGGACTCTCTGAAGGGTCCCAAGTGGGTGCAGGGTGTAACATGGTGAGGGGGTTGAGCATGCTAACATGTTGTGCTCAGGTCTCTCTTCTTCTTATAAAGCTGCAAGTCACATTTCCATGATAATCCATTAATCCATTAACTTTAATCCATTACTCCATGAGTGGGTTAATCCATTCATGAAGGCAGAACCTTCATAGCTCAGTAGTTCACAGTCCATAGCCTCTCAAAGGCTCCACCTCTCAATACTGCCACATTGGGTATTAAGTTTAAAGATGAGTTTTGGAAGGGACATTCAAACTATAGCACAGGTCTCTTGGAGACATTATGAGGAGAGCACACGGGCTGTTCTCTCTAGACTTCCTGAAGCACCTCGGCCGGGGCATTTAACACTCCTGTCCCTAGCTCTAAGTCTGTACACTTAAAGGGAAGGAAAAGGTGGACTTCTGGATCTTTTAGGGATGGCACAGACAGGAAGAGGAAACCTGAACAAAGCGAACTCCTCCCTTCCCCTTTCAGTCTCAACACTGTCATTTTATATCTCTAGTTTATTGAAGTTCTGCATATAATTTTATTTTTGAAACTAAAAGATGTACTTCTTTCAACTTTTTAAAGTTTAGACTTCATTAGGCTATGATCTTTTTCAATTTGAACATTCTCCTACTGTGACTCAAGGCTGGATATTAAACAGCACTCATGCATATTCTCTCAAACACAAAGCGGGCCTCTTATACCCCTGGCTAAAGGCCAGAGAGGTGGCAGGAAACTCCTCACCCCACCCTGTGCCACCCTCTTCTCTCCAGCCTTTGAATCTCCACCTCTCTTGAATGCCCATGAGGCATCAGATGAAGAGGACAGTGACAGGTCCTCAAACCTTCCCCTGCCCCTGGTGACCGGCATTCTACCATATCCCAAAGAGCTTTGGTGTGCATCTCAGGTGAAAGAGCTTCTAGTAAACTCTGAAAATGGAGCCAAAGCCTGTAGAGGAGTAGTGATTGCTCTAAACCCTGATGGTATAGTACAAATTCAAGTGTTGGAATAGAACAGAATTAATGAAAGTTCTTCCTATCTTCTTTCCCTATAGATTTTAGCATTAATTCCTTCTTCCCAAAGTTACTTCAGACTCATTCAACTATAAAGCTCCAAGTGTCTTAAAGATTCACTGCACCAAGTCCCTGATTTTCAAATTCACTCAGCAGTCACTTTCTACTTACTTTCTTTTGGTTGGGTACTCTGTGAGGCAGGGGTGATGGGGAATTAACGAAAAATAAAAAACAAAGAAAAACCAGTCCCTGCCTCCAGGGGGCCAGACAACCAAGCAAACAGTCCCAGTCCAGTGTGCTTGGTGTTCTGAGAAAGGGAAATGTATGGTGCTGAGGAGCCCTGGAGTCCAGCGGCTCCCCCAGGTGAACTGCGACCACAGGTGACTCTCAGAGGAATAGGAGGAAACAAACAGGTGAAGGGAAGGGAAAGGTGCCCTTCCAGTGTGAGGAGCTGCATGGACATGGACTTGTGAGGGCCCAGTGAACTTCACTTAAGATGTAAATTGAGATTTGGGTAGTAATGACAAATCAGAAAACCAAGGCTCCAGGTGGGTTAGATACGACTTGCCCCTGCCTAAAACACGAGGTCGGAACACAGGCGAGTTTCCAAGCTTCCTTGTATTCTTTCTGGCAATGCGTAGTAAAACTCTTCTGTTATTTCCTGCCATAAAGATACTTGATGTTCTGAAGATGTAAGTTATATAGTCAGCTATGTTTTACAGAGCTCCAGGGTTGTCCAGTAGTCAGTCCAGAAGAACTTCAGCCAGTCCTCAGGAATAGTGAAATGCCCTAGCACATATAGGTCTAGTTACACAGCACATCCTTCATGTAAAAATTACAGTTTGCAAAGACTTGACAAAGGATCCATTAATTTTTAGGGAATTTCCATTTTTAAGTAGCCGTGGCCCAATGGGGTTCTGGAGAAGGTTCAAGAGAAAACAAAGGCAGATCTGGCTCACGTGACATTGGAGTTCTGTGATGTTGGGTTGCCCACTTGACAGTATGGGGTTAGGACAATGGTTGTCTCTGCAGCTGCAGTCAAGTAAACATTCCAAGCAAGGCTTATTCAGGAAAGAGAGAACGACCCATTACACATTCTCTCCTGTGTTCAGCTCCTCTCTCTATATACATCCCACATCAAAATACCAGAGTCATATGACAACAGATAAGAATGAAATTAACAGAAAGAATCAGCTTTTCACTGAAGCCTTTCTCCCTGCCCTTTTTATCCTGTGAGGTTTCTGACCCCCTTCCCATCTTCTTGTGACCCCTGGCACCACATGACACTGTGCCCATAGACATTAGAGGATATGGGCTTTATTGCATCTGTTGAGTCTTGGATCACTCTGCCATTTCCAGTGGCAACAGATAAAATAAAAATTGAGAATTACACATAATTGTACATAGAAACTGACGAAAAAGAAAGCATGTTAAGCAAAACGTAGTTCTGTTTATCATTGTTTAAATATATTCCTTAAATAAGGAAATTATCAAATCTGGAGAATGACTGAAGAGAAATTCTAATTTAGGTTAGTTTTAGCCACAGATGCTAATGTTTAAGCAAGGTGTCTAATATATTTATATTTCTCCCAATTCCAATGGATTATTCCGTTTTGTAACGTTCTCCAACATACTTACCTATTTTCACTAAATAATATACACTGAGGTGGAGAGGCGAGAATTCTTACAGCTGAAATACTGGAAGTCTCTTTTAAGCCAAGATCAGTCACGAAAAAAGTGAAGCAATTTAGGAAAACATAATAAATGCCCTGATGCAACATACATTGACCAGGAGCACCATGTTGTTTCTGACACAAACACCAAGAGGCGTATTATGATGGTCCTGGCTGTTATGTGAGCTATTAGCCTCAAAAAGAACAATAATCAGGAAGTCATCCTTAAAACACCCCAGTTTCCCTCAAGAAGAAATGAGCAATTAAAAGTAAATCAATTTAAATTTGAAAACTACCATTGCTATTTCCTTGCATTGATGGGATCTTTGATTCTCCTACCCATTTTTAAAGTTCATTCTTTTGTTCAAAAACTATTTAGAGTGACTTCTATACATCAGACATGCACTGGCCACTGAGACATTGTAGTAAATAAGATGCACAAGGTCCCTGCCCTTGTAGAGCTTACCTGCTAGTCAGAGGAAACAGGCAATAAAAAACAAACCCATAAATAAACAGTGTAATTTCACAGTGTGAGCACTATGAAGATTGATAGAGGGTTGGGTGTGAGGGGGCCAAGGACTGCCCCTCTAAGGAGATGACACGTGAACTGAAATCTGAATGAGGAGAAGGAGCCCACAGTTCAGAGAGGGGCTAGGAGGTACCTCAGGTGTGGGGGAATAGCAAATGCCCAGGCCCTGAGTCTGTATTATATGAGAACTGAAAGAGGGCCAATGACACAGGGGAGGAAGAGGGAAGTGGGGCAGAGAACACCACTGGACAGGTAGGCAGGGCCAAAATCATGGAGAAGGAGTTTGGATTTTGTTCCAAATGTAATTGGAAGCCATTGGAGGGTTTTAAGCTGAGAAGTGACATCATTTATTCATTCATCTATTTATTTTAAAAGTATGTGTTGGCCATTTACTCCACATCAGGCATTATTCCATTACTGCCAGGACTCACGAGTGAGTGGTGCCTCACAAGAAAATCCTGGCTGCATGGAGCTTACAATCTAGTTGAGAAGACATACACACAAATAACCAAATGTATAATATAATATCAGTTAGTTATAATGGTTATGAAGAAAAATACAGCAAGGCAAAGTGTAAGGGAGTGGTGGCAGTGGGGGTGAGGAGAGGCTTCTTCGAGGTAACAGCTTGAGCAGAGACTGAATGGAGTGAGGGAGCAAGTCATGTAGCTATCTGAGGAAGCGAGGCGAGGCTGAGGGGCCTCCCAGTGCAAAGGCCCTGAGCTGGGAACGTCTTGTCTGTTCCAGGAGCAGCTGGAAGGCCAGCATGGCTGGAGTAGTGGGGAGGAAGGGAAGTGTGGCAGGATCAGACTTGGGTTTTCAATCGATCCTTCTGGATGCTGCATGGAGAATGAGTCAGGAACAAAAGGAGTCCTAATACCAACATCATTCACAGTTGGACACTGGTGTCTGCAACTTGCTATGTTCACCTGTCCTTTTATCCCTCTCAATTATATCATCATAATTATCATCAGCAGCACACACATCACCCTGGGGTGCCTTTCTTACCCTCTCAATTTTCCTATTTTATCTGATAATTTTAGGTGACTGTTTCTAGCTTTGCAGTGTCAGTCTTGATACATAATAACCAATATCTTAGACGGCCTTTGAAACTGTTGAAATTTTAAACAAAGATATGGAAACTTCTGTTTTGTCCTAAAATTTTCCCTGATTACTCCTATCATTTTGTTAAAAATTTTAGTTTCCCTTAAGAACATAGGGCAGTATCCATAGGAGCTATGAGTCCCTTCTGACTTATGGTAAAGGTAGATTATTTTTAAGGTAGCACCTTCACTTGCTCAAGATGGAACTCCTCAGACCCTTTTCTCCTCCACCCTGCAGCTGTCTGGAATCATCCTTACTCTTGAGTAAATAAAGCAAGACCCTGGACCTTCTTTTTCTGAATGCACTAACATAGTAGTTTTCAACTGGAGGTAGAATTGCCAGATAAAACACAAATAGGTATGCCCTATACTAAAATAATTTCATTGTTTAGCTGACAGTCAAATTTAACTGAGTGTCCTGTATTTTTATTTCCTAAATCTGCAGCCCGAACTGGAGGTGACTGTTAGAATCACACATGGAGTTACATCCAGACCTACTTCCTCTAAGGCAGAATTTCTGAGGGCAGTTTTGAGCTACACACTTGAATAAGAGCCACTGTTGTAAAAATTTGAGCTGTCTCTCACATGAGTGCTATTTATTGAGTACCTCCTGTGTGCCAGGCACTGTGCCGGGTGCAAGGATATGATAATGAACAAACACAACTTGGCTGTACTTTACTCCCAGGGCGCTTTCAGTCTGAGGTCAGGGAGAGTGGGGAAGGGTGCAAGGGCAAAGGTTAATGAAATCATCACACAAACATACAAGGCTGCCTAGGGGCTCCCAGTTGTGCAGAATGAGTGGGCACCAGCCTGTCTCCCAAACAACGCAGCATCAGGCCAGCTGGCACAAGGGTGGGCTGCTCTGCCGTGTGGCCTCCAGGAATATTGTGCAAGCAGGAGTTTCCTCAGTCTTAGCAGTTTGGGTGGTTAGACAGAGGCCTCTGCATGTGAAACCGAAAGGATGTGTGCCTCAGAAAGGGAAGAACCATCCAAGATAAGAATTTTCTTCCCTGTCCCATCAAACAAGCTCATTGTTCCCCTGTTCATTTTATTCACTCAGGCTCACCATTTCTGAGTAGCTTTTGAAACCCCTCTTTTTCTCACTCACCACATGAATCAGACCCCAAGTCAATGATTTCTCTCTTTTCTCTTCTCTTTTTCTCCTATTTCTATCTTATGGCCACCACAACTCATACCCTACCTCCAGTTGTCATAATTCAACAATTGCACTATCCTGTTAATGGGTTATCCTCCTTCTACTTCCCTCTTTTTTTTTTTTTTTTTTTGAGACAGAGTCTCGCTTTGTTGCCCAAGCTGGAGCGCAGTGGCATGATCTCGGCTCACTACAACCTCAGCCTCCCGGGTTCAAGTGATTCTCATGCCTCAGCCTCCTGAGTAGCTGGGATTACAGGTCTCCGCCACTACGCCTGGCTAATTTTTCTATTTTTAGTAGAGACAGGGTTTTGCCGTGTTGGCCAGGCTGGTCTCCCCCAAACTCCTGACCTCAGGTAATCTGCCTGTCTCAGCCTCCCAGAGTGCTGGGATTACAGGCATGAACCACTGTACCTGGCCTTCCCTCCCTTTTAAGCTCCTCCTAACCCTTCCAGGGTCCACTAATGCCTACCTGATAAAAGACTGACTTTTTTTTTCTTTTAAGCTCGGGATACATGTGCAGGATGTGCAGGTTTGTCACATAGGTAAACACATGCCATGGTGTTTTGCTGCACAGATCATTCCATCACCTAGGAATTAAGCCCGGCACCCATTAACTATTCTTTCTGATGCTCTCCTTCCTCCCCCTTCACCCTCCGACAGGCCCCAGTGTGTGTTGCTCCCCCTCAATGTGTCCATGTGTTCTTATCATTCAGCTACCACTTATAAGTGAGAACATGTGGTATTTGGTTTTCTGTTCCTGCATTAGTTTGGTAAGGATAATGGCCTCCAGCTGCATCCATGTCCCTGCAAAGAACATGATCCTGTTCCTTTTTATGGTTGCATAGAACTCCATGGTGTATGTACCACATTTTCTTTATCCAGTCTATCACTGATGAGCATTTGGGTTGGTTCCATGTCTTTACTATTGTAAATAGTGCCACAATAAACATACGTGTGCCTGTATCTTTATAATAGGATGATTCCTATTCCTTTGGGTATATACCCAGTAATGGGATTGCTGGGTCAAATTGTATTTCTGCCTCTAGGTCTTTGAGGAATCGCCACACTGTTTTCCACAATGGTTGAACTAATTTACACTCCCACTAACAGTGTAAAAGCGTTCCTTTTTCTCCACAACCTCGCCAGCATTTGTTGTTTTTTGACTTTTTGGTAATAGCCATTCCGACTTGTATAAGATGGTACCTCATCGTAGTTTTGATTTACCTTTATCTAATTATAAGTGCTGTTGAGCTTTTATTCATATTTGTTGTCTGCTTGTATATCTTCTTTTGAGAAGTGTCTGTTCATGTCCTTTGCCCAATTTTTAATGAGGTTTTTTTTTCTTGTAAATTGCTTAAGTTCCTTGTAGATGCTGGATATTAAACCTTTGTCAGATGCATAGATTGCAAATATTTTCTCCCATTCTGTTCTGTTCACTCTAATGATAGTTTCTTTTGCTGTGCAGAAGCTTTTAGTTTAATTAGATCCCATTTGTCAATTTGAGCTTTTGTTGCAATTGCTGTTGGTGTCTTTGTAATGAAATCTTTGCCCATGCCTATGTCCTGAATGGTATTGCCTAGATTGTCTTCTAGGGTTTTTATAGTTTTGGGTTTTAAATTTAAGTTTTTAATCCATCTTGAGTTGATTTTTGTACATGTATAAGGAAAGGGTCCAGTTTCAATTTTCTGTATATTGCTAGCCAGTTATCCCAGCACCATTTATTAAATAGGGAATTCTTTCCCCATTGCTTGTTTTTGTAAGGTTAGTCAAAGATCAGATGATTGTAGGTATGTGGTCTTATTACTAGGTTCTCTATTCTGGTCCATTGGTCTATGTGCCTGTTCTTGTACCAGTACCATGCTGTTTTGGTTACTGTAGCCTTTTAGTATAGTTTGAAGTCAAGTAGCATAGTGCCTCCAGCTTTGTTATTTGTCTTAGGATTGTCTTGGCTATTCTGGCTCTCTTTTGG
Source organism: Mandrillus leucophaeus (assembly GCF_000951045.1). Lineage (NCBI taxonomy): Eukaryota > Metazoa > Chordata > Mammalia > Primates > Cercopithecidae > Mandrillus > Mandrillus leucophaeus. The sequence continues at coordinate 17,320 of NW_012103798.1, forward strand.
TTCCAAATGAATTTTAAAATAGTTTTTTCTAATTCTGTGAGGAATGTCAATAGTAGTTTAATGGGAATAGTGTTGAATCTATAAGTTGTTTTGGGGAGTATGGCCATTTTCATGATATTGATTCTTCATATCCATGAGTATGGAATGTTTTTCCATTTCTTTGTGTCATCTCTGATTTCTTTAAGCAGTTGTTTGTAGTTCTCCTTGAAGAGGTCCTTCACATCCATTGTTAGCTGTGTTCCTAGGTATTTTATTCTTTTTGTGGCAATTGTGAGTGGGAGTTCATTCATGATTTGGCTCTCTGCTTAAGTGTTGTTGGTGTATAGGAATGCTAGCAATTTTCGCACATTGATTTCATATCCTGAGACTTTGCTGAAGTTGCTTATCAGCTTAAGAAGCTAATGGACTGAGAAAATGGGGTTTTCTAGATATAGAATCATGTCATCTGCAAACAAAGATAGTTGGACTTCCTTGCTTCCTATTTGAAAACAATTTATTTCTTTCTCTTGCCTGATTGCCCTGGCCAGAACTTCCAATGCTGTGTTGAATAGGAGTGGTGAGAGAGGGCATCCTTGTCTTGTGCTGCTTTTTAGTAGGAATGCTTCTAGCTTTTGCCTATTTAGTATGATATTGGCAGTGGGTTTGTCATATATGGCTCTTATTATTTTGAGGTATGTACCTTTAATACCTAGTTTATTGAAAGTTTTTAATATGAAGGAATGTTGAATTTTATTGAAGGCCTTTTCTGCATCTTTTTAGATAATCACGTGGTTTTGTCTTTAGATCTGCTTATATGATTAATCACATGTTTTGATTTGCATATGTTGAACCAAAGTTGCATCCCAGGAATGAAACCTACTTGATGGTGGTGGATAAGCTTTTTGATGTGCTGCTGGATTCAGTTTGCCAGTATTTTATTGAGGATTATTGCATCAGTGTTCATCAACAATATTGGCCTGAAGTTTTATTTTTTTGTTGTATCTTTTCCAGGTTTTGGTATCAGGATGATGCTGGCCTCATAGAATGAGTTAGGGAGGAGTCCCTCCTTTTCAGTTTCTCTGGAATAGTTTCAATAGAAATGGTACCAGCTCTTCTTTGTACCTCTGGTAGAATTCAGCTGTAAATATCCTTGGTCCTGGGCTTTTGGTTGGTTGGTAGGCTATTTATTGTTGTCTCAATTTCAGAACTTGTTATTGGTCTATTTAGGGATTCAGTTTCTTCCTGGTTCAGTCTTTGCAGGGTGTATGTCTCCAGGAATTTATCCATTTCTTCTAGATTTTCTAGTTTATGTGCATAGAGGTGTTTATAGTATTCTCTGATCAGTGTTTGTATTTCTGTGGGGTCAATGGTGATATCTCCCTTATCATTTCAGATTGTGTTTATTTGATTCTTCTCTCGTTTCTTCTGCATTAGTCTAGCTAATGGTTGATTTAAAAAGAAATTTAAAAAAAAAAACAGCTCCTAAATTTGTTTATTTTTAAAGGGTTTTTCATGTTTCTGCCTCCTTCAGTTCATCTTTGTTCTTGTCTTCTGCTAGCTTTGGGGTTTGTTTGCTCTTGGTTCTCTAGTTCTTTTAGTTGAGATGTTAGGTTGTTAACTTGAAATCTTTCTAGCTTTTTAATGCGGGCATTTAATGTTATAAATTTCCCTCTTAACACTGCCTTAGCTGCATCCCAGAGATTTTGGTATGTTGTCTCTTTGCTCTCCTCAATATCAAAGAACCGCTTGATTCCTGCCTTAATTTTACTATTTACCCAAGAGATTCAGGAGCATGCTGTTCAGTTTCCATGTAGTTGTGTGGTTTTGAGTGAATTTCTTAATCTTGAGTTGTAATTTGATTGTGCTGTGGTCTGAGAGACTGTTTGTTATTATTTCACGTCTAATATTGTCATTGGGGTGTTAAAGTCTCCCACTGTTATTGTATGAGAGTCTAAATCTCTTTGAAGGTCTCTAAGAACTTGCTTTATGAATCTGGGTGCCCACATGTTGTGTGCATATGTATTTAGGATAGTTAGCTCTTCTTGTTGAATTGAACCCTTTACCATTATGTAATGTCCTTCTTTATCTTTTTTGGTATTTGTTGGTTTAAAGTCTATTTTGTCAGAAACTAGGAGTGCAACCCCTGCTTTATTCTATTTTCCATTTGCTTGGCAAATTTTCCTGCATCCCTTTGTTTTGAGCCTACATGTGTCTTTGCATGTGAGATGGGTCTCTTGAAGACAGCATACCAATGGGTCTTGGTTCTTTATCCAGCTTGCCACTTTGTGTCTTTTAATTGGGGCATTTAGCCCATTTACATTTAAAGTTAGTACAGTGATGTGTGGGTTTGATTCTGTCATCACGATGCTAGCTGGTTATTTTTCAGACTTGTTTATGTGATTGCTTCATAGTGTCACTGGTCTGTATAGTTCAATGTGTTTTTGTAGGGGCTGGTAATGGTTTTTCCTTTCTATATTCAGTGTTTCCTTCAGGAACTCTGGCAAGGCAGGCCTGGTGATAACTAATGCTGAGGGAAATAAGATCCATTTCCTTGTCTGAAATGGATCTTATTTCTCCTTTGCTTATGAAGCTTACTTTGGCTGGATATGAAATTCTGGGTTGGAAATTCTTTTCTTTAGGAGTGTTGAATATTGGCCCCGAATCTCGTCTAGCTTATAGCGTTTCTGCTGAGAGGTCCACTGTTAGTCTGATGGGCTTCCCTTTATAGGTGTCCTGGCCTTTCTCTGTGGCTGCCCTTAACATATTTTCTTTCATTTTGACCCTGGAAATTTTGATGATTATGTGTCTTGGGGATGATCTTTTCATTGATTATCTTGCTGGGGTCCTCTGCATTTCCTGAATTTGAGTGTTGGCCTGTCTTACTAGGTTGGGGAAATTCTCCTGGATAATATTCTGAAGTATGTTTTCCAGCTTGGTTCTATTCTCCCCATCTCTTTCAGGTACCCCCATTAGCTGTAGATTCAGTCTCTTTACATAATTCTATATTTCTCAGAGGTTTTGTTCATTCCTCTTCTTTCTTTTGTCTCTATTCTTGTCTGCCTGTCTTATTTCAGAAATATACTCTTCAAGGTCTGAGATTCTTTTCTCTGCTTGGTCTATTTTGCTATTAATACTTGTGATTGCATTGTGAATTCCTTGTAGTGTGTTTTTCAGCTCCAGCTGGTTGGTTATGTTCCTGTCTAAACTGGCTATTTTGGCTGTCAGCTCCTGTGTTGTTTTATCGTGATTATTTACTTCTTTGTCAATGGTTACCACATGTTCCTTTAGTTTAGCAAAGTTTTTTTATTACCCATCATCTGAAGCCTACTTCTGTCATTTCAGCTGTCCCAGCCTCAGCCCAGTTCTGAGCTCTTGCTGGGAAGGTTTGCAGTCATTTGAAGGAGAAGGGGCACTCTAGCTTTTTGAGTTTTCAGGGGTTTTGCACTGATTCTTTCTCATTTTTGTGGGCTTAACTACCTTCAATCTTTGAGGTTGCTGACTTTTGGATGGGGTTTTTATGGGTTTGTTTTTTTTGTTTTGTTTTATATTTGTTCTTCTTTTAATAATTTGTCCACTCTGCTGTAGGGCTGCTGCGGTTTTTTTGGGGTCCACTCCAGACCCTAGTTGTCTTGGTTTTTCCCATACCTGGAGGTATAAGCAGTGAAAGTTGGGAAACAGCAAAGATGGCAGCCTGCCTCTTTCTCTGGAAACTCCATCCCAGGGGAGTACTGACCTGTTGCCAGCCCGAATGTGCCTGTAGGTGGTGGCTGGAGACCCTGGTTGGGAGGTCTCACCCAGTCAGGAGGAAAGGCATCAAGGGCACACTTAAAGAAGCAGTCTGGCTGCCTTTTGGTAGGGCAGCTGTGCTGTATCCCTTCAGCCCCAATTAATTTGGGCTTTCCAAGCCCCACAGGCTGGACCAGCTGAGAAGCCTGAATGGCCAAAATGGCAGCCTGTCCTGTCCCTCAGGCACTTCACCCAGGGAGAATATGAACAGGGGTGAACAGAGACGCCAGCTGGGAGGACCCACCCTGCAAGGAAGAATGGATTGTGGTCCCACTTAAAGAAGCAGTCTGGCCATGCCTCGACAAAATAGCTATGTCATGGTGAGGAACTGCCTCTGCCCCTGTCAGCTTGGACTCTCCAAAGTCCACAGGCTAGAATGCCAGCCCAGGGGGGAGCCCCTCCCCTCCTCTGAGCACTCCATCCCAGGGAGAGATCAGAGCTCTGTCCCTAATATGTGCCAACAGATGTGGCTGGAGGGTCCAGCTGGGAGGTCCCACCTAGTGCGGAGGAATGGATGGCAGCCCTGCTTAAAGGAGCAGTCTGGCCAGCACAGTGGCTCATGCCTGTAATCCCAGCATTTGGGAGGCCAAGGTGGGCGGATCACTTGAGGTCAGGAGTTCCAAGACGAGTGTGGCCAACATGATGAAACCCTGTCTGTACTAAAAATACAAAAATTAGCCAGGCGTGGTAGGGCACCCCTGTAATCCCAGCTACTCTGTAGTCTGAAACAGCAGAATTGCTTGAACCTGGGAGGCGGAAGTTGCAGTGAGCAGGGATTGCACCACTGCACTCCAGCCTGGGCAGCAGAGCGAGACTCTGTCTCAAAAGAAAGAAAGAAAGAAAAAAATCTGTCTGACCACAATCTGGCAAAGCCCCTGTGTTGTGCTGTTGGAGGGACCCTTCCTTCACTGGACCATTTGGACTCTCCAAAGCCCACAGGCTGGAATGACTGAGTTGACCAAACTGTAGAGATGGTGACCCCCACTCCCACCAGGACTCCATCCAGTCTCAGGCAGGCTCTACCCTGTTGCTGGTGGCTGACTGGAATTCCAAGCCAGTGGGCCTTATCTTGTGACGTGCCATAGAAGTGGGGCCCACAAAATGGCACTGCTTAGCTCCCTGGATTCTGCCCTTTTCCTAGGGGTATGTGCGGACCTCCCACCTTGCCTAAGTAGCAGGCACATTTGTTGGGGGATCCTGGGGCTGGAGTATGCAAAGCTCCTGGGTCTCTGTGCATGCCTGAGCGGCTGCTCTGCCAAGACTCCACATAGGTCTGTGTGTTGGATCCAAGGCCCTGGTGGCATGGACTCATGAGGGGATCTCCTGATCTGAGAGTTGCAAAGATCCATGGAAGAAGTGTGGTTTTCCGGGATCACACAGTCACTCACTGCTTCCCTTGGCTGGGAGGCAGGGGGGTTCCCTTGGCTTTGTGTTGCTCCTGGGTGGACTGTCACCCCACCCTGCTTTTCTTTATTCTCCATGTGTTGTTTTCCTAATCAATCCCAGTGGGAGAACCCGGATATTTTAGCTGAAGGTACCGTATTCATTTGCCCCTTTCGTTCCTCTCCGTAAGTGCCAGGGACTGCAGCTGATTATATTTGGCCATCTTGGCCCCTCCATATGCCTATTTCTTCAGGACTGACTTTTGAACTAGTTTTCAGGGCCTTCCATGACCAGGGGTCTGCTTCCATTTTCAGTTACATCAACCCTGCATCATTCCCAACAATACTCCAGTTAAACGTTTGACTTTGTCCTTCTTTGAGCAGACCCCTTCCTTTTTCACCTCCATACCTTTGCTTTTGGAGTTCACTCTTGGACAATGCCTGCCTTTCAAGGTTCTATTTGTGTTCCAAGATCAATTCAAGTGCAGCTTCCTCAATGACCTCCTCTAAGTTCCTCTAGAACGTTGTACAGCACAATTGCACCTAGCCCATTCTGTTTTGTTTTCTTCTAATTCTCTGGGAGAGGCAGGGAATACTGTGAGTCATAAACATAGTAATGGTAATTGGGACCTAGTGATGGTGGAAATGGGTAAAATCACCTTGAGATGGACTGGAATAAGAAGAAAGCCTAGGGAAGAACTCTGGGGGAGACCAACATTTCATATCTGGAAAGAGATGAGATCCAGGAGAGCTAGGAGGAAAATCTGAAGAAAGTAGAGTTGCAGACACCAAAGGAGGAGTGGGAAGTATGTCAAATACTGTTGAGAAGTCAAATAAGATGAGAACTCAAAAGCGACTGGGAAGTTGCCAGTGAACTGAGACAAGCGGTAAGGGTACAATCCAGAGTGAAATAATGTATTCACTATAATTCAGGTAAATCCCAAAATCTTGGTAGCTTAACATAATAAAAGCATTACTTCTCACTCATAATACAGACCAATGTTAGTTCTCCTGTAAGTTTAAATTGAAGGCCAAGCTTCCTTCTGTTTTTTTTTAAAACAGCTTTATTGAGATATAATCCATATACTATACAATTCATTTAAAGTGTACATTTCCATGGTTTTTAGTATATTCACAGAGTTGTGATCCATCACTGCAATAAATTTTAGAGCATTTTATTACCCCAAAAGGAAACCCTGCACCCCCTTTTCTCACCCTCCAAATCTCCTCACTCCCTACAACTACTAATCTACTTTCTTTCTCTATAAATTTACTTATTCTGGACATTTCATATGAATGCAATCACATAATATGTGGTCCTTTGTGACTGTCTTATTTCACTGTTTTCAATATTTAGCTTTGTTGTAACACATATCAGTACTTCATTCCATGTATGGATATATTACATTTTTATTTATCCATTTATCAGTTGATGGATGTTAGATTGTTTCTACCTTTTCTGGCCATTATGAACAATGCTCTTATGAACATTCATATACAAGTTTTTTGTGTGGACATATACTTTCATTTCTCTTGGGTAGATATCTAGCAGTGGAATTACTGGGTCATATGATAACTCTATGTTTAAATGTTTAAGGAGCTGCCAGGCTTTTGTCCAAAGCAGTTACAACATTTTTCATTCCCACCAGCAGTGCATAAAGGTTCCAATTTCTCTAAATCTTTGCCAGAACTTGTTTTTATCTGACTTTTTGATTATAGCCATCCTAGTGGGTATGAAGTGGTATCTCACAGTAGTTTTGATTTGCATTTTTTTGGTGAATAATGACGTTGGGCATATTTTCATGTGCATTTTGGCCATTTGTAAATTGCCTTTGGAAATCTATCTATTGAAGTTCTTTGCCCATTTTTAATTGGCTTGCCTTTTATGATTGAGTCATAATAGTTTTTTATATATTCTAGATATGAGTCCCTTATCAGATATATGATTTGCAAATATTTTCTTCTGTTCTATTGATTGTGCTTTCACTTTCTTTATGGTATTCTCTGAAGCACAAAAGCACAGTATATTAATTTTTCTTTTGTTGCTTCTGTTTTTGGTGTCATATCTGTGAAACGATTGTCTAATCCAAGGTCATGAAAATTTACTTCTATGTATTCTTCTAGAGTTTTATGATTTTAGCTCTTATATTTAGGCTACTGACCCATTTGAAGGAAATTTTAAAATGTGACATGAGGTAGGGGTTTAATTTCATTATTTTGCTTGTGGTTATCCAGTTCACTTTTCCTCTGCTTCTCATGTTCCAAAATATAACTTGCCACATCTCAGACTGCATCCCCCTTTTAAAAAGATGTAGCTTGATATAGTGTAAAACACATGAAATAGACATGCATTCAAATTCAGGTCAAATAATTTCTAACCATCTAGTTATATCATCTAGGGCCCTAGCAGGAAAAAAGTGACACACTCAAAGGTTGTGACTGAAGAGAGTTTAAAGAAGGGGCTAATTACAGATGTGTAAAGATGGCCAAGAAAACCAACAAATGATGCCAAAGCCTTAACATTAGGGAGGTGTTACTACCCCTAGACCTAAAGACCAAGAGGAAGGAACAGCATTCTTGAAGCCTGCGAAGAGCTGGAACTTCAGAAGCAGCAGGGGGTATAAATAGCTGAACATCTCCTTCATCCCAACCCTCAGGCTTCCTATTGGCTAAAAACAACCAGGAACCAGAGGGACAGAAATCCTGGGTATGCCTTCTATATAGGTCAGCCTCTCACAGCATAGGAGAGGGCAGAGAAAGGAATGGATCCAAGCAGGCAAAGAGAGAAAACCACTACAGTGACCTTGGACAAGTAGCTTAATCTATTGTCCCTAGACCCTAAGTTCCATGTGTAAAATGCCTGGCACCCAGCAGAAGATGCTGCTGCTACTAGCAGTGCTCTGGAGGTACAGAACATTTCCTAATTTACGCCACTCCTTATCTTCTTTCTCAGTGCTCTGGACAACCATTCAGAAGTAAACTGGTGAAGCTTTTACACTTTTCCGCTGTCTGAAATTGTATCAAACAACTACGTGTACAACTTATTAAGGAACTAACTCCTGTAAAAATAGAGTTGGGGATCATAAAATAAATTTTTAAAAACAAGAATCATATGAGAGCTAATGAAGTAGTTGTTGTTTTAAGTTACTGAAAAAAGGGGGGAAACCCATAGATCATATCCTTCCTCTGCTTAAAGCCCTCCAATATCTTCTAATCTCACCCAGAATAAAAGCCCTATGAGATCCTACATGATCTGCCCCTACTCCCCATGTCACTGATCTCCTATTTCTTAACTGATTCACTTTGCCCAGACACAATGGCCTGCTTATGATACCTGGGAATCAGGGCAGCTCCCACCTCTGAGCCTTTGCACTATATGTTTCCTCTGCATGGCGTGCTTTTCCTCTGGATATCTTCATGAGTCACTCTCTCACCTGCTTCAAGTGTTAAATGTAGGTTACTTTCTCAATGAGGCCTATACGGACTCCCCTGTTTAAAATTGCAAACTCATCTCCACCCTGACCCAGAACTTGTGTTTCCCTTACCCTACTCTACTTTTTTCCATAGCACTTAACATCTTCTAACATACTATATACTTTACTTATTTACTATATATATTGTTTGTATATTGTGTTCCCTCCACTAGAGTATAAGCAGAGACTTTGTTACCTGTTTCATTCACTAATATATCCCAAGTGTGTAGAAAAGGGCCTAACACATATTAGGTTCTCAATAAATAACAGATGAATGAATATGGATAAAGAATAAAATCAATTCTGCTTCATAAAGAATTAGGAAAATCTAAAATGTTTTATCCATTGGTGTTCTCCCACAGTCCTAAAGCCACAGGTCCCTCAAAGCTTTGGATAAATGCAACTAGTTATTGCTAACAAAAGGACCAGATCTCACTAAGATATTCTGAAATAAAGCCCTTCTGTATGGCAAGGGAAAACAAAGCTCTTGAACACTGTTGTCATGGTGATCCCAGGTCGTCTCATCTACGGGAGAGAAAGCTCAGCAAGATTGCCAGTGTAGCCTTTAGGCCATCTGGATAAACATCAGGCAGAAGGCAGGCATTCATCCAGGGGTCCAGGAGTGACTCTCAGGTTTTGTTCTTCTTGAGAGGAAGTGAAGAGAGAAGAAAGGGAAAGAATACAGTGGGCTGCCACTATGGGAAGCCTTGCAGGATAGTCCATTATGGCAATCTGCACAGCCTGCTTGGTGGAATTGGCAGAAGTGATCTCTTACATTGCTCCACTTAGTGGCAAAAAAAAAAAAAAAATACTGATTCTTATGGGAAATATAAAGCTCAGAAGTCAAGTTGTATCCAAGGCTCAAAATTACCTGTCTTTGTCTTGCTAAAGGAGAGGATGTAAACAGCAATGGACAGGGAATAATAGATGATTTTCAGATTTGTTGATATTGGTGAGTCCAATTAGAGAGCTGTATACATCAGATTATCTGATAAAATCTGTGAAATTGAAAAAGTTCTCTGAGAGAATGAATCAGAAATTAAAACGATGACTTGTATAATCTTCTCTGCATTGAAACAGGAAAACCAACTGAGATTCTGTTGCTAAGATATTGCTGGGTCATTTTTTAAAATAGCTAGCTGAAGATAGATAGGTCTGTAAAACACTGATTAATTGGGCCATAACAGTAATTAGCCTTTTACTTCAGGTGGCCTGTCTTTCCAGCATAGCCCTGGAAACAGATTATTTTTGTGCTAATGAGATATGTGTTTCTCAAGCAATGACAAAACATCTCCCCTAATGGAATTTTGTTTTATCCCTCCTCTCTCTGTCCATCTGTCTGTCCGTGTGTGTGCCTCCCTGGCTCTCCTTCGCTCTGTGGGACGACAGAACCATCTGCTGCAGAATCCCAGGGGAAAGGCAGCATCTCCGAGGATGAGCTGATCATCGCCATCAAAGAAGCAAAGGGATTATCATATGAAACCACCGAGAGCCCACGGCCGGTGGGCCAGCTGGCCGACAGGCCCGAGGTCAAGGCCAGGTCCGGACCACCAACCATCCCCAGCCCGCTGGACCACGAGGCTAGCAGCGCAGAATCGGGGGATTCAGAGATCGAGCTGGTGTCCGAGGACCCCATGGCCGCGGAGGACGCGCTGCCCTCGGGCTACGTGAGCTTTGGCCACGTGGGCGGCCCACCGCCCTCGCCCGCCTCGCCATCCATCCAGTACAGCATCCTGAGGGAGGAGCGCGAGGCCGAGCTGGACAGCGAGCTCATCATCGAGTCGTGCGATGCCTCCTCGGCCTCGGAGGAGAGCCCCAAGCGGGAGCAGGACTCACCCCCGATGAAGCCCGGCGCCCTGGACGCCATCCGGGAGGAGACAGGGGTCCGGGCCGAGGAGCGCGCGCCCAGCCGGCGGGGCCTGGCCGAGCCAGGTTCTTTCCTGGACTACCCCTCAGCTGAGCCCCAGCCTGTCCCCGAGCTGCCCCCTGGAGACGGAGTCCTGGAACCTGAGACGCCTATGTTGCCACGGAAGCCTGAGGAAGATGCAAGTTCCAGCCAAAGTCCTGTGGCCACAAAGGGCTCTGGGCCTCTAGGTCCTGGCCCTCTGCCCCCACTGCTGTTCCTCAATAGGCAAAAAGGTAAAGGATCCGACCGCAACAGGGATGCTTGGTTAGTGTCCTCCCTCTGGGTGCTCTGAGCATTCAGCAGGGGTGGTTCTGGCTCAGCCCCGCAGCCATCCCCATGCTGATCAAACAGTTGACCAGAGAAGAGTTCCAAAGGGGATGGGAGGAGATGAGAGAATTCAGATTTGCAGCTGGGACAGAAGTCGGTGGCAGAACCACATGCTCAGGGCGACTCAGGACTGGCTGAACCGAGCCTCCCTAATAATGAGCGGTTTTGTGTTCACTCCAGGATCTCCTGAATGGAGTAGATGCGCCTGTCTTTCCATTCCAGGACTGGATTTCCTTCCCCAGGAAAGCGATGCTTTTCTTGTTATTGTCCAGGCTCCACTCCAGTCCCCCTGCTCTGTCTCTGTAGGTGCTGGAACCCACCACTACCATGTTCTATTTTGCCAGTCAGGCCTGTTTCTTAAGTGTGCAAAGTGGAGCTCAGCTCCATCCTTTCTCTTACCCAAGGGCAAGGGATTTGGACCTTGATAAGGTTTTTGTGTCCCAGTGAGTCAGGCAAGACAGAGACCACAGTTGGGTCCAGAGTTTTTTCTTGTCCCTAAGCAAGACTGAAGGTGATTCATTCATTTTTAAAGTCTCTTTTACTTAGAATGAATTTAATGTGGTCATTATGTTCTCCCTATGAAAAATTTTGAGGTGAGTCTTCAAATGCAAGAAAAAATGGAAGTCATTATTTGTTTTCCAGACACTATATGTGTACAAGAGATTCTTCCCCAAAAATCGTTCACCACACCTGACTGCAGTTGTCTTATGGAATTCAAGAAAGGAATTAGAGTCACATGACTAAGTGAGGTCCTGCTCATTCTATTTTTGTTAATGGGTGAGGTTAGAGAACTTCTACCCAGTTCCTGGGGAGAGAACACTCAGGTAGGACTTTAAAACAAACCCTAACAACTGTATTCAAGGTCCCTCCCACCCCTCTCTTCTACTTTTCAGCTGAGCTGGGGCTCAGCTGAGGGGTAGTGCTTCCTTTAGAAGTGCTTTATTTGCCTTCGCCTTTTGGAGATAAGTGATTTCAAGGGTACACCCTCTTTCCTGTGCCTCTGCTAACTTCAATGATGTTAGCAGCAGTTAAAGTGCTTCATATAAAAATAGAGAACAAAAATCTTTCTCGTTATTTTAAATTGGAAGCTAGCTGCTAAATTCTTTAAAATTAGCACATTGGAATAGAATGGAGGAACCTAGAGGACTGAAATAAAAAGATACATGGTTGCTGTGGTTCAGACACGTGGCATGGTGTGGGGGCTGATATAATTGACTCTTGATTTCCCAAATAACTCTTCTTAAAGAGCTGAAAGCATATTTCATGTGTGTGATAGGTAGGGAAGATATTTGAAGACAGATGTAACGGTGGGAATGTGTTTGTTGGGTCAATATTAAAACCATTTTGGATTTTTTTTGCTACTCTCCTGACATGGTAGGAAAAGACCCCGCAGCTTGCAGGGAACCACAGGAAACAGTATTAACATGAACAACCTTCAGCCCCTTGGGGCCCCAAGACAGTCAAGCTTGAGTCATGCTGAGCATGTGTTCATGTCACTGTACTGTAACAAGCATGTGTCTCCATTTTATCCCCTAACTAATGTTCCTGAGATAGTCCCCATGTACACAGTGCTGTTCAAATATGTTTATTCTCAAAAGTAAATAAATCTGAGAACTAAAGAGAAAAGGGAACTTTGCATGCCTATTGAGAGACAAGGACAACAGCTGGCACGGACTGACCAGACGCCTGATGAAGAGCTGAGGAGATGGAAAACTGCAGCTGTGAATGCAAAGGCTTCAGAGTATCTTTTATGGCCAATTTGGTGTCATTTGAATCTCTGTAAAAGTTGCCCCATATGGCTTGGACCCTGTGCTGCCAAGTTTAGAAGGTAGAGAGGAGGGAGTGGCAGCCTTTTCAAAAGATGAAGGCATGCCAGGGTGAATAATCTCCACTCTCTTCTGCACTGTGGGGTCCTTTGAAATCTAGTCTCCCACTGAAACTCACTGCTCCACTGCACTATCTATGAAGAGTCTAAAAGGCCATTCTGAGGCAGCCAAGAACTGGAGGTCCTGGGCAGGTGATTCAACAATGCCAGCAGGCAATTTGAGCTCTGAGGTTCTTTTTGGTCTCACTTGCTCTGTCTCAGCAGGTGAGAAAGGATCAGTGCTGCCCAGCCTCCCCCAGGCTGGGTTTTTTTTTTTTTTTTTGACAGAGTTTTGCTTTTATTGCCCAGGCTGGAGTGGAATGGCGTGATCGTGGCTCACTGAACGTGACCTTAGGTGATCCGCCTGCCTTGGCCTCCCAAAGTGCTGGGATTACAGGTGTGAGCCACCGTGCCCAGCCCCAGGCTATTCTTAATCACTGTTGGTGGACAGCAGGTTTGTGCTCATGCCAAGCTTGGTTCCCGGCAGCAGTGAGGTCAGATCAGCTTCTGTGGTTTCCTGCTCTTATCCACTGAAGCTTCTGGCGGTATGCACGCATTTAAGTTTATGCATTCACAAGTATCCAGGGGATAAGCCATCCTGCTGATGCTGGACAGGGTTTCAGAAGAGCCTAGAAATATTTAGAATAATATTTAGGATAAGGTTTGACAAATATTTGATAGCATCATTGCATGCACCAAGGAGGAGCACCAGGGTAACTGCTGCACGGGCTCTAACAAGGCCTGCTTTTGGAGCTTTCTCACCTCTCAGAGACCTCTGCAGTTACTGCACTGGAGACAAAATGCAGTTCTTTCTTCATGCTTCAGTTTTCGTCCTTGTATACCCCTGAGCTCTTGCTGCCCTGTATTTCTGCTCCCCTACACCTTCTAGGATGACCTGTTATAAACATTAGATTCTAAAGCAGGTAGATATGTTTTACTTTCTACAAGGTTGGCCATAACTGTTAGGAATGTCCAAGTAAAAACCTAATTTAAAAATTCTCATAAAAGTGCTAATACCCAGTGTGATTAATCAGGATAGGTATGTGATATTTACCAAACCTAGTTGATTGTAGAATATTTTTTATTAGAGTGTGCCATTGGGTTCATATTCCAGGGGAACACCCTTTGGGAAATCATGGTATCTTTGCCCTTGAGCTTGTTTCCTGCATTCTGATTACTTATCATGCAACTCAAAAGTGTGTGGCTTGGACCAGCCACGTTGATATCACGTGGGATGCTGTTAGAAGTGGGGAATCTCAGGCTCCTTCCAAGACCTACTGAATCAAGATCCCCTGTGCATAAGTGCATATGTGATTCTTACACCCTTTGAAACTTGGGAAACAGGGTTTTTTTGTTTGTTGTTTTTGTTTTTGTTTTTGTTTTTGAGATGGAGTCCCACTCTGTTGCCCAGGCTGGAGTACAGTGGCGCATCTTGGCTCACTGCAAGCTCCGCCTCCCTGGTTCATGCCATTCTCCTGCCTCAGCCTCCAGAGTAGCTGGGACTACAGGCGCCTGCCACCATGCCCGGCTAATTTTTTGTATTTTTTTTTTTAGTA
>NW_012103798.1:31642-87514 GCF_000951045.1 Mandrillus leucophaeus
CCTCAGCCTCCAGAGTAGCTGGGACTACAGGCGCCTGCCACCATGCCCGGCTAATTTTTTGTATTTTTTTTTTTAGTAGAGACGGGATTTCACCATGTTAGCCAGGATGGTCTCGATCTCCTGACCTCGTGATCCGCCCACCTCGGCCTCTCAAAGTGCTGGGATTACAGGTGTGAGCCACTGCGCCCAGCCAGGGAAGCAGGGTTTTAGATGATGGCAGTCTGCTTTCATATTCCTACCTGAAACCGACTCTCTTCTTGCCAAACAAATGGCCTCTCTTCAGTCTCATCTTTCTTGTTCTCTCTTGTAATCTAATATCATACTGATGATCAGTCCTTAAAACGTTAATAATAAAGTAATGTATATTTGTTGTAATAAATTCAAGCTGTACGAAATGGCACAAAATTCAAAGTTAAAGAGTCTGGGCATGGTGGCCCACACCTGTAGCCCCAGCACTTTGGGAGGCCAAGGCAGGTGAATCCCTTGAGCCCAGGAGTTCAAGACCAGACTGGGCAACATGATGAAACTCCATCTCTACAAAAAACACAAAAATTAGTTGGGTGTGGTGGTGCAGGCCGGTAGTCCCGGATTCTCAGGTGGCTGATATGGGAGGATCACTTGAGTCCAGGAGGTCGGGCCTGCAGTGAGCTATGATCATACCACTGCACTCCAGTCTGTGCAACAAAGAAAGACAAAGTTAAAAGTTCCCTACTCAACCCTCCCATCCCTAATTCTCAGACATCACTACAGGCCTTCGTATTGTTGTTTTTTTTTTTTTTTATTGTTCTCGTTCTTTTCAGAGAATTTCTTTAAGTATTCAGGCATATATAGTTTTTCACTGAAAAAGTAACATTATATTGAACATACCGTTTTGTAACTTATTTAACAGTAAAGTTAGGAACAATATCAGCTCACATGGAAATTGTTCACTCCTTCTCAGAACTTTTTTCTCCCTTATTGTACTGATGTTTCTCTTTTTTGGTTCTCCTCGTACCCTCTGACCTCTTTTCTAATCTCTTTTGCTACCTCCCTTCCAGTTCCTCTGTGTTGTCCCTGAGTTCTGTCCTTGTCTTTCTTCCTCCCGCATATCCTTGCTGTCAAGGCTGCTGTCACCCATGCAGGTTTTCAGGCACTGCCTTATGTGTGACACTTCTCAAATCTCTTGCTTTGAAGAAGTCCTCTTTTCTAAACTCCAGGCCGATTTCCCTCACTGTGTATTGGACATTCCATAGACCTCCCAAATTCAGTCTGTCCATGTTAATTTGTCAAAATTTGCTCTTTTCCTTCTTCTGTTCCCTTCATGAGCAAATGAGGTGATGAACACTCAACCTCCAGGACTCTAACCCTCTTACAGTTCTAAGTTCTCATACCTTTTGAATTCTGTTAGGAATTTATCCCATAGACATGCTATAGCAGGTGGGCAAAAATATATAAATTATACACCTGTGTAAATTGAGTCAGAAAGATACATGTGAATATCTTTCCTACAGCATTTTTCATAGTAATGAGAAAGTTGGAAAAAACACTACCAACGGGGAGTTGAGTAAAATGAATTTTCATTCATCCATCCATCGGAGAGCAACAAAATAATTTAAAAGAACTAAGTCTGGATCCAAGTAAAGACTCATTAGCCTGAGGCAAAGTTAAAGTTACTCAGTGCTGACCTGACTATAAATACTTCAGTGGAAGTCTTGCAGTAGTGTTTGGTTATAAAATTATCACCCAAATGATCCAGAATGTTCTTACTATTTGAAAAACTATTATCAAAATAAAAATACAAAAATGTAAAAATTCTCTTTTTGGAACCCTAAAGTATGCAACCAGTGACCCAGGTTGAGAAATATTTCTTTAATCTGGCATGGACTTAAGTGTTGCTTGGGGACCAGGTACCTCAGAACCTTTTGGAGTGCTTGTTCAGAATTCAGATTCTCACTCTACCCCCACCTCAAAACTACGGAATGAGAATTGGCTGGGGCATAGATCTGCACTTTTAATAATGATACTGAAGCTTGAGAATTTCTATTGTAAACAGATGAGCTAAGCAGCCCAGACCTTCTAAGAAAACATGTTGGTGAGCAACAGAACATGTCTGTTGGCCTTAGACATATCATGCTTTTCAATTAAAGATACTGAGGGGGACTCAGCTGTTTCTATCTCTTTCTGTTAGAGAGGTACCTGTCCATGCCCTGGGAGGCAGGCCTCTGCAGCCTCCTCACCCATGACCTCCTCTGTGTATAGCAGTTACAGCAGCTTGAGCCTGGAGGGCTCAGCCCCTTGTGGCAGGGAAAAGCCTGTCTTTCCCTTGGAGGGGTGATTCGTGGGATGGCTACCAGATGGAGGTCTTCTCAAATAGAATAGATTTTCATCTGTCCAGCATTTATGATGTTTGTTATTACTTTTCATTATTATACTAGATATTACTTCTGTCCTGAAATATTTGGGAGGGAACCAAAATAAGTGTGACCCATGTACTTTCTTCTCATAATTCTAAAAAAAAAAAAAGTCATTATACCCTAGTCCTGTATGTATTCACTGTCATGACACTGTATTAATATACCAGGCTGTGAAGATTCTTGGAAAGTCTCTTTCTTTCATGGTACAGATATTAGATTCCACTTGAGCTCTGTGCCCCTCCACTGAAGCTGCTGTTCTTTGTCAGCTTTCAACAAGATGGACCAGTAACTGCTGGATAAAGTGTGACTCCTGTGTTGGTGTATGCTATGCCATGGAAATACTTAGATGGAGACATTGATTTTCCACCTTAGACTATTTTTTTTTTTTTAGACAGGGTCTCACTCTGTCACTCAGGCTGGAGTGCAGTGGCACGATCTCAGCTCACTGCAACCTCTGTTCCCAGGGTCAAGCGATTCTCCTGCTTCAGCCTACTGAGTAGTTGGGACTACAAGTGTGCACCACCATGCCTGGCTAATTTTTGTATTTTTTTGGTAGAGACAGGGTTTCGCTGTGTTGGCCAGGCTGGTCTTGAACTCCTGGCCTCAAGTGATCTGCCCACCTCGGCCTCCCAAAATGTTGGAATTACAGGCCTGAGCCACTGCAACCAGCCCACCTTAGACTATTGAAAGCCACTAAGCTACTTTTGTGAGACTTTGCCCAGTGATAGAAGGAGCTCTTCTGGTCTAGGCAACCCTGGATGAGGCTGCCAGCAGCCAGCTGAATTCATGGCTTTTCCTTCTGAAGCTGTCACAAAATTAGCTCTGTTCCAATTGCATATTGATCTGGGTTTTTTTTTAATGGTGGCTTCACTGAGTGGCGGGGTTTCCTTCTCAGCCTTGGATAGATATTGCTGCCAATCTTGGTGGCACCAGCACTTATTATTTCTAGGGACAGGTATTCTTACCACTTCAATTCCAAGATGTATATAAAGATCTAAAATGGTTATTGTACCTTTGTAATACTTTTAATACCAAATCTTTGAGACACAATAAACCCTCCTGGTAAATTTGGTTTGGGCATGCAGTAGGGCATTGATCACCTCCTAAAATGGAATCAAGTCAACCTTAAACTTGCCTGTAGAGAGAGAACTCCCAGGCAGCAAACATTTTTATGCCTCCAAGAGATAATGCTCCTATTTATTAATAGATGGCAATCCTAATTCCCTATGCAGGCTCTTTTCTCCTCTGTTCCTCACATAGATCAACCTCACTTAAAATAATGGAGTTTGGAGGACATAATTCAGATACTTCTAATTCTCAGAGGCAACATGAAGTCAAGGAGATTCTCTACTCTCAAATGCTAACCCTACTTCCCTCTAAAGTCTGGGTGGGACCCTCATAGACATAGTTTCTGCACATCTAGATTCTATCTTTGTGACCCCACAAAACACTCCTGTAATACAAAAATATAATACATACATTTCACTCAAGGTTATGCCAGTCCCACCAAAGCAATACTTTACCTATTCATACATCCATCTTTCCTTTGATTCAACCAATATGACATAGGAAGTGACTGACACTAGAAATGTAGTGGTTAGCAAAGCAGACTTGAATCTACCCCTCATGGGACTTACATTCTGGTGGAGGAGGGAGTAGACATTAAGAAGAAAATCAACAGAGTGATGTGTAAGAGAGTACCTGGTGGTGGGTGGCACTTAGGAAGGTCAGAGAGAAGGCCTCTGAGAAGGAGGAAACTGAGAAAATCAGCTATGGCAAGAGCTGATTAAAGGAAGTTTCAGACAATAGAAAATGCAAAGACCAGAGACAGGAAAGTTCTGGGGGTATTCTATAAATGGAAAACAAGTTGATGTTGCTAGAATGTGGTAGGCAAGGGGAAGAATAGCAAGAAATGGAGGCAGAAGTTTGGCAGTGCCCTTCCATGCACACACCATGGTGCTAAGCTTGGTCTTTCCTAAGCATACTAAGAAGCCTCAGAAAGGTTTTTAAACTAGAAAGTGACATGACCTCCTTTGCAGTTTTTAGAGGTCACATTGGCTGCGCTAGGGAGAAAGAGCTGAAGGAGGACAAGCAAGCATGGAAGTGGGAAGACAAATTAGGAAGCTCTTGCAGGCATGAGATGGCAATGACTTGGAGAGGTGGTAGCATTGGAAATGGAGGGAATGGATGGATTTGAGATATGTTTTGGAGATGGACTTAATAGGACCTACCGATGCTTTGGATTGGTGGTAGGGGTGACTTTAACCCCAATACCCCTCAAATCATATTTCATTTTTTATCAACACGATGATTACAAAGAGATGCAAAAATATTTACAATGGGGAAAAATACCCCAAACTCTGATGCTGCTTCATTAGTCATTGAACTCATATTTTTGTGTGTCTGCTTTTCAAAATTCTCATCCATTTGAATTATGATAGCACTGAAATGATCTCCCTATTTGAGCACTACATCTAGAGTATTTCCCTGGCCAAGCAATGGGTTTAATGTATTTAGGTGATGGTGATGTTCAGGTGGCTGAAACTGGAGCTGGAATGGTCCAATATGGTACCTGTGGAGGTTAAATAAGACCCCTAGTGAGATAGGTAGGGATTATGGTTAAGCAAGTTGGTTATTTAGAGTTAGATACATGCTTGCCTAGGGCCAAGAAATCACAAAAGCTTCAGAAAGTCTAAAGAACATCCCAAATATGAATCAAAATTATACTAACAGGCAAGGAAAAGTCAGCAGCCTGTCAGAGAGCAGAGGCTAAAGTTAGAGCGAAGGCAACTTTAAAGTAGATACTCAAACTGGGGCTTCAACTTGGGGCAAGCACACTACTCAGTCTGGTTACTTCAGCTCAAGACTGCAGTTGGCCATGGTCTCTCTTGGTGATTTACTCAGAGATTCCTAAGTTGCCCCATCTCTGTAATGGCGCTCCTGGGTTTTAAGTGACCTAGGTTGAAATGGTGGTCCTCTTGGCCAGGCAAAGCATCGATCCAGGACTTTTCTCTCTCCTTGTGGAAGTGGGTGTGAGTGGCAGGAAGAGCAGATTAGGGGCTCAGTGGAACTGTTCAGTTTTTTTAGATAGTGTTTCTCAAAGGGTAGTTGGTAGACCATTTATATCAGAAGCAGTTTGTTGAAATACAGAATTCCTGGGCCCACCCCAGGATTCCCTAGGGAGGGGCTAATGCATCTGCTTCATTAAGTAGCTCCCCAGTTAATTGTAGGCAGAGAACTTAAGAATCATTACTCTAGGGACTATGTCAGGGCTGATCTCTCAACATCCTCAGAGTAATCTTTGGCAGGTTTTTCCTCCAGTGACTTAACTTTTTCCAAGGCCAGTTGGATTTTCTGTTTAGGCTTAGATGTTAGTTAAAATGGTTCTTGTGGGTAAATAGAATTTAGAGTGAAATGTGTACTGTTTACACTTCTAGACTTCCACCTCCTTATGGGAGAGTGAAGGGGAGATCATGTAAACACAGCCTGGTCTTGCCAGCTCACTCCAGGGGATGCCACCTAACATCTCTCCACCCCACAATGCCACTAGAGCAAAGGCCCCAACAGTATATGGTGGGGACACAGAGGAGCTAACCATTTGTTGTTTCAGTAGTTTGGGATCTCCTGGGTCAGAGGAGTCCTCTGGGTGATCTCTGTTCATAGCCTGGAAAATTTGTAGCAGGAGAGGGAGAGGAGTGGGGTTGAGCTGTAGTCTTCCACGCACAAATCAGGAGCAACCAGCATGACTTTATTAAACAAGATCAAACATTTCACTACCACTAATAGTAATCCAGTTCAAAGTTGCATATTCTGGTAAATATAACATTCTGGCTTAACTCTTCCCTTCTGGCAGGCACTTCATTTTCTTAAAACTCTTGACTGAGCACTGAAATCTTGAGAGATTTGTCTGCCTACAAAGCACTTGAAAAAGCAGAGTATGTGTCCCAAAACCTAATTCTTTCACTTCCGAATTCACTCTTGTTTACCTCTCCCTAACATCTCTAGAAGCTCAGTTTGATTCTACTTCGGAAAATGCGGAGAAAGTCAAGTAAAGCAGAAAGTTGCTTTTGTATTGATTGTCCCCACTCACCGTTAATGTCTATTGTGTCTATTGCCATCCAGTGGTTGCCATGAAAATATTCAACCTCTACTTCTTTTTTGTTTGTTTGTTTGTTTGTTTGTTTGTTTAGACGGAGTCTTGCTCTGTTACCCGGGCTGGCGTGTAGTGGCGTGATCTCGGCTCACTGCAAGCTCCGCCTCCCGGGTTCACGCCATTCTTCTGCCTCAGCCTCCCTAGTAGCTGGGACTACAGGCGTCCACCACCATGCCCAGCTAATTTTTGTTTTGGTTTGTTTTGTTTTAGTAGAGACAGGGTTTCACCATGTTAGCCAGGATGGTCTCCTGACCTCGTGATCCACCCGCCTCGGCCTCCCAAAGTGCTGGGATTACAGGTCAACCTCTACTTCTTAACCTCTTCTCACACCACCACAATTTGAAATTTACAATAAGATTTCTTGGTTTATGATGTAAGAAAACATGTCTTTAAATGAATTTACAATGTTCACATGGCTGTACTGTTTCTGTGGTGACTGATTATTTAAATTACCCTCCGAATTTTCCTTGAAACAAGCACAAGGACAGAGTTCCAAAAAATATTTCCAAATGGGTAACTTAGTTTTCAGCAGAATTAATTGTAAGGCTACACCATTTGGCCTCTACCAAAACAAAAAATATAATACCATGTATTTATGAACTATGTAGAATTTATGAACTATGGTTCCCTACTAATTGGAGTTTTGAGTCAACATCTTCATTTCAAATTGAAGTCAAGGGTTGAGGTACAGTTGGTTGTTCTAGGTTATTTCTCAGGGGTAGAAGAACCAGGATTTGAAATAAGAGCTACTCATTTTCAGTCAGTGTCTTTTTCCAACTAAATTGATTTCCAGGTACTTGGCCTCCTTGTAAGCAAAGCTAAATGTTCTCTATGGTAAGTTTCTTTAGAATTTTGAGACTTAAGATTTAATATCAAAAATGTATGTAGATGTAAAGAGTTTTATAATGCTATATAACATAGGCAGCTAGTTCAAGTGTTAGCATGGTCTGTAAGCTGGAAATTCACTCCAATCATTTGGAAAGCATTTAATTATTTTCTTTAGCTTAGCCAATTTATACTTGAATCTTTTTTACATACAAACATGGTTTTCTTAAATGTTGAAAATAAAGAAAATCATGAATAAATGATTCTAGAAAGTTTGGATAGAAGTAAAATAGTCTAATTGTCAATTTATTCCTTTTATTTTCTTCCTCCTCTCTTTGTTGAGGTCCACATTTTTTTTTTTTTTTTGAGATGGAGTCTCACCATGTTGCCCAGGCCAGTGTGCAGTGGCATGATGCTGGCTCACTGCAACCTCCACCTTCCAGGTTCAAGCAATTCTCTTGCCTCAGCCTCCCAAGTAGCTGGGATTACATGTGCCCACGACCATGCCTGGCTAATTTTTGTATTATTAGTAGAGATGGGGTTTCACCATTTTGGCCAGGCTGGTCTCCAACTCCTGACCTCAAGTGATCCACCCGCCTCTGCCTCCTAAAGTGCTGGGATTACAGGCATGAGCCACCACACCAGGCCTAAGGTCCAGATTTTTAATGCCCTTTCTTAGTCCTCTGAAAACAGAATCCTGAAATTTAGAGAAGATTTTATATATTTCACCAAGACATGCTATAGTTCCAAAGCCAAAAATCTTGGCTTTTAATGATTTATAAGTCCTCTTATGATTTACATTTTAGTTCTTATGGAGACATCTTTTCCTCAGGGCCCACTACTCTGGCCAAAAACATAAAGGGACTTGTTGATGAGGAAAGTCTCAGAGCCAAACCTAGAGCCTGAGGGCAAAGTTCTCTGAGAAAGGGATACTTTTGGGGTTCCAGCCTTACTGTTCCTCTGTCAAATTGGAACTGAATTGCCTCTGGGATGAGACATAAGGTCATTCACCTGAACTATTAAGTTTTGTCTCTCCCGCTATATATATTTGCCCCTATAGTTTTTATCAGTGGTCCCCAACCCTTTTGGCACCAGGGACCAGTTTCATGGAAGACAGTTTTTCCATGGGAAGGTGGGAGGGTGGGAAGGTTTCAGGATGAAACTGTTCCACCTCAAATCATCAGGCATTAGAGTCTCGTAAGGAGCACACAACCTAGAACCCTTGCTTGTGCAGTTTACAATAGGGTTCACACTCCTATGAGAATCTAATCTCCTAATGCCACTGCTGATTGCATAGGAGGTAGAGCTGAGGCAGAAATGCTCACTCACCCTCCGCTCCCCTCCTACTGTGTGGCCCAGTTCCTAACAGACCATGGACCAGTACCGGTCCGTGGCCAGGGGTTTGGGACCTGCTGGTTTATATGATACCCATGTTGTAATGGGTAGAGGTGGGTAACTTTCCATCAAATTGATACTTGCTGTTCTGTAGTGTCCTTCTTGGGAAGTGGCTCTCAGTCAGGGACTGCATTTCCCAGCCTCCTTGCAGCCAGGTGAAGCTCTGAGTCTAATTCTTATCAATAGAATGTGAGTGGAGGGGATATGGGTCACATCTGGGAAGATGGCTGAGATGCAGTTGTGCCTTTTCCTCCTTCAAGGCTCTAGACCAAGGGGATGGCAAAGGAGAAGGAACCTGGGCTCCTAAATGACTACCTGGTGGAAAGCTACCTGCTAATGAACACTCACACTCATCTTTTAAATTAGCAGCAACAACAAAAAATTCCTTCCATGTTAAGCCACTGAAATTTTGGGGTTATTTATTACTGTAGCTAGCATTATTCTAATAGGATAACCCATGATGTAATATAAAATTCAGAAAGAAGATCTGTAGTTAGAATGTATGTTGTGGCACATGTCCCATAACTTTATTCATCTTTTTTGTTTCTTTGTTTGTTTTTTTAGACAGAGTCTCACTCTGTCGCCTAGGCTGGAGTGCAATGGCGCAATCTCGGCTAACGGCAACTTCCACCTCCTGGGTTCAAGCGATTCTCCTGCCTCAGCCTCCCAAGTATCTGGGATTACAGGCGCCCACCACCACGCCTGGCCAATTTTTAAATTTTTAGTAGAGACGGTGTTTCACTATGTTGGCCAGGCTGGCCTCAAACTCCTGACCTCGTGATCTGCCTGCCTCGGCCTCCCAAAGTGCTGGGATTACAGGTGTGACCCACCACACCTGGCCTATTAGTCTAATTTTTATAAGCATAATTTTATAAGTCTTGCTTCTTCTCTGTACCTTTCCCCTTTATACTGTCCTTTGCTGGTACTGTCCTTTGCTCAACTGCTAGAATTACTGGTATGGTAATTCTGGGCAAATTTTAAAAAGACAGTTCTGTCTTCAAGATGTTTTATTGCTTCGTCCTGAAATGTTGTCATAAAAACTATACAAATCTTTTATAACCTCAAGGTGAGTAGCTGGCACCCTCTAAAAGCCAGGAGACACCTAGGAAAACTGAAGTCCCTCTCTAGGGCTAGCCTTGCAAACTCAGGAAATTGCTGATTCTCTCTGAATTGGGCAAAGGAGTGAGCTGCCTGAGGGTAAGACATGCCTGCGACTTTATGCAGTGTTTTCCTTAGTCCAAGTCCCCATTCTCAGCAGTAAGTGCTCTGAAGCTTGTTTGAATCTGGTCTAAACCAGAATGCCAAGTTATGAGTTACACTGGAAATGTATGAGGGGAACTTCATCCTAGTGGGGAGCTCAGCTCATTATTGCCTGGAGCAAAAAGAGTAGATTGTTTTCATCGGAAATTTCCATCATGCTTTGGCATCCTGTGAAGCCGTTCTGTTTTCAAAGGACTGGGAATCCTCAACTAGAATCAGAGCAGCTGCTCCCAACCCCATGCCTGCGGTCCTTTCCCCCACCAGTGGCCACTTGTCTAGATTCCCTGCCTCAAGAAACTGTATCCTTTTGATTGTATGTCCCCTTTTCAGTGCGTTAAAAAATCATGCGCCAATTTTATCTGGGTCTTACCTTCTCCATTTACTACTAGCTGTGTGACTCTGGGCAAGTTTACCTGTCTGCATTTTTTTTTTTTTTTTGTCTGTTCAAAGGGGATAATAGTACCTACACCACAGGATTCTTGGGATGATTATTTGAGATAATTTAGGTAAAGTGCTTATCCTCTAATGTTGTTGCTATTTAAATATTTATTTTAATAATAATTATACAATGAGATGGGGCTTTGGGAGAATCTAATACAGTTACTCTTTTTTTTTTTTTTTTTTTTGAGATGGAGTTTCACTTTTGTCACCCAGGCTGGAGTGCAGTGGGGGCAATTTCAGCTGACTACAACCTCCACCACCCAGGTTCAAGCAATTCTCCTGCCTCAGCCTCCCAAGTAGCTGGGATTACAGGCATGCCCCACCACACCCAACTAATTTTGTATTTTTAGTAGAGACAGGGTTTCGCCTTGTTGCCCAGGCTGGTCTCAAACTGCTGACCTCAGGTGATCAGCCTACCTTGGCCTCCCAAAGTGCTAGGATTATAGGCGTGAGCCACCACGCCCAGCCCAGTTATTCATTTAATGCAGGAATATTTTCTGCAACATACTGTTTCATAACGTTTCAGTTAGTAAGTTTGTAGGTTTTCCTCCTATTTTGCAGTTTGATTGACTGCTTTCCAACAATTTATCGGAAGTTGAATTGATCTCACTAGTAAGCTCTTTCCAAAGTATATTGTGGGACAGGTTGCCTCTGGGGAGGTTTCCTAAAGCCAGCTGACCCAATTTGTCATTTTCTGTTGACTGTAGTTTTCAATAATATATGCTTAGTTCCTCACCCATAGTATCTCAAAATGTAATATGTGGATATAACATCTGTAGATCAGTATTTTCTAGTATGCCTCAGCTGATTTAGAATGTCCAGCCAGGGTTGGATACCACTTAGCCCTATCTGTTGTATATAGATTTTTGTTATCATCTTTAGGCCTATGTATTTTGGGGCTCCCTCCACAATCCCCGCTTAGCCTCAGGTGTGTGCCTTACTCTTTTGACTCTGTTAGGCCATACTATAGTAACAAACCTCAAATTTTCAATGTCTTAGCTCAACAAACATTTATTTCTAGCTTTCAACTATTGCTATTTGGTGGAGGCTTTCCTTTATTCAGCTACAAAGGGATCCAAGCTCCCTTTCTTCTGTGCCAGCTGAATCTCAACATATGGCTTCTCAGGTTGCTATGCCAGAGGAAGAAAGAGCTGATACCAGCTCTTAAAAACTTCCCCTGGAAATGACACATGTCACTTTTGCCTATGGCTCATTGACCAGAATTTGTTACATGACTGTATGCATCTTGATGCATGGAGCACACTGGAAATTCGATGAGGTCCTTATCACGGACCTCTTGCACAATGATCTCTTGTCTTGATCTTCATAGCACTTATCATCACCCAGTACATGATGTGTGCCTTCCTTTATTTGTTTATTGCCTGTCTCTCCCAAGTAGACTTTAAGCTTTTTGAGATCACAGCCTTTTGTTCACTGCTATATCTCTAGTGCTTACAGTGATGCCTAGTGAATAGTGGGAACTTAATAAACATTTAATAAATAAGTGAATGGCAACTCCATACATGAAGGTGAAGCCACTGAAGTCTGTTGTGGGATTTTATTGTATGTCAATGTGCTTTATAGCTTGTGTTCTTTTTCAAAAGCACATTTAAATGTTATTGAGTCCAATGAGAGGTTAAAGAATAATAGGCTAATTAAGAAGGGAACATTATATGTGGATCTCCTACTATTACTCATGAAAAGCATTTCTCTCTCAGTTGTTCATTCCTGGAGTGATCAGCCCAGGAGAGGGCAAATGTAGTCAGCAGAGAAGGATGCTTTCTGAGGTTCAGCTGACATAGTCAATAAAAGACTTGAGTTGGCAAAGCAGAAGGTGACATCACTGTGGGCCTGTGTTCAGCCTTTTCTTTACTGAGCTGAGCCTATCGAATTTGCACAAGACCAGTCTGTTGAAACTTTATAACCCCCATAAAATGGAAAACCTTCTGCAATGAATGCTTCTTCTCATTTTGAATACTGCAGAACCCAATTAAAAACAAGGTTTGTTATTAAGGCTAGTATAGAGACAGGCAGTATTATGTTGTGATTAAGGCATGAGCTCTAGAATAAGAAAGATTCGAGTTTGAACCTGAGTCCAATACTTACCTCCCTGAAACTTCCCAAGCCTCATCTATAAAATATGGCTAATAATTCCTACTTGCTAGAATTGTAATCAAATTTAAATTGAATAATACTTTTAAGGTGGTTAGGTTGGTAGAAGAAATGGCAAATTGTAAATGACAGCAATTATTTTCACATGCTATAATTGGATTGTTTTCCTGTACTAGATATGGCAACATCCCCAGGTTATAGTCAGTGATGGGGTTTACTCAGGGAGATGAGAGAATGTGAGGCCACACAGATGGGCTGTCTTTTGTGGATCAGCGGCGACCTGGGGCTTCCAAAGCTGGCTTTCTGGTGGGCCTGTAGCGCATGGCCACGGCAGGCCTGCTTTGCCCCTGAGCTCAGTTGGCAGCCCAACTCCTTTCGTACACTCAGCATCTTTGTTCCCCAGCATGGGCTGCTTTTTCACCATCCAGTGTGGAGCTCACCTGTCACAGCCCACCTCAGGGACATTATTCCCCCCATACTCAACATTTAGCTCAAGCCTCCAATTTTGGTCCTTTCAGTTGTGGCCAGGCTAGCAGGATCGATTCACGGAAAAAACCATTAGGGGAACTTCTCTTTAAAAGGGACTGAATATTTGTCAAGCTTGGAGTGCTGCAGACTCCTCTCCTCTATTTTTAAAGTGAAACTTTACATGCAAAGAAGGTTCAGCCCTGGCTGGGCACAGTGGCTCATGCCTGTAATCCCAACACTTTGGGAGACCCAGCCAGGAGTTTGAGACCAGCCTTGGCAACATGACAAAACCTCATCTTTACCAAAAAAAAAAAATAATAATAATACAAAAAGTAGCTAGTTATGGTGGTGCACTTCTGTAGTCCCAAAATCTCAGAAGGATGAGGTGGCAGGATCTCTTGAGCCTGGGAGGATAAAGCTTCATGATCTGAGAAAAGAAAGAAAGAAAGAGAGAGAGAGAGGAAGGAAGGAAGGAAGGAAGGAAGGAAGGAGAGGGAGGGAAGGAGAGAGGGAGGGAGGAAAGAGAGAGAGAGAAAGAAAGGAAAAGAAAGAGAAAGGAAGGAAAGAAGGAAGGAGAGAGAGGAGGGGGGAGGAAAGAAAAAGAAAGAGAGAAACAGAAAGGAGGAAGGGAGGGAGGAAGGAAGGAAGGGAGGGAGGAAGGAAGGAAGGAAGGAAGGAAGGAAGGAAGGAAAATAAAAGAAAAAGGGAGGTGTTCAGCCCTATGGCTATTTTTTATGGGAAGCTACCTTTGAACAATGAGAAACTTTAGGAATATTTGAAGTAGTATTTGTGGGTGAGGTTCAGTTACATTCTTCCCGTGATAAATATGGAATCGCCTCTTTAGAGTAGATAGACAAATCTCTTAGGGTTTCATCTGTTTCTTACATAAAATGCTTCAGATGACTGCCATTTCTTTCAAAAAGCTCTGTTGTTTTTGTTACATTCTTTCAGTTATCTGAACTGGGAAGTAAGCTTTGGTGTACTTCTAATTCAGGGCAGTTTTTTGTCTGCGTGGACCCCCATAGGCAGGCGGACTGGCACCACGAGGCAGGGGGCAAGATTCTCCTTATAGGGAAGTTTCTTGTAACAACTTGTTTGTTTGGTGCATTGTGCTTCATCTTTTTTATCCACTGTTTACATGCTTTCTAAACTAGTTGTGCATCTGCTCGCTCCAGAAATCCATACAGTGTATTTCACAAGTACTAAGAAATGCCATCCATAAAGTAGAATATATTTTAATTATCCTTTAAAGAAGACAAGATAAGGTTGTCCCTTCAAATACCTAACTCTTATCTATGATTTGAAATGAGTATTCATAGCTCCATTTTTGAGACATTTTTAAATAGATTATTATGCAAAGATGCATACATTGAGCAAACAAAATAGTATTATGAACTTGCATATATAGATAAAATTTAACAATTATTATCATTTTGTCATATTTGTTTTGTCTACTTTTGGGACAAGCATTTTAAAATTAAGTCACAGCCACCAAGACGTTTCACCCCTACATGCTTCAGTGTACATCTCTAAAAATAGGACATTTTCTTATATAACTATAGGTTCATTATTACATCTCACAAAACAAATACTTAACATCATCTAATGCCTAGTTCATATGCAGATTCTCCCAAGAATCCTCCAAATGTTTTTTCTTCCCCTTCAGTTGGTTAGTTTTAATTAACCAATGAGCAAAAATCTCTTAAACTTCTATTTTCCACTACATTAACTATAATAAGAATATGGAACAGTAGAAAGTTCTCTCAGTCTGTATGTTATGTGATGATCAGATGGATTTTCTTTTTTCCCAATATTTTCTTATGAAATTCCTCAAACATATAGAATAGTTGATAGAATTCTTCAGCGCATCCCTGTTTCCATGGTTCTATTTTTAATTTTCTTCCTGACTTCTTAGTAACTGGGACTTGATAGTCTCTACCCCTCAGATTCAGTGAGAAAGTAAATAAGCATTCTGTGGCTCCTTTTTAGGTGGAAGCCTTAAATAATATTTGCAAAGCAGATGGATGTAATTTCTTTGCATGCCTTACAAATCTTGGGAGTGTCGTCTCAACTTCTCAACTGGGTAGCTCATGCCAGTCTATAAATATTATTGAGCCTGACTTTCAGTTGACAATACTTTACTGGGGCATCCCCAAAGAACCAGGTGCTGACCTGTTGCCAGTGGAATCACCATGTGAGTTAAGAGAGAAAATGATGAGCCACCCTGTCTAATACTGAAGCAATTGGAACAAGCCGTGTGTTTACACCTTATGCAATGTCAGCTGTATTTCAACATTATCTGAAAATACCATGCAAAGGTATTTGGAAAGGAGAAAAACAAATCTGGTTTTTAAAAATGTCTGTCTGAGGGTTGCTGCCGTTGCTATGGAAATCAGAGAAGCAGATTTTCACGCTTTACCACACCGAGCTTGTTTTTGAACAGATTCCTGAGACTGTGGGCTTCCCCCCACCTCCTATTCTGAGTGGTTTTGTTAGATATAACCTTGCTTGAATAATATTAACATATTCCTGTGGGAAAGCACATTAGGTGCTAATGCTTGGAGTTGTTTTTAGCGGAATGATTTAACAATACCAGATTCATTTTTCATCTGTATGTTTTTAAATAGACTGGCTCCTATAATCAGCGTTAACATACAGCTCAGCTTGGAGCATAAGGAAATGTTAGTTTAATATTTTAGTGCCATCTGCTGTAAGTTTCATGGCATTCTACTCCATCTGGCTTACTTGCAGCAATTCCCTATTTTTTTTTTAGTTTTAGTAGAACACAGCAATCTCTTTTCAAATCTTTCATACTGATTGGGTCCTGTTTCTTCCTACTGAATACTGGACGAGGCTGTTGTCAGAATGTTTCCTTGACTCTAGGTGTTCATCTCCTGAAGACTTCTGTTTCTGTGTGTGTGTGTGTGTGTGTGTGTGTGTGTGTGTGTGTGTGTAAGAGAGAGACAGAGGGAAAGAGAGGGAGAGAGAATTATCAAGCAGTTAACTCCTTCCTAGACCTTTCTTCCTCATTTCAAATGATGCTGACTCTTGGTAAGTGAACATTTGTAAATTCAGCAACATTACTATATCAACAACTACTGAGAACCCATTGCATGCCAGGCTGTTTTGTAGGCACTAGGGGAGAGAGTGGGGAAGAAAGCAGACTCCCTGCTCTCATGGAGCTTAATTAGTGGAATAGACTAATAGTATACAAAAAAACACATCATATAGTATCAGGCAGTGGTAAGTGCTGTGAATTCCAAAATACAGCAGGCTAAAGAAAGCTATTTTAAATACAATCGTCAAAGAAGGCCTGACAGATGATAGAATTAGAATATTGGAATGGACATGTTAAGGTTGCTACAAGGACAACAAATGTGCCCTCTAACCCTGTGCCTCGAGGCTCTTGTTAAAGATAGACTCTTGTCGTTAGCTAATTAATTATATTTCAACATTAACCATGAACACTATATGGATGAAAAACAAATCTGTTCTTTAAAAGCCATCAGAGTTTCTGTTGTTGCTTTGGAACTAGATGGACCTTGGGCTTAACTCAGCTTGTTCTTCAGTTCTCAGGTCTTCAGAACTCAGCAGTTCTTCAGTTCAGCACATGGTTAGAACACCTATATGTGTCTGATTCTTAGTTGAGTTCCTTGGAGAGTAACAAACTTTTCTCCAGGAGTTGTTTTTAACGGTATATGCTTTACCAACCCTCAACCCATCAAGGGGATTGAATAATACATATAGAATATTTAAAGAATAACACCAGATACTATTGATTGACTTCAACTACAAATCCTGTCAATCCTAAGTGCTATTGGATTTCAGAGGAGGGAGAAGTGTTAAGATGCCCAGCGCCCTTCTCTTTACCTACCCTCTTTAAAGGTCAGTTTGAGCAGAACATTGAGCATCACGGAGATTACTAATACTCCTTTCATTAGAAATAAAGAGATTCTGAAGTCAGGTAATTAGAATCAGGAACAACCCATGTGAACTGTTCTGTGTTTATATGTCTGTGTTTGCTCACACATGTGCACACACTCACATGTGCACATGCTCCATACATTCATTCAGGAATCAAATCTTAGCCAACTACTGCATATGAGTTACTGGTCTGTGGCTGGAGAAGTGTAGGGAGAACGTTCCCCTCTAAAGGTTCAAGTCATTAAGTCTGTTGAAATAAACTGACAAGACACAGATTAACAGTAGAAAAGGCGTTACAAGTGTTCATGGGAGCCATGCAAAATATGAAACTTTAAAAAGGGTCAGATGCCTGATGCTTAAATATTCTTTTCCTAGGGGAGAGGTAAAGTGGGGGATGTAGGCTATTTTAGAGGAAGATTACATGGTTTTTAGGGGATTTTAGTGGCCCCAAAGAAGAGACAATAGCCTGGGACACAGTTCTTTTGGCCTCTGGGAGAGGTGATGACAAGTTATGGGAAGGTGAGGGGCAGAATGACACTGCAAACAAAGTTTGTCTTATTATGCAGGTAAAGAAGAATAGTTGAGAGAATAGGTGAAATGTCTGTCAGGTATGGTGCCATAAGCATGCAATATGAGTTAACCTTGTGTACCCAATGTAGATTCAATGGAGGAAGGCCACAACAATTGCATTCCTTCTGGATGAACTTCCTTTATTCAGGTAAGATAATTTCAGAGGCAGCCCCTTTCTGTGCCTTGAAAGGAAAATCTGGAGGTAAGGGGTGAGGCAGGAGAAGGTCAGAGAGAGACTTTGGCTCTGAGGCCTTTCAGTCTCCTTTGTTCAAAGCACTCAGCGTGCCAAAGGGCCATATTTTGGGGTATCATTTTCTGAGCACCAACAGAAGCTAATATGAGTAAGACACAGTGCTTGCCTGGAAGGCATTTGTAGGGACATACATACAAACAGATAGGTGTAATAAAGTGTTATAAGGGCAATGAAAGCAAGCAATGCTTAGCCTAGCCTTGTCTGTGTTAATGATTTATGTTGTGATGTTTGAGATGTATGACTCTTTTAATTTTTCTATGCCTGTTTTCTCATATCTTCAAAAAATCTGGGACAGGGAGAAGCATTAGCAAAATAATGACTCTTAGCCTTCTTACTTTAGGGAGAAAGGTTGGGTTGTCCTAAAGTAATGACAATATTTGTTTTGGCTTACTGGGATGTGAGGCACATAAAAAGAATCATTGCTTTAATAGCTTGAGTACCATTATCAGATGCTGTAGCGGTAGCTAGCACACCAGTGGGAGAGAAGCTAGTCATAAGTGCATTTCTTCCCTGTTTTCCTGTTGACACAGTGTACTTGGAGTTACTGGATAACTTTAGAGACTCATTAGTCCTCTGTACAATTAAACGTAAATGCTCATCTTAGTAGAGGTTGATCAAAAGGTAGCTGCAAAGTTGGGGTAGGGAGTAGAGGGACAGGCAACTATATGAACTCCTAAGTATGCATAGACTTCCGTGGGCTCGTTCCTGGGAGCCTGCGGCAGCCTGCATGGAAGCAAAAGTAAAATTGAGTTTGGGAATAGGGGGAGGTTGTTGAATGTCTTATTTCACCTCCACTCTCAAAAGTGCTTTCGATAAGGTGCTTCTAGGCACAAAGGAAAGATTTAAATCCGTCATATTTCCCTTATGATATATAAAATTTTTTCCAGTTGAGCACCACTTTTCAGAGCCAGGAAAATATTTTTGAGCTAACTAAAAGCTGTAAAAGCTGCTTTTTGCTTAATGTTTATAATGATGATCCAGCTCTCTGATTACCCTCTTCTCCTTTCCCCCAACCCAGTATGTTCAGTTGTCTATGGTCTGTGGCACCACCTTTGGGAGAGGTGGGTTTTCTTCCTGATCACAGTGTACGGGAATCAGCTACAGCAGCAAGTCCAATTCCAAGACCAGCACTGGCTCCCCCCAGATGCTTTCACTGCCATTTTCATACCCTTCTCTCCTCTCTGCTCTCTCAGTGACTGGCAACTTGATTGTTTCTCCAATTTCCTTTTACTTCTGTCTGCACAGCACAATGCTGAATTCAGAAAATGAGAACTCAGCCATCACTTTATTCTGATGTAGGGGCACCCTGTCAATGGAAACGTGGACTAGTGTGTAGGTTCTAGTGACTCTGGGCCTTTGAAGTGCCAAAAGCTCGCTATTTTTGGTGTCAGCAGGTTTTCAGAGCTCTGAGAATTTCTGTTTCCCCTTCCCCTGATGGCAGACCATATTGTATCTACTGCTCTTTCACTCCATCCTCACAAAGACATAAGGAGAAGTTTGCCAAGGGGGAACGTCGTTCAATATTGAATGGGATTTCTGAGCAATGTTGCATAATCTTCTTAGTCAATTTTTGAACCTAGCAGAGCTTTGACTATTTATGGCAGGGGATGGGGGGTTGTTCTTGAAGGGACTAGAATTAAAATTCTTATGCTTGGACTGCGAGTCCTTGGAGGGCAAATTGTGCAAATATTTGCAGGAGCATTTTGCTAGGCCAAGATCGTAACTTTCATCAGACTCTCAGTGGGATCTGTGACTCCAAAAATAGGTTTAAGGTTAAAAGGGGAAGAGAAATCACTGGATTTGATAATTTCAAGAGCTCCATACTGCTGAAAAACCTGAATCTGTGATTTCCTGCAATATTATCATCCTTCCCTCAGAAGGAAGAAAAATACAATATAATTACCTTTGTTTTTTCAGGGGCTTCCAACTGTGGAATCACATTGCTGATGAGTAGGACTCAGCCTGGAACACTCCTGTTCACTGCATAGTATCTGACTGAGCAGTGTGCCATTTTAAATAATGGTCATATGAGCATTGGCTAACAACCAAAATTTCAGTTACATCATTCCATATAGATAGATAGATAGCTGGCTTACTTATATAACAAATATTTCTTGTTACATCTTATATATCAGGCACTGTTTGAGGCACTTGAGATACTTCAGTGAACAAAACAAAGATTGTGCTCTTACAGAACTTACATTCTTGTTAGGGGAGAAAGACAAGAACAATAAACATAATGTGTTAGTCTGTTTTTGCATTGCTACAAAGAAATACCTGAAGCTGGGTAATTTATAAAGAAAAGAGGTTTTATTGACTCATGGTTCTGCAGGCTTTACAGGAAGCATAGTGCTGGCATCTCATTCTGGTGAGGCCTCAGGAAGCTCCCAATCAGAAGATGAAGGACAGCAAGCATGTCAAATGGCAAGAGTGGGAGCAAGAGAGTGAGGTGGGAGGTGCCACACTCTTTTAAACAACCAGATCTCATGTGAATTCAGAGTGAGAACTCATTGATCACTAAGGGGATGGTGCTAAACCATTCATGAGGGTTTCCCCCATGATCCAATCATCTCCCACCCTGGGCTCCACCTCCAACATTGGGAATCACATTTCAACATGAGATTTGGAGGTGACAAATATCCAAATGATATCACATAATATATATGCAAATTATATAGTATGCGAGAAAGTGATAAGACTCTGGGGAGGAAAAGAAAAAGTAGAAAGAGTTAGAGGCATCGAGAATGTGGTAGAGGGAGGGGCAGGTCACAATATTATATCAGGTGGTCAAGGGAGAGAGAACTCATTGAAGAAGGTGAGAGTGGAGCAAAGATTTAAGGAAGGCAAATAACTTAGGTAAGCAGCTATGGGGTGGAAGAGCAGCCTAGGAGGAAGAAACAGCTGCAGTAAAGGCCCTAAAGTGGGAGTTATCTGATGTGTTCGCAGAACTGCAAGGACGCCAGGGTGGCTGGAAGGGAGAGTCACCGGAAGGGAGGTCAGCAAAGCAAGAAGAGGCAGACCACAGGCCTCATGACTCTCACTGGAGTGCAATGGGACCCCCATGGGGTAAAAGCAGAGGAGTGAGCTCCTCTGATGTGAGCACTCACTCTGGTTGCCATATAGACTGGAGGGACCAGGGCAGAAGTAAGAAGACCCATCAGAGGCTCTTCAGGAACACGAGTGGGAGATGGTGGTGGAACAGGGTTGTAGTAGTGGCAGTAGTGAAAAATGGTCAGGTTTTGGAAACATTTTTGAAGGTAGAACTCACAAGATTTCCTGATCAACTGGATGTGGGGCCAGAGAAGAAACAGGGATGACTCCACGGTTTTTGGTTTCAGCAGCCCTAGAAAATGGATGGGTAAAACCTTGTAACTGAATGAAATCACAAGGGAATGGGTGCAGTCATAAAGAGAACCAAGGGCTGGCAATGATAAAACTTTATATATCAAAATATATTAAAATATACTTTAGAAGTTGTAGCCAAATAAGCGATCATAAGATGAGTAGCTTATGAAAACATTTATCTTCAGTTATTTAGGACAGATGTGTAAATCATAAGTAAGTTTTGAAGAGGAAGCAACCTTGACATATTGTACAGTGTACTCACAGGGAGTCCTGCTGGCACAGACTTTCCAGTGCAGGGCAGCACTCTGGGAAGGCAATTAAATGCCCTGATTTAATTATTGATTAATCAATGCTTTATCAAAAAGCATTTTTGTTACTATAACCTCCATTGTTAATTATTTTCTAAAATATGTTAATATTCTTATCTAAGCAAAACTGTTAAAAAATTGTGTGGTTGGTGACAAGATTTACAGGAGCCTCAGGATCTCAATTCTGAATATAATTTTTTTAATAAAAGGAGAATTTTGTTTTACCTGAAAGCCATCTTAGAGAACATTTACTCCAATTCAGTAATTTTACAGTTAGGGTAAGTGAGGCATAGATAACTATGTCAGAATCTGAAACAGGAGTCAGCAAGCTATATCCAATTTGTGTTTGTTCATTTGTTTTTATACAGCTTTATTGAGATATAGTTCATATACCATAAAATTCACCCTTTTAAAGTGTACAATTCAATACCTTCACAGAGTTGTGCAACCATCACTATTATCTAGCTTCAAAAAATTTCATCACCCCAAAAAGAAACCCCATGCCCCTCAATGTTCATTTCCCCTTCCCTCTTTCCCACAGTCCCTGGCAACCACAAATCTACTTTCTATTTCTATAGATTTGCCTATTACAGACACAGTTTACATTTCCTGTTAATGGAATCATAAAATGTGTGGCCTTTTGTGTCTGGCTTCTTTCACTTAGCATAATGTAATATAATATTTTAAGGGTTCATCCATGTTGTAGCATGTATCAGTACTTCCTTCCTTTTTATGGAAAAATAATATTCCATTGTATGGATATACCACATTTTTTTTATCCACTCATCATTTGGTGGACATTTGAGTTGTTTCCATTGCCAGCTATTAGGAATAATGCTGCTATGACCATTCATGTACAGGTTTTTATGAGGACACATGCTCTCATTTATCTTGGGTATATAACTAAGAGTGAACTTGCTGGATAATAAGATAACTCTACATTTAACATTTTAAGAAGCTACCAAATCGTTTCCAAAGTGGCTGCACCATTTTACAATCTCAGTAGCAATATGTGAGAATTCCAATTTCTCCACATCCTCACACTTTTTAATTTTAGCCATTCTGGTGGTTTTGATTTGCATTTTAATGATGACTAATGGTGTTGAGCATCTTTTTATGTGCTCATCAGTCATTGGTCTTCTTTGCAGAAATGTTTATTCAAATGATTTGTCCATTTTTACATTGGGTGGATTTTCTTTTTACTGTTGAACTATAGAGTTCTTTCTATGTTCTATTTACATGCTCCTTATCAGATACATGATTTCCAAATATTTTACCTTGTTCTGTGGATTGTGTTTTCACTTTCTTGATGGTGTCCTTTGATAAATAAAAGTTTTTAAGTTTTATGAAGTTACACTTATCTATTTTTATTTTGCTGCTTCTATTTTGGTGTCACATCAAAGAAACCAGTATGACCTAATCCAGGTTAACCAAGATTCATTTATTTGTTTTCATCTAAGAGTTTTAAAGTTTTAGCTCTTACATTTAGGTCTTTGATTCATTTTGAGTTAATTTTTGTGTGTGGTATGAAATAGAAGCCCAACTTTTGCGTATAGATAGCCAGTTGTCTGTTAAAAAGGCTGTTCTTTTCTCAATATATTGTCTTGTCACCCTGGTCAAAAATTAATTGGCCATAAATGTAAGGGTCTGTTTCTAGACAGTTAGTTTTGTTATATTGATTTATTGTCTAGACTTACGCTAGTATTATACTATCTTGACTATTGCAGCTTTGTAGTAAGTGGAATCTGGAAGTGCAAGTCCTCCAATTTGGTCTTCTTTCTCAATATTGTTTTGACTATTCTGGGTCTCTTTTATTTCCATATGAATTTTAGAATTAGCTTGTCAGTTTCTGAAACACACTTAGCTTGTACCTTGTACCTTGATAGGAACTGCATTGAATTTGTAGTTTGAGGAGTACTGCCATCTTAAATATCGCCTTCCAATTCATGAACATAAGAAATCTTTTCATTTATTTAGGCCCTATTTAATTTATGTCAACAACATGTTGTAGTTGTCATTGTACAAGTCTTGCACTTTTAAAATAAATTTATTCCTGATTATTTTATTCTTTTTGATGCTATCATGCCACCGCCTGTTTTTTAAAATAAAATTTTATCAGGATGCAGCCATATTCATTTTCTCACATATTTTCTTTGACTTGTTTTGTGCTACAAGGGTAGAGCTGAGTAGGTGCAAATGAGACCATATGGCCAACAAAGCTGAAAAATGTTTACTGTTTGGCCCTTGACAGAAAGAGTTTGCTGATCTCTGGTCTAGAACATAATTTGTTGGCAGGAAAGGCTGATTCTTTTCTTTTTCTTCCTTAGAGATGCTGTGTGGTAAGATAGAAGAAGAATCAGTGTTAATATATTTGATGTTGAGAGACATAAATAAGATTGGATGGCATGAGTTTTGGAGTAAGTGAGACCTAGGTTCAAACTCTGGACCATCGCTTTCTATTTGGTCTCTCTGAAATTCTGTTTTTCCTCCTTGAAATTTTAGTTCCTTTTCTTATGAGGGAGGAAAGTGACTTGTTATGGTCATATATAACAGCCAATGGCAGAACTGGCCTCAAACTTCTCCTTTTTGTCCATTGTCATTTCCATTGCTTGAAAGTTAAATCTCTGGCCAAGAGCTACAGTCTAAATATTGCTCCTTCCCCATCCTCCACACTAAATCCTTAACATCAACTTGTTAGATGTGTCTTTATGGTACCATTTGTTTATACCATTTGGGCTTTTTTTCCATAAAAATTTAAGTGCAGGCCGGGCACGGTGGCTCACGCCTGTAATCCTAGCACTTTGGGAGGCCGAGGCGGGGAGATCATGAGGTCAGGAGATCGAGACCATCTTGGCTAACTCGGTGAAACCCCGTCTCTACTAAAAAAAATACCAAAAAAAAAAAAAAACTAGCTGGGCGTGGTGGCAGGAACCTGTAGTCCCAGCTACTCGGGAGGCTGAGGCAGGAGAATGGTGTGAACCTGAGAGGCGGAGGTTGCAGTGAGCCGAGATCACACCACTGCACTCCAGCCTGGGAAACAGAGCGAGACTCTGTCTCAAAAAAAAAAAAAAAATTTAAGTGCAGAAAAATATGTTACTCAATATTAGATGGAACAAGTTTTGTTTTGTTTCTTTTCCTCTTATGAAAAGGGTAAGTGATTTCATTTCTAGTAAAGGTATTCTAGTTTGACTCATAAATTTGCAGGACACATTCTTTTCTTTATTAAATTTTATTTTTATTTTATTTTATTTTTTATTTCCATAGGTTGTTGGGAAACGGGTGTTTGACTACGTAAGCACTTTAGTGATGATTTGTGAAATTTTGGTGCAGCCATCACTCTAGCAATATACCCTGCACTCAAAGGATAAAAGACACATTCGTATTAACCATGGTGACATAGAAAAGTGCAGCAGTTTCAGCCACCAAAATTATATTTCCAGCAACATCTATTTTGTTGATATAGTTGACAACAAGCTTCCAGCTGGAACAGATTCAAATGGGTTTCCTCTTGCTCAATATTTGAATCTACTCCAGAAAATGATGGCTAGACTAAAAGGAATTAAAATATGACTTAGCAACTCCAGTTGTATAGGTAAAATGCAGACTGCCAATTACAACTAAAAGTTCAGAAATGCTTTAGAAGTGTAACCTTGTAGTGAAATTATCTGGCACTTAAACCTTAAGTCTAGTGCTTACAGCAAAATAGACGTGTTTTTCAGGCACATTTTTAGCTTGATTCTTAATGCCTTAGGTATTAGCCCATTTTTGTGCTGCTGATAAAGACATACCTGAGACTGGGCAGTTTACAAAAGACAAAGGTTTACTTGGACTTACAGTTCCATGTGGCTGGGGAAGCCTCACAATCGTGGCGGAATGCAAAGAAGAGCAAGTCATGTCTTACGTGGATGGCAGCAGGCAAAGAGAGAGCGCTTGTGCAGGGGAACTCCTCTTTTTAAAACCATCAGATCTCATGAGACTTATTCACTAGCATGAGCACAGGAAATACTTGCCCCCATGATTCAATTACCTCCTACCAGGTCCCTCCCACCAGGTCCCTCCTACAACATGTGGAAATTCAAGATGATATTCGGGTGGAGACACAGCCAAACCATATCACCTTATTTTTTAAATTAGCTACTGTAATCTATTGAAAAATGGCAGGCCACTATGACTATTCATTCCTTCCAATTGAACATAATATTAGAAAAGATCAAGTGTTGATAATCATGTTACCTATTTGTAGAAATCAAGGAATCACCATTTATTTTTAACCTAACTGAACAAAAGGCTCAGAGTCAAAGAATTTCTGGGTTGGAGGGAACAAGTGTTTAAAAAATCTTATGAACTTTCTCCGTACAGAGAATTCACCACCTTCCAAACTGACTTTTCATCCTTGGAAAGTTCTGACTATAAGAAATTTATCTCATATTGATGTTACTTATCCACTAATCCTGTTTTATCATGCAGGGCCATAACATAAAAAGATCACTGTCATATTAACCTTGAGTCTTCATTTTTCCAGACACTACATTACCATTGCTGTTTATCATCACAGAGTGCTTTTAAATCCATTTATCCCCTTTTCTAAATGTTGTGCCCCTAAACAGTACATCTTTTTGAGAAGTATGTGAGTTGGATAGTGTAGTTTACAGCAAGAGC
The DNA here is from genome assembly GCF_000951045.1 of Mandrillus leucophaeus. NCBI lineage: Eukaryota > Metazoa > Chordata > Mammalia > Primates > Cercopithecidae > Mandrillus > Mandrillus leucophaeus. The sequence continues at coordinate 57,749 of NW_012103798.1, forward strand.
ATGACTTCCCTCACTGTGCGCACCCCATTTCTACTGATTCAACCTGAAGACACATCATGTGTTTGTCAGCCACATCACACTGTTGACTTGTGTTAAGCTTACATCATCTAATACCCATAAGTCCTTACTTATTAATGTGCTAGGAATAAGCTATATATTTTTCTATTTCATAATATTATGGTTGGCACTTTGGGTGGAGGTAGTAGGCCTTGTATTTTGTCTCCATTAAATTTCATATTGTTAGGCTAACCCTATTTTTCTTGAAAGATTTGGAAGGATTCTATCACTCAATGCTTTTGCTGTCCCTGTTGCATTATCTTTAGGTATGATTACTCTCTTCCTACATATCAGTGATGAAAGATTTGAGAGCTCAAATCCTTTAACGGGCCACTGAAACTTCTCTCCAGATTTAAATTCAATTCTGCAAACATATATTCAGCATTTACATTATAATGGACTGTACTTAATTCAGTGATGAACAAGATATGGTGGTAGTCTGAAGCCCATCGTTACTCTATAGTGGGAGAAAGACATCCAGAAATAACCATGTATAAAATATTAAGTATAATAACAAAGGTGTGAACAAGGAACACAAAGGAGAGGCCAGTAATTATCTGGGAGAAGTTAATGATGCATACCAAAATGAAGGATATCTAAGCCAAGTTTTGAAAGAGAAGATGTTTGTGAGAAGTACAAGAAGAGTCTGATTGTCATTTATTAATCAGCATTTATTCATAGGAAAATGAAATGTTATCTTCCTACTAGTTCTTCCCTGAAGAGACAAATGGACCAAAAAAAATGAGACTCTACAAGGATGAGTAACATAAGCCAATTAAAACCAAACTCAGGAGTATGTAGTGGCTACTTGACAATGCCACAGCAATCACATTATTTCAGAATGGGTGACTACATTTAAAATATTTTCTAGATGTTGTGATTCTTGTTTTTTGTTTGTTTTTGTTTTTTTTCCATGAGAGCAGTTAGGAAGCTCTTACTAATATTTTGTAAATTTAGAGTTTAGGGACCAAGAATAGGAAATTCTGAAAAATTGTTTCCTATCCTGTTTACCTGAATCTCTGCTTTGTAAGAGACTCCTCCGTCTTGGAAGCATAACTCCTGTCCAGGTTAGATCCATCAACAGCTAGGTTACAGCAGCTTCCAACTTCTTCAACCAGTATTTGGGACCTGGGAGTCATAGTGGACTCCACACCTTGGTAGAAATTTAGAAGTATGTTGCTGACAACAATGGATTTGTCCCCCAGCCTGCCAGCCCTGCCCTTGGATCCTTTCATGCAGCTGTAGTAAATAGCATTTTCCATGTAGTATCTTTGCAAGGACAATCAATTCAGCAACAGACTTTCTCCTTTGAAAAATGAAAAAAAAAAGTAATTAAAAGCCTCTATCTTCTCACAACAAAGACCTAGAATATAAAAGTACTTCTTCGTTTACTGGGTTATGCTACTGACCTTTTAAGTGGTGTCTTAGTGCTGAGGATGATGAGTGACTTGGGCAGTAAACAATCTGAAGACACCAAGGTATTCTGCTGTGGGCCAAGTCATTCATTTAGTTGAGAGTGTTCCTTCCATTTAGCAATGAGCCTGCAGCTTTTAAAAGCTAAGTCATTTGACCTGCTGCCTCAGCATAAAGGTACATGACCTTGTCTGCTGCCAGGCAGGTAAATGCAAGTATTAAATTGCTGTTGACAATAGAGAAGTTTAAGACTTAGCTGACTGTTGGAAACTTAGCCGAATAGTTTCTCCAACTTCAACGAAGTCACCTGCTAAATCTGTCTGTATATCCAGGGAAGTCACGAATAAAATGAGGGCCCTAAAAACACAAAATTTTCAAAACTACATATTTTATATATATGTAAACCTACATGCATATAAAAAATATTTGGGGCCAAATCAACATATCATTTGAATATTTTTCTATAGACTTTACAGACTATACAGACTTTACAGTATATAAAGTGCTAGAATCTTTCTGATATATATATGTATATGTGTGTGTATCATATATGTATGTATATGTATATATAAATATAATATATAGCAAAATCGTGCTGATATAATCAAAGGTAGATTTAGGGATTAATAAAGTCAGATAATATTTATTGGAAAAATAAAGAATTATCCTTAATTGATATGGCTAAAAGAGATGGTAATGTTTTGTCACCTATTAAGTCAGTGAATTCTTTGACTTTTCCTAGTTTGTAACAAATAAATCCCAGATCTCAGGGGCTACAATGAGAAATAGTTTTTCTTCTGCACAATACATCAGGGTTTGGTTCTGCTGAAGTTTGTTGGGCTCTGCTTAGCTTGGCTTAGCTCCATGCGTGTTTTCATTTTGGAACCCAGGCTAAAGGAGCAGCCCCTGTCTAGGACATGCTGTCCTGATACAAGGATGGCACAGAAAGGCCCTAGCTAAGCCACACAGTCACATTTAGGCTTCTGCTCGAATGTGGTAAATGAGCATCATGTTCCCTCACATCCCATTAGCCAAAGCCTGTGCCACAGCCAAGCCCAAAGCCAGTGGATGAGTAAGCAGGATGAAGGTTGTATAGTTGTTTGTTCACATCCTCATCTTCCTTTCCATCACTCTCTTATCATAAGCCTAGGGAGTGGTAAAGAGAATGTTCTTCCAAATGGAAAGCTCTGGGGTTACAGTCTGAGCTTGACTTTCCCTCCTGCCCACCACCTCACTACCTACCGCCCTCACCCCATCACTCAGCTGTGGCACCAAGTGCTGTTGCCTCTCTGGGAACCTCTCTCCACCCTGAAGGAGGACAGAATACTCTGGTGCTACTTTGAGAAGCTGGTATTGCTGTTTTTCTGTCTCCAGTGACCTATTTCAAGGAAATACAGGGAAAAGAAAACTAAGAAGCCCCATGCCATCTGTCCTTTGTCTGTGGCTGCCCAGTTTTCCTACACAGGGCTGCTGTTTGCTGTCCACACTGGAACCCAACCACTCTCTCGAATGGTTTCTATATGAGTTTCTGAGATCTGTCAGCCTCCTTTTTCTTTCTGTGGCTTCTGTAGGGTTAGGTTTGGGGAGGGAACAAGTAGCTGGTGTAAACGACTTGTCAAACTACTTTGTCAAGCTACTTTGAGTTGTATAACCAGTTATTTGCATATCCTAAGGATAAATTGATCTGTAATGTTGGAAACTTAGCAACAAATTTTGAATGGCACAGAAGGTAGATAGAAATTTTCTTTTTCAACCTGAGCTTTGAGGCTCTAAGACACCATATAGCACTTTTCTCAGTTTTGTAATTGATATGATTTAATGTTTTTGCACCATGCAAATTTTCAGAATTATTTCCAGAAGCCTACAATTCATGTTTCTTGAAAACAATATTTAATTATGCTTTGTCATATAAAATATATTGTGATAAATCTCTCTTGAAAAAGTGCCATGTATGTGTAAGTACATACACACACTTACGTATGTGATTTCTTCCTTCCATTCTTAGAGTGTTTGTCAATTATTTATGCCCATTGGGAGCAGTTTTCCCCCTCTTCCCACATGCCTAGAACTGTAACTCTCCTTTCTTCCAGATGGGTAATCTGATGCTTTTAATTATTACACTAGCATTACTTTCACTAAGAGTTTATCATGAATCAATATTTTATTGAAGTTAAAAAAAATCCTGATTTAGAAAACAAAGTAGTGAATGTCCAACTGAGGAGTAAGAGCTGAGTGATGAAATACCTGGCTAAAGAAGGAAAAGGCAATGAAGACCCTTTGCTGAAAGGTGGTATTTAGAATTAAAGTAAGATTTCAGAACTCAAATGGACTGTTTTTTAAGATACATCTCCTTTAAACTAAATTGAGGTGTGGACAAAGGTGAAAGGAACAAAAAAACTCAGCCTGATTCTGAGTAGGTTCTGAGTCCAGCGGAAAACTCAATTCAGATGTGCTGCCGTGGAGCAGGTTCACTTCCTTTTTTAGCTAAACACATTCATCTGCTGTGGCATAGACCAGCCTTTGGATTCTCAGGGATTCTTCTATTGGGTACATTTTTTTTGTAGTAGCATTGTCTCAAAGCATTATAAGGCAAAACTCAGCCACAAGGAGAAAACTTTGGACAGCAGCATTCATATTGAATTGGACTTGGAGTCCGGATTTATAGCATACCTTGTACAAAAAAGTAAAAACCAGGAAGGAACAAAATAATGGCATTCACAGTGACCTGGATGGAATTGGAGACCATTATTCTAAGTGAAGTTACGCGGGAATGGAAAACCAAACATCGTATATTCTCACTCATAAGTGGGAGCTAAGCTATGAGGATGCAAAGGCATAAGAATGATACCGTGTGGCCAGGCGCGGTGGCTCAAGCCTGTAATCCCAGCGCTTTGGGAGGCCGAGACGGGCAGATCATGAGGTCAGGAGATTGAGACCATCCTGGCTAACACGGTGAAGCCCTGTCTCTACTAAAAAATACAAAAAAAAAAAAAACTAGCCGGGCGAGGTGGTGGGCGCCTGTAGTCCCAGCTACTCCGGAGGCTGAGGCAGGAGAATGGTGTAAACCCGGGAGCGGGGCTTGCAGTGAGCTGAGATCCGGCCACCGCACTCCAGCCTGGGCGACAGAGCGAGACTCCGTCTCAAAAAAAAAAAAAAAAAAAAAAAAAGAATGATACAGTGGACTTTGGGGTCTGATAGGACGGTGAGAGTGGGAAGGGGGTGAGGGATAAAAGACTACAAATTGGGTACAGTGTATACTGCTCGAGTGATGGGTGCACCAAAATCTCAGAAACTACCACTAAAGATCTTATTCATGTAACCAAACACCACCTGTTCCCCCAAAAACCTATGGAAATAAAAAAACACAAATAAAAAAGTAAAAACCAGAAGGCTTATTAAATTAAATGAACATAGAAATGTCTGCTAATATAGCAAATGCTACAAAAGATAAATTGTGCAAAAAGTGATCTTTGCTTTTAACCAATACTGTCTTGTCAGTTTGGGCGGCTATAACAAAATACCATAGACTGGGTGGCTTACGAACAACTGAAATTTATTTCTCACAGCTCTGGAGACTCAAAGTCCAAGATCAAGAGCAGAGGGAGAAAGCCAGCTCTCATGTGTCTTTTATAAGGGGACTAAACCCATTCATGTGGCCTCCATTTTCATGACCTAATATATCCCAAAGACCCCACCTCCTAATATCATCACGATGGGGTTAAGATTTCCACTTAAAAATTGGGAGAGGGGAGTGGTGGCAAATATTCAGCTGGTAGCAAATACATAGTTATTAAAGATGGTGGCTCATTACTTCTTCATATGGCTAATCAGCTATCCCAGCACCTCTTAATGAATAGGGAGTCCTTTTTCCACTGCTTATTTTTGCCTTTTTAGTAGAATAATTTATTTTCTATTTAAGATAAATCAACCTTGTTGAATATCAGATGACTGTAGATGTGCAGCTTTATTTCAGGGTTCTCTATTCTGTTCCATTGTTCCATATGTCTATTTTTGTGCCAGTACCATGCTGTTTTGGTTACTATAGCCTTATAGTGTAGTTTGAAGTTGGGCAGTGTGATGCCTCCAGCTTTATTCTTTTTCTTAGGATTGCATTGGCTCTTCAGGCTCTTTTTGGTTCCATATGAATTTTAGAATCATTTTTTCTGGATCTATGAAAACTGTCATTGGTAGCTTGACAGGAATACTATTGAATCTATAGACTGCTTTGGGCAGTATGGCCATTTTGATGATATTGATTCTTCCAGTCCATGAGCATGGAATACTTTTCCATTTTTTAATGTCATCTATAATTTCTTTCAGCAGTGTTTTGTAGTTCTCTTTGTGGAGATCTTCCACCTTTTTGGTTAGATGCGTTCCTAGGTATTTTTATTTTTTGCAGCAATTCTTGATTTGGCTCTCAGCTTGAATGTTATTGGCATATAGAAATGATACTGATTTTTGTACATGGAATTTGTATCCTGAAACTTTACTGAAGTCGTTTATCAGTTCCAGAAGTCTTTTGGCAGAGTCTTTAGGGTTTTCTAGGTATAGAATCATATTGTCTACAAAGAGAGATAGTTTAACTTCCTTTTTCCTATTTGGATGTCTTTTATTTCTTTCTTTTGCCTGTTTGCTCTAGTTAGCACTTCCAGTACTATGTTGGAGTGGTGAGAATGGGCATCCTTTTCTTGTTCCAGTTCTCAAGTGTAATGCTTCCAGCTTTTGCCTGTTCAATATGATGTTGGCTGTGTGTTTGTCATAGATGGCCCTTATTATTTTGAGGTATGTTCCTTTGATGCCTCTAGTTTTTTGAGGGTTTTTATCATAAAACAATGTTGGATTTTATCCAAAGCTTTTTCTGTGTCTATTGAGATGATGAGATGGTTTTTGTTTTTAATTCTGTTTATGTAGTGAATCGTATTTATTAATTCACATATGTTAAATTAACTTTGTGTCCCAGGAATAAAATGATTTTGGGAATTAATTTTTGATGACCTGCTGGGTTTGGTTTCCTGTTATTTTGCTGAGGATTTTTGCATCTGTGTTCATCAGTAATATTTGGTCTATAGTTTTCCTTTATCGTTGTGTCTTTGCCAGGTTTTGATATCAGGGTGATGGTGCCCCCACAGAATGAGTTAGGGAGGAGTCCCTCCTCCTTGATGTTTTGGAATAGTTTCAGTAGAATTGGTACCAGCTGTTGTTCGTATGTCTGGTAGGATGTGGGCGTGAATCAGTCTGGTCCGGGGCTTTGGTTGGTACATTCTTTTTATTACGAAATTCAACTTCAGAACTTGATATTGGTGTATTCAGGGTTTCAGTTTCTTCCTGATGCAGTCTTGGGAGATTGTGTGTTTTCAGAAATTTATCCATTTCCTCTAGATGTTCTTGTTTGTGTGCATAGAGGTGTTCATAATAGTCTCTGAGGATTTGTTATATTTCTGTGGGATCAGTTGTAATGTAAACTTTGTTGCTTCTGATTGTGCTTATTTGGATCTTCTCTCTCTCTTTCTTTATTAATCTAGCTAGTGGTCTATCAATTTTGTTTATCTTTTCAAGAATCCAACTTTTGGGTTTGTTAGGTTTGCATGGATTTTTAGGTCTCAATTTTGTTCAGTTCTGCTCTGATTTTAGTTATTTCTTTTCTTCTTCTCGCTTTTGGGTTAGTTTGTTCTTGCTTTTCTGGTTCCTATAGGTGGGATATTAGATTGTTAAGTTGATATCTCTCTTTTTGAGGTAGGCATTTAACACCATAAACTTTATTCTTAGTGCTGTTTTTGCTCCATTCCACAAATTTTGGTATGCTGCGTCTCTGTTTTCATTTATTTAAAAATTTTTTTTTATTTATACCTTAATTTTGTTGTTTATCCAAAAATCATTCAGGAGAAAGTTGTTTAATTTCCATGCAGTTATATGGCTTTGAGAGATGTTCTTGCTATGTATTTTTATTTTTGCTGTACTGTGGTCCAGAAGTATGGGTGGTATGATTTAGATTTTTTGAATGTATTGAGACTTGCTTTATGGCCAAACATGAGGTCAGTCTTGAAGTATGTTTCTTGTCCAGCTGAGAACAATATATATCCTGTGGTTGATGGTTGGAGTATTCTGTAGATGTCTATTAGGCCTAGTGGGTCAAATGTTGAATTTAAGCCCAGAATTTCTTTGTTAGTTTTCTGCCTCTATTATCTAATACTGTCAGTAGGGTTTTGAAGTCCCTTACTATTATTTATGTGGCTATCTAAATCTTTTGTAGGTCTGGAAGTACTTATTTTATGAATCTGGGTGCTCCAATGTTGGGTGCATATGTATTTAGGATAGTTAAGTCTTCTAGTAGTTGAATTGAACCCCTTATAATTATGTAATGCCATTTTCACCCTTGTTTGTTCTTATATGATATAAGGATAGTGACCCCCCCCACCTCCACTCTTTGTTTTATACTTGCATGATAGATCTTTCTTTGACCCTTTCCTTTGATCCTATCTGTGTCATTATCTGTGAGATGCGTCTCTTGAAGACAGCAGACTGATGTACTTTTTAAAATATTCAACTAGCCACTCTGTGCCTTTTAAGTGGGGTGTTTAGGCCATTTACATTCTAGGTTAAGGCTGGGTGTGGTGGGTCATGCCTGTAATCCCAGCACTTTGGGAGGCCAAGACAGGAGTATAACTTGAGGTCAAGAGTTCAAGACCATCCTGTTCAACATAACAAGATCCTATCTCTACCAAAAACAAAAAAAGTAAATTACATTCAAGATTAATATTGATATGTGAGGTTTTGATCCTATCATGAAGTTGTTAGCTGGTTGCTTTGTACTTTCTATTGTGTGGCTGCTTTATAGGGTCTGTGGGCTATGTACTTAAGTTTATTTTGTGGTAACAGGTATCATTCTTTTGCTTTTATGTTTAGAACTCTCTCAAAGAGAAAAAGAATTATTTCTCCTTCACTTATGAAGCTTAGTTTGGTGGGATATGAAGTTCTTGGTTGGAATTTCTCTTCTCTAAGAATGCTAAAAATAGGTTCCCAATCTTTCCTGGTTTGTAAGGTTTCTGCTGAGAAGTCTGCTGTTAGGTGATGGGGTTCTCTTTGTACGTGTTCTGACCCTTTTTTCTAGCTGGCTTTAAGATTTTTTCTTTAGTGTTGACCTTTGACAGTCTGGTGACTACATGCCTTCATGATGTTTATTTTGTATAGTATCTCACAGGTGTTGTCTGGATTTCTTGTATCTAGATATCTACCTCTCTAGCAAGATGGAGGAAATTTTCCTGAATTATTCCCCTAAATATGTTTTCTAGATTGTTGACTTTCTCTCTGTCTCTCCAGGAATGCCATTAATTCATAGGTTTGGTAACATTACCTAATCCCATATTTCTAAAAGACTTTGTTCACTTTTAAAAATTCCTTTTTTTTTTTAATTTTTGTCTGACTGTGTTAGCTAAAAAGACTAGTCTTCACGCACTGAAATTCTTTCTTCTGCTTGGTCTGGTCTATTGATGAAGCTTTCAATTGTATTTTGAAATTTCTTAAATGAGTTTTTCAATTCTAGAAGTTTTGTGGTTTTTTTTATGATGTTTATCTCTTTCTAACTTTCCTGGATTGCTTAAGAAGTTTCATTGTGTTGATTTTCAACCTTGTCCTGGATCTTTTTGAGCTTCCTTGCAACCATACTTTTAATTCTTTACCTGTCATTTCTGAGTTTCCATTTTGGTTAGGGACCATAGCTGGAAAGCTAGTGTGATCTTTTGGTGGTGTAACTGCATTCACAGTTTTCATAGCGCTGGAATTCTTGCATTTGTTCCTTCTTATCTGGAAATGCTGGTGTTTCTAATTTTTGTCATTATTTTTGTGTGGTGGGGATTTTTTCTTTTTCTGCCTTTCCCTATAATATTATTGTTGTTTTCTTACTTTCTCTTTCTCTTTCCCTTTCCCCCCCTCCCTGGGGGATGTGATTTTAGAGAAGGTTGGGTAGTGTCTTTTGGCTTTGCTATGCACTTCTGTTGACAGGTCTTATATTAGGCTGTGTAGTTCAACCTACAAGCCAGTAGATGGTGCTTATGGGTAAGAGCTGTCTGTGGCCAGTGTGACTGGGTATATCCTTATTTACTGGGAGAAGTTCTCTGTTGCCTCAAGCAATGGGCTAGTTTATGGTGTGCACATTGGTCTGAGCTCCCTGCTCAGCCCCAGAAGGGTTGGGAAGGGGGCAAATGGGTGGGGCTGGACCGGGCAGGCTTCTTTACAGGCCTTCTGATGGCATGCACGAGCACCGGTGCCAAAGGAGAACCCAGTGGGCAGCCACCAAGCAGCCAGAGGTGTGCCTAGTTTGGGAGCTGGGAAACCGCCTCTGCCTCAAGTTCTCTGCATGGTGATGGGGAGTGGCTGAAACTCCTAATCCAGGAGAGTGAGTGTTCCAGATGGCTGGAGAGCTGCCTGAAAATGGACCGTAGAGGACCCTACTGCACCAGAATCTCTGCACAAAGAGGGTGGGGTGGCTCTAGCTGCTAATTCAGGAGGACAGGTACTTTGAATGCCTGGCGATCTGCCTGGGCATGGAGTAGAGAGGACCCCTGTGCACCAGGATCTCTGCCTAGAATAGTGGGGCAGCTCAGGCTTCTGTTCTACATGAGCAGGTGCTCGACATTCCTGAATATCTGCTTGGGCGTAGAGCACAGAGGGTGCCCCTTTACCGATATTTCTGCACAGGAATGGTGGGGTGGTTCAGGCTGCCAATCTAGGCAAACAGGTTATCTGAATGCCTGGAGGTCTGCCTGGGCATGAAATAGAGAAGGCCCCCCCTTCACCAAGATCTCTGCACATGAGTGGTAGGGTGACTCAGCCTGCTGACCAAGCAAGCAGGTGCTCCAAATGATTGGAGATTTGCCTGGGCATGAAGTGAAGAGGAACCCCCTGCACCAGGATCTCTGTATAGGAATGATACGGTGGGTCAGGATGCTAATCCAGGTAAGTGGGTGCTCTGAATGCCTGGAGATCTGCTTGGATGTGAAGTGGAAGGAACCTCTTCGCACCTGTATCTGCACTTTTGCACAGGAAAGATAGGGCAGCTTAGGCTGCTGAACTAGGTGAGCAGATGCTCCAAATGCCTGGAGATCTACCTGGGCATAAAATGGAGAGAGCCCTGCTGTACCAGGATCTCTGCACAGGAAGGATGCGCTGACTCAAGCCATTAGTCTTTGGGAGCAGGTGCTCTGAATGCCTGGAGATCTGCCTACATGTAGAGCAGAGAGGGCGCCTCCATACCATGATCTGCGCACAGGAAGGATAGGCTGGCTCTGACTACCGATCCAGGCAAGGGGGTGCTCTGAATTCCTGGAGATCTTCCTAGGCATGGAGTGGAGAGGGTCCTTCTGCACCGTGATCTATATCCATGAAGGGTGGGGTGGCTCAGACTGCTGGCACAGGCAAGCATATGCTCCAAATGCTTGGATTTCTGCCTGGGGATGGAGCAGAGAGGGCCCTGGCACCATGATCTCAGGGGAGCAGCCTGGGACACCCACCAATGACACATGCAGACTGGTTCCAGGTTGCCAAGCTATCCCTGGCTACAGGTCTCATCACCCAGGAGATGCAGCTGTAGCGGCTGTCCTCCCACCCCGGGCCTGCAATAGGAGAAAGCACAATTCCAGCACCTACTGCTGAGGCACTTTCCATAGCTCTGGCTGCAGAGGCCACTACCCAACTCCAGAGCAGACACTCCAGTCTCTGACCTAAGACTGTTATAAAATGCCTAAGTGGCCATGCTGCCAGGTCACTAAAGAATGGCTGCCTTTTAATGTGCCTGGATTAAAAATGGTGTCCTGTTCTCGGTTCCAGGCCCGGGAAAATGTCTGCAGCTTTTCTCGGTGTCTTTCCCTCACAGCATTTCCAAGCCTTTCCCCAAGTTATCTCCAGGGCTTGGAGAAACATAATGCTTGTCCTTCACCTGGGTTGCTTGGATCCCAAGTGGAAGGGTGAGTCACAGAGGAGGCTCTCTGCTCCTCTCATGTGCTGGGGCTTCACTCACGTTTATCAGACAGACACTGTCACGAGGGCTGTTTGCCCACGTTTTCCTCCTAGAGATCCTTATCAGAGGTATAGTTTGCAGATATTTTCTCCTACTCTGTAGGTAGTCACTTCATTCCGTTGACTGTTTCCTTTGCTATGCAGAAGTTTTATAAATTTGGTATCATTTCATTTTTCTGTTTTTGCTTGTGTTGCCTGTACTTTTGAGGTCATATCCAAAAAAATCATTGCCCAGGCCAGTGTCACAGAGCTTTCTCTCTAAATTTTCTTCTACTAGTTTCATAGTTTCAAGTGTTATGTTTAAGTCTTTAATGTATTTTGACTAGATGTTTGTATATGGTGAGAGATAACAATTTAATTTCACTTTTCTGCGTGTGGCAATCCAGTTTTCCCAACACCATTTATTGAAGAGACCGTTCATTCCCTACTGTGTGTTCCTGGCACCTTTGTCAAAAATTGGTTGGGCATAAATGCATGGATTTATCTCTGGGCTTTCTATTCTGTTTCTATTCTACTCTGGGTTTATCTGTCTGTTTTTATGCCAGTACCATCCAGTTTTGGTTCCTATAGCTTAATAGTAGTACATTTTGAAGTTAGGTAGTGTGATGCGTGCAGCTTTGTTATTTTTGCTCAGGATTGCTTTAGCTATTTGGTCGCATACAGATTTTTGGATTGTTTTTTCTATTTCTTTGAAGAATGTCATTGGGATTTTGACAGGGATTGTTTTGAATCTGTAGACTGCTTTGGGTAGGCTGGACATTTTAACAATATTAAATCTTCTAATTCATGAATATGAGATCTCTTTCCATTTATTTGTGTCTTTTTCAATTTCTTTCATCAATGTTTTACAGTTTTTAGTGTAGAGATATACATTTAACCTCCTTGGTTAAATTTATTCCTAATATGTTTTTTGTAGTTATTGTACAGGAGAATATTTTCTCAATTTATTTTTCAGATAATTCACTGTTAGTACGTAGAAATGCTACTCATTTTTGTATGTGATTTTGTATCCTGCAACTTTACTAAATTCATTTATTAGCTCCAACAGTTTTTTAGATCTGAAGACTTTCCTATATACAAGTTAATGTTGTCTTCAAAGAGGGACAGCTTAGCTTCTTCCTTTCAGATTTGGATGCCTTTTATTTCTTCCTCTTTTCCTAATTGGTCTGGCTCAAACTTCTAGTACTATGTTGAACAGAAGTGACAAGAGTGGTCATCTTTGTCTTGTTCCAGGTCTCAGAAGAAAAGATCTCAACTTTTCCCATTTGGTATTATGTTAGCTGTGAGTTTGTCATATATGGCCTTTATTGTGTTGAGGTACATTCCTAATTGTTGAAACTTTTATCATGAAAGGATATTAAGTTTTATTAAATGCTTTTTCTGCATCTATTAAAATTATCATAGGGGTTTTGTCCTTCATTCTGTTAATGTGATATATTACATTTATTGATTTGCATATGTTGAACCATTCTTGCATCCCTGGAATGAATCCCACTTGATCATGGGATAAAGTTATTTTTTAAAGCTTCCACAGTGAGGAGAATAAGGAATGAAGAACAAGGAATGACAGGATGAGAATTAGGCAGATATTATATTTCTTGTCAGCAGCAATGTACGTGAGAAGACAGTACACAATGATTTCAGATTTCTGTGGAGAAACTATTTTGAACTTAGACTTCTATACCCACCCAAACTATTATTCGTATAAGCAAAATCAAGATATTTTCTGACACTTAGACTTTGAAAGTTTATTGCTCAAGTACCCCATATACAAAAATCTCAAGGAGGTAATCCTAACAAAAGTAAATTCAGGGAAGAGAATGGAATACAATATAAAACATAAGAAAGTGTAGTAGCTGAATATGACCTATAAAGCATGAAGAAAAGTGAAATTAGTAGAGAATTTATTGAATCTTTATGCTTACAGTTTTTTTCTGTTGACTGGTAGGGGATTTAGTGATACGAGATCACAGTTTCCTTTTATTTGAGTCTAAACATGCTTCTTATTTTTATAGAAAATAATATCTAAGTCATGATAATACAATAATTCTATATATTGCCATAAATTTGAGAACCATCCTGTGGATAAAGTAGAGAAGTCCTAATTATAACTTTTGAAAAATATGTAAATTGTATAAATCTTGGCACTAAAACTAATGTGAAAAATCAGTAACTGGAAAGGATATAAATGATAGTGAAAATGCACTAAAGGTTTTTAATTTTATATAACAGGAACTACTTCAAATTACTAAATCTAGAAATAGTTACAAAACACATCATTTAACTAAATCATAGTAAGCACCATAAGTGAAAAAATAAAAAAGCAAGAAGAGTGAGGTGAAGGGAGGGAGAATTTAACTTTTAAAAAGCCTTATTCTAATTAAAATTAACGAAGTATTTCTCTTTTTGTGATTACAACATTGCAAACAGAAAGTGCACCGTATATACTTTGCTTGGTCATTAGAAAACTTTAAATGCAGAAGCCTTCTGAGCCTGCGAAAGTCGATCACTGAAATTACTACTTTTAAGACACTAACTCAAAGGGCAATCCTTGGTAATAAGAATCAGACAAACACTCTCAAAACACCACAGTACTCTTCATGGTTAAGGGAGCTGGCTTTGGCAAGAACTAAAAAACAAAGAAAAGCAAATTAGATGGATCACCAGTTTTCTTTCATGGCAGACAAAAGCCCAAAACTCTTATCTGACCAATAAGGTCAACTACCTGAAACCAAAGATATTAAGGAAATAAGAGAGTAATTCTAAAGCAAGAGAAAGAAGCCCTTCAAGGGACCTACTGTGGAGATAGAATACTAAATACTCTAGGATCTAACCTTTCAGGAAATACAAATGAATAAACAGATTTGTAACTTGGCTCACCTGCTTTGAAAAACAAAGGAAGTTTTCAGAAGTTGTGGTAAAAAGCCATCATTGGTGACATTTAATTCTACAGTGAATGGATCTCAGGCAAGTATATTGCAAAGTGTTTTGAGACTGGCCAGAGACAAATTCTAACCAAGGTTTTCGTTTTTTTTTTTTTTTTTTCAATTTTCTAAAAGAAAGTTAAATAAAAACCAAAAGAAACCCTAGTATTAAATGCCTACTGAATTGACATATAAAGATGTGTATTGAATCCACATCATTTCAAATCTGCAAAATGTATTTTCCATGTCAGTTATATTAGAAATGCGTATTTCACTTACCCTATCCCAGGATGATTTGGAAATATTTACATCAGAAAATAAGTCATTGTGTTAATACACAAAAATTAATACTATCTTCATACAACTTTAAATGGATTAATGTATTAATGTATTTTTTCAGCTATATAAAAGCAAAGAGTTGATGCCAATTAAGTGATTTCCAATAGAAAGAGAACATGAGGTTGAGTTTGGAATAAGCTTCAGTATAGGACCAAAATAATACCTTAGTAAGGAGAAATGGGATTGGCAGATTCATACATCAACCACAGTGAATGTCAGCAAATATCTTGTGTCAGTTGACTTTTAAATATTAACCAAGAACCAAAATGTCACTCCCCTAGGTACAAGTCAAATTGCTTCTCCTTTCTCTTGCCTGCACTCTTAAATGCTGAATAACCTCATAAGTAAGATTTCTGTTAGGCAAATTAGTGCATGCAGATTAGGAACCACAGTTTCTGGAGTGGAGTTCAGTGGGACTAACTATATTCCCTATGATCAGTCACTTTAATCATAGAATTATGAGGAAACTCATAAATTATCGAATCATATCCTCAAAGCATTTTTAAGCAATGCTTAACCATGTGCTCTATAAGTATACATTTGAGTTTGTTCCCTAGAAACATAGAATTGTTTCTGTTTTATGAAGTGTCAAACATTACTCATTGGCAATTATGAGTTACTTTTATACTTGTTAAGTTTTATTGTTGTTAGTGTAACCAGAAACACTTCTGTTTGTTTCCATTGGTTCAGTACACATTTATTAAGCATCTACTTTTGCCAGAAGCTGGAGGATACAAAGATGACCGTGAGTCAGTTCCTGCCCTCTGGCAGTTCAAAGGAGACATAGGTGTAAACTTCAACCGCAGGAAAGGCAAATGGAATCCTTCTGTGGAGGCAGAAGTAGTCTATCTACGCAGCAGCCAGCACAATGCATGGTATAATATTGGATGTGTAATAAATCTTCTTTGAATAAATTAAATAATCATGAGAAGATGTACCAGAAATAGTAATGCCATAAGGAAAGGAAGACAAATGGAGTTGAACCTTGAGCTAAGTCTTGAAATATGGAGCACATGAGAGATTTTCAGTTGAAGAAAAGAAGTAAAGTCCCCAAAGGCTGAAATACCATGTAAGTTCAGGGAATTAGGATAGTTCCATTTTTCTGGAAAGTATGTCAGTGGCAAAACCATGGGAGATGAAGATGGGTAGATGGGAAGGAGCCATATTAAGAGGCACATGCTGGATCTTCTAGCTTCTTAAAGGGTAGTGCCATGATCAGATTTATGTTTAGAAAGATTTCTCCATGAGAAGGACAGATTGGTAACCAAAAGGGTAGTTAGAAGATCATTTAAAAATCTAGTGAGCAGTGATGAGGGTCTAAACTATAAACTAAAGCTGTAGCAGCTGAGAGGATGAATTTGGGAGAGATTTGGAAAGTAGAAATCAAGGTCTGAGGGTAAGGGAAGGGAACAGTGAAACAGAAACAGGAATCTGGGATGATCCTTGTGTTCTGATTCGATTAGCTGGATGAAAAAGAAGGCTACTTAGTGGAACACCATCTGAGAAGGTGATACAGGGAAAATGAGTTCATAAATGCCTAGGAGACATTCAGGAAGATTTATTTAGTAAGCAGGTAGTGACCTGAACCTGGAACTCAAGAGCTAGGTCCAGGCTAGAGGTTCAGAGCTGGTGGTACTCATGTCTGGTGGTAACTATGAGCATGAGTGAGAGAGCCCAGCGGAGCATACAGAGTATGAGTGACGCAGATTCATTATTTCCCAGTGTCTACTGCAGTGTATGATTTGGGGATGGAATTGATATGACACTCATCATTAATAATCATTATTGGAGCTAGAAAAAAGGGTTGAAAAAAATAGTATGGAGAACATTTTGGCATTTTCAAATTACCATTTTTTAAGATTCAGAATTATTTTCTATTGAGAGACAGTTACTCATAGAATAAAACATATCAATCAAGAAGCAAGTAAATTAAAATCAAAGTAACTGACTTATTTTTGTTAGAGAAAATATATATTCATATGTCTAAATTAAGAATTGTTGGTAGCAAATAATGCCTGGTAAGATTTTGATGGATTTGTACATGTGGAATTCTAAGATGTATGTAATAAATATGGAAATAATAAAATAGATTTGTAGTTTTATGAACACTTAGATGAAAAGAGAAGTAGAGAAAAAAGAGAAAATGGGAAATAGTGATAGACACACACATACTATTAATATAGAAACTTAGACAAAATAACTGTAATCCATAATTCAACCACTACTGTCAAAATTTCAACATATATTCTATTATTATGTCTGTACATATTTTTGTATGCTTGTTATGTTGGCTATATAAATTCATATACTTCTTTTTTTAACTTAACATATGATAAACATTTTCCCTATTTATTAAAAACTTCATAAATATGGTTTTTCATGACAGCATAAAGATGCCTATCACTTTTCAGTTACTTATTTACACATTCTCTATTGTTTAACATTTAGATTTTAGCTTTAAAAAACTTTAAATACCACTTCACTGAGTATCTTTGTTTATAAGGCTTTGTGTCCCTTTCAAATTATTTTCTAGAGATAGATTTCTGGAAATAGAATTACAATACTAAAACATATGAACATTTTAAGGCTCCTTTTGCCAAATTGTGTTTTAGAAAGATGATACCAATTTATACTTCCATCAGCTTTATGTGACAATGCCTGGACACACTAAGTAATAAAGCATGCTATAAAGCCTTGTATTGGGGTTCATTGGGAAATTAGTAATTGGCACTAACCTCGTATTTTATTCAGTGAATTCACTGATTAGCTCAAATTAGTAAAGATAGCCTTATTGTAAACAATCATAACTATCTCCTTTTTTATTTAACTTTTATGCAAAATAACTTTAAAATGGAATTCAAAGCACATTTCCCTACATTTTGCATGGCTTCACTTGGAAATGCTTATCCAGAAGGAAAGAAATGCTTCTCTAACTGGTATTGAGGGAAAGCGGGATTGCTGTTTCTTTTTTAGTACAATTAAGCAACAATTGTCTATTTTGGAGGAGTTTTATCACTTCTTTCAAAAACAAACCATCCCATTTTTTCCCCAGAGCAAAGCTCTTAGAAGGCAATAGCTAAGAGCTATGTTACTAACATGATTGTTCTAGGAGGAGCACTGCTCAGCTCCCATGGCAACAGGTACCATGGAAATAGACACACTTTGTCAGAGGTATTGTAAATGCTATTGGGTATGAGGGCAGCAGTTGCAGTGAAATTTCATTGTTGCTATGTTGTAGAGGTTGCACAACATACCAAGCCTTATTTAGATTCTGTTCATAAGTCTGACCTAGATTTTTTAAAGAAGTTCTATTGTTTTAATAAGAAAAACAAACCCCAACCCCCAACCTATTAGACCTAAGATAAAATGAGAACAATTTGCAAGGTTCACTGTCATCTTAAGCAAGTCTGTATGGAAGCTCCGGAAAATTATATGATATTCCAGAGAACTGTGAACTTTGAAGTGTCTGTGGCAATAAGTGATAAGTTGAGTGTGAATAACTTAAATCCAGAAGTCATCCCCAGACTTCATTTGAGCTAAACAGTTCAGCTTCTTCTCATAGATCAGATCACTGTTAATTTTTGCAGTGACAATGATTAACAGTGAAATTATTAAGTGATTACTAATATTAACACCTGTTTTGTACTCTGCTGTTTTACTGCTCAACCCTTTTTAATAACCATTAAAAGGTACCTATGACTAGTACTATAAGCAGATTCATCCCACAGTTGGGGAAATCAAGACATAGGGAAGAAATAAAGACCTCATGGTCTTAGCTGGACAGAGGTAGAGTCTGGATTGAGAAAAGTTAGAGCCCCACTCTCTGGCCTTATTTTACAAACATTGATACAATGGCAAAGATGAAACCTAAGTCAAAGGGTGTATGGGTTATCATTGGTGGCTCTGTTTGTTTAATAGATAATTCAGTTTAGCAGAGAGGGCTGTATTATTATTTCATTTCAGAGCACCTGTGCAACTTCTGATGATTAAGAGGGAAATTGAGTGTACTTCTCTAATTCATACCCAAGCCACCCTAACAATTACACATGATAATACTCGATACAAAATGTCAAGTTAGGGAGTATCTTCGCCTTTTTCTACTAGATTCCTACCTGTTCCCAGTCTTTTCCAGACACTGTCATCCCTCACAATCCAGTCTCTCACTCTGCAAACCCCAGGAGCCAAGAGGATTCAGATGCTATCCCTTGCTTTTTGAAATCACAGTTGAACTCAAGAACCCAACACAGTTAGATACTAAGACCTTGCACCTGTATCTGTGGTCCTTAAACTTATATGTACATGAGAATTACCTGGATAGCCTGTTAAAAATGTACATTCCCAGCTTCCCATTCTGACTAAGTAAGCCTGGGGTGAGGCCCAGGAAGCTGCACTTTTAACCAGCTTCCTCAGTGCTTCTGAAGCAGGTGGTCTGTGGCCACACTTTGAGAAACCTGAAGAGCAGCATGTCAGTCTGTTAAAGTCTCTTCCACACCAGTGAGCCTAAGGACAATGGGGACAGTGGAGGTTGAGGAGGGGGCAGTAGTGAGAGGGGAGGCCCATGCCTCTGTGCCTGGGAGCCCAGCAAGGAACCTTCAGCTCTTGAGGTCCCAACATGTGCTGTGGCCCACGCTGAACCTTTGTACATGGGAAAAAGCAACCAGCTTTCAGAATTCACAAAGGATGAGGCACAAGGTAGAGAAACAGGGATGCCGCAATCTGCAATCTGAGCGCACTGACCCCTGAGTCAGTAAGAGTTGTCCGTAGATACCTAAATGTTCAAATCAATTTTCTTCTCTCAGACAGTGGAATCCAGAACGTGTATTAAAAAGAGACCACTTCCAGCCTGTAGGAAAAATGAAAAGTTTTGTAGCTTGTTGATGGCTTCTTGCTTGCTGTTAGGAAGGCCAGGCCAGAGAAGCTAAAATAATTGAGCTAGGTCATTTTAGCATTAGCATTCAACCTTAAATAAAACTCTGGAGAAAAGACCCCTTTTCACATTCCCCACGCACCCCTACCACCACTGCCCAAGCTTTGGCAGCCTTCCAAATCCTCCAGACCCCAGAACAGGGCTTGTCCCTGGGCTTATTTTCCAGGGTTTACATGATGCCCTTGTTCCCTTCTTGGCAATTTAAGTGAAACTCCCCATCTCAGGCCACAGCGTGGTAGTCATTGTTGTAAATAGCTTTGACTATTTATTTTTCTAAAATGCCTAGAATAGCACTCAGATGCCAAGATCCTGGGAGTGGGAAAAGAATGTTATTTTTGTAAGAAAGACTATTTTAGGGGACTGTTCTAACATTAAGAGACAGAAATGGGCCATATGGTTTGCTAGGAAATTTCCTTGCAAAGCTCAAATCCACATTACTGCCTTTCATGAGTGGGGTAGTTAGCCACTGTCTCACTTTATTTTAAATGAGATCATGACTTCTGAGTTATTGACACCTTTGGAAGCTAGAAGGATGGGTAAGTGCCAAGTGCTTTGAATCTACTCAAAAGAAAGCCAACGTGCAATGATTTTCCATTTACCTGTAGAAGGCAGGTGCATATCATCTTTGAAAAAATAATTACACCTGCTCCTTGCATCTCCCGCCTAAGGACCTGAATTTTTGTTTGTTTGTTTAGTGATCAAAAATCTCCAATATTAATATTAATCTTTCTGTTTGTTTTGTTTCCTTTACCATCATGCTCTATCCATTTACTGCAGTGTTTGACTCCTTGAGCTCCATTTCAAATCATAAATCTCTCCTCATGGCTCCTTAAAAAAGTGGATCTTTCTTGTGTCCCTACTTACTGTTTTTATTACCAGATTATAACCATGATTGTCTCATTGACCACAGCAATGGGGTACCAGCATCCCTGGAAAAAGATGTCTTGAATATCCTACAGTGAATATCGAATGGAGATAGCCTCTGCCTGCTCAAGGCTGAAAATCTGAGAAAAATCAAACTCATGTTGTTTTTTAAATTCAGAGATGTGACCACTGTGAATATATTGCATCAACATAAGTCAAATATTGGTACCTATGAGTGTAGAAGGATTCAAAGACTGGGGTTCTGGAGGAAGAGGGTCAGAAAGCATCAGGAGGAAGAGCAAGACTTGCAGACAACGCTGAGGTGGAAGCCAGCTCCCCTCACTTGGAAAGTGTGGGCTGGTGCACCTGACAGTAATGGAGCAGGGCGCACACAGAGATTTGGGGTGAGCTCGGCTTTCATAAGTAGGGTGCACGGACTATGATCAATCTGTTCCCATCATCTGAACTTATAATGCCTTCCCAGAAAACCTCTTTGGGCTACCATCATACCTCTTAGAGAACAAGCATATCTAAGCCTCATCGCTTTTCAATGCTGTGGTTATTTCTCATGTTTCCTGGATTTACTATTTCTTCAGTGTTTAAGAATGACCTTAGAAACTTGTTAAAGTGCACATGCTTGGGCTTCATCCCCAGCAATTCTGATTTGATTAATTGGGGATGGATCCAGAAATTTTTATTTTTAGTGAGTATACCGAATGATTTTAAAGAAGATAGTTAGGTCAGCAGAGCTACCCTTTGCTTCTTTTTACTTCCATCTTTCATGCTGTCCTGCCTCCTCTTTAATCAATACATACTATGCTTGTGCATGTGCCCTTTGTCCTCAAAAGTCTTTTCCAATCATCGATTAGGTAGGCATCACCTCAGCTTGGGTTTCTTACATAATCTCATTAATGCTTCTTTGCTTCAAATTTTGACTTACCTTTCAGGCCATATAACTACTGATATTTAATTGAACCTGTTCTCTAATTGCCACCACTGCAGTTACAAATGATGATGATGATATTTTCAAGGTTATTTATATATCACAGAAAAGAACAGTAGCACTTGCTATATACTTAGAGCTTTCTGAGGATCAGCTGTACACAGAAGACACTGACTCATTAATTTTTACAGCTTCTGTGCAAAAACTAGCTAAAATTGCTTTCCACTTCCAGTTGAAGACAATTAGTCATAAGTGTACATTCCAGCATTAATTTTTTCCTATTAACTTTGATGCATAAGGTTTGTTTATTTATTTAATGGACATTTCTGGACTGTCTGCCATATGTCAGTCACTGTGCTAGGTACTAATGATACAATGAAGAACCTGCCCTCATGAAGCATCCAGGCTAGTTGCAGAGCAAACAAGAGAACAAAGAGAATAATGATAGTATACACAGTGGCACCAAACACAGCATTAAATTGGAAGTGGGGTTTATCAGAGAGTTGTCTTGGAGGATTGAAAGTTGAGTAGGACGAAAGGTTTGAATGGAGGCTGAATATATTGACCCCAGATCATTCCCTTAATAGCTGTTTGCATTTAAAACAGAATTCCAGCCATTGTAAGAATTTATTTTCTTGTGTTTTGTATCTTAAATACAAAATTCAAATGAAAATGGATAATAAAAATAATCTGGCTGGGATCCCTGGGTGTTGGAATTGGATCCCCCTGAGTTTCAACCCAAGCTCCATCACTTATACATGGTGTGACTTTAGACAAGTTACTTAACCTCTCCAAATCTTAGGCTCCTCATCTGTGAAGCAGAAATACTAATTTAATAATAATAATATATTATTACTAAATTGTTAAAATTTTTTATTATTAAATTATTATAAAATATATTATAAATAATATATTATTAAAGTATTATTTATTTTTACAATTTAATTGTGAGAGTTAAATGAAAGAACATACTGAACTAGATAATTTGGTATCTAGAACATAATAAGTGCTCAGTGAATTATAGTGCCCCCCCCCCGCAGTCCTATAGGTCTCAAATAATTAATTTTTCTACTTTAACTAGTCTCCTGACCTCCACATTAGCATTCCAGCTTCCTACTGAGCACTCTGACTTCTGTCTTTATATTCCCTGGCCTAAAAGACTCTCCACGTGCAGTCCAGTTTCCCCTTTCTCTCTTTCCTGCCTTCACCCCCATATGCGCACACGGTTTGTGTGACTTAGTTTATTCATCTGCCAAGACTTAGCTTAGACACTATTTATTCCAGGAAACCTTCCCTGACCCTCTTTACCATATCTTGGCTAGCCACCACTCCTCTGTGCACCATAACTCACTGAGCTTCCTCCATCATGGTGCCTTTCACACCTTTTGATAATGTGATAATGTGTGTGTGTGTGTGTGTGTGTATTCATCTGCATACCCCACTGGGCTGTATTGTCTTCATGTGTGACTTGCTTGCCCTTTTATCTCCAGCACCTAGAGGAGATAGGTGCTGGCTCCAATATATATTTTCAACAAGTATTTTTGAATAAATTGAGATACCAATTTCACCTAATTTTAGGTGAGGAGTGTACCTGATACATATACACTAGCCTTATTATAATTTTTATAGGTAACTCTGTCTTTTAATCTGTGCCACTTGTGATTTTTAGATACTTACTAACTTCTCTTTGCTACTTCTTCCTTTGCCATTTGCATCTTTCAATTCAGAATTATACATTGTCCAGGTTTTTTCTTTTTACAGTATAAAGCTCTGAACTCCTGATGAATCTTTCAATATGTTGAATAACATACACATACATACGGGCACACACATACAGCCTTTATGTTTGGTTTCTTTCTTTGAATGCCATTTGTTAAATAGTTCCTTTGGTAGTAATCCCTCTGGTTTTAGGTAAAGCCAGTTCAAAACATTTTTAGAGACTGGCAATTCGTAGCTCTCTTTAAAATATTTTTTCATCTCTCCAACTCTGTGCTTCGTAATCTGTACTAGAAACCAAACATTTGAAAGAAACTAATATCACCTGCATCGTGGCTGCTTCTTTGCCTTTCTGCTTCCCACCTTTTACTGTAGTTTATTCATCTTTATTTCTCCAGCATCTAGCCCATGCCTGGAGCACTAGGCACACCATCTCTGCTTCTGAAATTAAAATTTGAAAAACTACCTAGTGCAAATATGTTTCCCACTGCTAGTAGATGACCCATATTGGTAGCTATCTGGCCTAGGTAGCTGACATGGCCAATAAGGCTGCCATAGAGGTGTAACTTTGTCTTTAAAGTATTTATTCATTTCTGTTTCTCTTGTGGACTTCAATACATGTAGAAAACAGAGACACTGAAAATGGAAACAGTTGGGGGAAGATTGAAGGGATATGGGTATGGTTATAAAAGGGTAACACAAGAAATTTTTGTGGCATTGCAACTGCTCAGTATCTTTATTGTGGTGCTAAAATTGTAAATAACTTAATAGACACTCACACAAATACTCACACATGAATACAAGTAAAACTAGGGATATATGAATAAGATTGGGGAATTGAATCAATGTCCATATCCTAGTTATAAGATTGTATTACAATTTTGCAAAATGTTACTGATAGCAACAAGAGACAGACAAATTCCTAGATAGACAGCGACAGTCCTCAGTGAAACCTGACCTTCAAGTGAAGGACAGTTTAAAGCCTAAAAACCAAGCTGCCAATTCTCAATAGAGTCCATGACTGGAGTGAGGACCTGTATGCCCATCTTACCCTCCTCTCTCTCTATTGGTTCCTTCTGGATGATGCCTTTTAACCAGTCGAATGATGCTTTTTCCAAAGACCACCTATGGACCAATCGGCATGCACTCTTCCATTCTGAGCCCATAAAAACCCCAGACTCAGCCCCATAGGGGGCTACCTGCCTTTGAGCCCCCACTCACTGCTGAAGGGTCCCCTCTCACAGTTGAGAGCTTTCCTTCTGTTGCTGAATAAAACTCTTTGCCTTACTCACTCTCTGGTATGTGAAGACATTATTCCTCTTGGTTGTGGGACAAGAACCTGGAACTCACCAAGCTGTGGGCAGCAGGAACAAGAGAGCTGTAACACACCCACATTCACCAAGCTATGGGCACAAAAAAGCAAAGCCACTGGGCACCACTCCCTCCCACTTGCTGAGCAACAAGAGAGAAAAAGCTTCTGGGCACCACTCCCTCCCACTCACAGAACTACAAAAGCCACAGCATTTCTTGGGGTCTCAGACCGTGGCACTCCCCAAGCAAGAGCTATAACACAGCAGCTACAGAGATTTC
Source organism: Mandrillus leucophaeus (assembly GCF_000951045.1). Classification (NCBI taxonomy): domain Eukaryota; kingdom Metazoa; phylum Chordata; class Mammalia; order Primates; family Cercopithecidae; genus Mandrillus; species Mandrillus leucophaeus. The sequence goes on from NW_012103798.1 coordinate 82,533, forward strand.
CAGCTGGTGAAGTGGCACCAAAGGGATCCTGTAACATTACCATTGGAAGAAAGTGCACAAAGTATACAAGGGATCTCTTAGCATTATACAAATATTTCAATAAAAGTTTTCATTTAAAAAATAAAAGTTAAAAAAGAGAGAAACAGGAAACCAGTGTCATAAAGAAAAGGGGATAAATTATTTGACTTTAAGCTTCCTAGTTAAGCAAAGAAGTTAAGGCAAAAAAGAAATGTCTTGTGTTCATTCATTCAGCAAATCATTCATTCAACAAATAATGAATACAATAAATAACCATCATCTAATAAAACATACAATCTGCTTGAGAAAGACAACACCTATCTTGATACTAATTTTGAAATTTGCCATATGATGTGTTCTTTATGTGGATTATTATGAAACTCAAAGCACCATAGTAAAAGGATAATAATTATCCTTGGAATATGAGTGTTTTAAAGTAACATCTTTTGAGATCGTGCACTGGCTTTATTCAAGCTAGGGTAACATCATAGCGCTTTACTTGCTATTATGGAGTGGCTTTTTATGTTGAGGTGCACTGTCTAATTTCACTCTGCTGAATGGACACCAGCAGCTATTTACTGAACACCATAATTGCTGGCTATTTACATATGTGTGGTGAGCAGTATCTCCTTTTTCCTGGTGACAAACCTGAGCTCAGAGAGGTCAAATGGCATCTAAGGTAGTAAGGCTAATAAGTATCAAAGCCAGGGCACTCTTCCCTGCCTGTTGCTATAGCTTAACCAGACTAGATTCACATCCCAGCGCCAAGAGAGAAGGCAAGGCTAATTTTAGAGACTTTCCACATTTGCGCTTCCAACTAATCGTGTTCCAGTCACTGTGGCATGGCCGGGCGTGGTGGCTCACACCTGTAATCCCAGCACTTTGGGAGGTTGAGGAGAGTGGATCACAAGGTCAGGAGCTCAAGACCATCCTGGCTAACATGGTGAAATGCTGTCTCTACTGAAAATACAAAAAATTAGCCGGGCGTGGTGGCAGGCGCCTGCAGTCCCAGCTACTTGGGAGGCTGAGGCAGGAGAATGCTGTGAACCCGGGAGGCAGAGCTTGCAGTGAGCCAAGATCGTGCCACTGCACTCCAGCCTGGGTGACAGAGTGAGACTCTGAAAAAAAAAAAAAAAAAAAAAAAAATCACAGTGGTATTAGGTTGTATAGTGTCCATTTCAGGAAAGAGAAAAGCAGGAACTAAATGTCAGACATATAATATCAGGCTTTCTTGTTTTTATTTTGTGGGAAGTAGCCAAACACTAAACAAAACAAAACAAAACATTAAACATACAGTATCATCTCTCTGCATTGAATTCTGGGCCCAGGTCCAGCTCTGTAGAGTGGACACATGGGGGAAGCTTAGAGCTGTTCCCACCTAAGCATTGGCCTTTTCAGGTTCAAAAGCTTTAGATCCTTTGTGTGCCCTGGCCCCAGCTTCCCTGGTGCAGACAGTGGGTGGTTGTTAGAAAGTGTCAGTAGGTGGTAAGGTGTCCTGGTGCTCTGAAGCCAGGCAAACCTGGGTCTGAAACCTGATTCTGCCATTGAGGGGCTTTGGGAGGGTAGTCAAGTTACCTACTGTGCACCTCAGTTTATCCCTGGTAAAGTTGAGTATTAGCAGCCCTTCCTCGTAAGTCTGTTGTGAGGATGAAATAAAATAATCCATGTGAAACACTTAGTCCAGTGTCTATCACTTGATATATGTTAATAAATATGTTCAATTGTTGGTATCACTCATTCTTTTTAGTGTGGAATATTTTCTCTGGTCTTTGGTTTGTGTATGGGTTACAAGTAATTTTCACTTTATGTTATCTGACAGTTGCAAAAGAAGGAATGAGGAGAACTTCTTCAGGAACTCCCGATGGTGGGTCTGTAACTAATAGGGTTTAAAATAAGAAGAAAGAATCCTTCTCCACAAATATGGTAAAGCTATAATTTTTTTAAAATGTTCAAACAGAGGAGAGGTTGACTCAACATTTTCTCTGTTTTTCCACAAGTATGACTTTTTGGTATGTGTCTTTACAAGACAAACTCTCTTTAAAAACCTTATATAACAACCCTCTCTCCTCCCCATGTACACTTCTATATGTACCCACACACAGACTGGGCCAGTATATGCTTCTGTAGAGTCCACCACTTAAAACCAACAGGACGGAGTGATGGATGCTCATAGTGGCATCAGTGAGGGCACTGCTATTAACTACATGTGGTAGCTCAGATTCAAAAGTCCTGAAAGGAATGTTGTGCATGCACACCTTTCCCAATTTACTCATATTTTAATGGGAATTGCTTTAAAAGACTTGGTTAATAACCATGTTGATGTTATAGAAGCATTCCAAGGATACTTTCTGAAATGGCTCAAAATACAAATGCAAAAATACACTAGCCATCATGACACCTGGATGTCATTTACGTTCTTTGGGCATAATGAGTTACTACATTAACACTAATTTAGCCTGTTCTAGCACATTTTTCATCTTCAAGCGAATGAACAGACTGAAAGACTGCTGTATGCTATGGAGGTACTGACACATATAGTTGAAGGAGATTGGTTAAAACGTGCTGAATTGGTCAAATTTCTTTTCACTTCAAGTTTAACATCAGATGTGAGTTTTTCTGAATACATTTAGGTCCATGTTGCTATCTTCAAGACTTTTTAAAACCATCTTCACCTAAACTTAGATTACATTAAAGGAAAAGTAAGAATATATTTGGAGCAGAGCTCTAATTTCATTTTATACCACAAGAGTAAATCTGTGCTCAGAACACAGAAGTTGAATCAAGAAGTGACCCTAACTGTATTGTTGAGATCAACAGACTTATACAGTAGACTCCTCTGTCTACATATCCAGTTAACCAATGTCAAAAGCATTCCTGAAGTGTCAGTGGACAAAAACAGAGTCATTAACCAGAAATGCCATTTGACCCAGCAATCCCATTACTGGGTATGTACCCAAAGGAATATAAATCATTCTACTAGAAAGACACATGCACACGTATATTTATTGCAGCACTATTTACAGTAGCAAACACATGGAACCAAACCAAATGACCATTAATGATAGACTGGATAAAGAAAATGGGGTACATATATACCATGGAATACTATGCATCCATAAAAAGGAATGAGATCATGTCCTTTGCAGGGACATAGATGAAGCTGGAAGCCATTATCCTCAGCAAACACACAGAAACAGAAAACCAAACGCCACATGTTCTCACTCATAAGTGGGAGTTGCACAATGAGAACACATGGACACAGGGAGGGGAACAACACACACTGGGGCCTGTTGAGGAGTGGGGGGCAAGGGGAGGGAACCTAGGTGACAGTTCGATAGGTGCAACAAACCAGCATGGCACCCATATACCCATGAACCAAACATGCACATTCTGCACGTGTATCCTGGAACTTTAAAGTAAACAAACAAAAACAGAGTCATTATAAGCATCTATTCAGACTCATCTCACATGAGTTTTTTCTGGGGGACTTGCTATAGCCATTGTTATGAAAGAAAGAATACCTTTCTGGTCCTTGAAACTTCCAGACTTACTGTAACGCAAATGACATCCTATACATCAAAAACAAAAAAAAAAAAACAAAAAAAAAAAACAGTTAAATGATTGTTAACTAAGGATGGAGAGACATTCATATTCTAGGAAACACATTGATTCACTCTTAGTGTTCTTGTTCTGTTCCTTTTGAGCTCCTATGGGTATGTGCTACATAATTTTAGAGTGGTTTATCCTAGAGTGTGTCCCCCAAAATAATCCACTAATCTTGTCCTTTGTCTGCTTATTGTTTCTCTAACACAAAATCTCTCCTCTGAAATTTCAAATTTTAAATTGTGACACTCTGATTTTGTGGATTCAGGCTGCGTCTTGCTGAGAAGAAATTTCAGTGCTGCTTCAGCAGCTTCCTGGGCTTTCAGATTATTATTTTGTTAATTTCCTTCTAGATAAGTTAGGAGTGGTTTGCAAAATTGCATTTGTTTGCAAAAATTTACTACTGGTCTATAAATGTTTAATGAGATCGTTATTTTAAATCTAATTCTTGGTCCTTGCTTATTAACGCACATTCTGCAAAGGAAACTTTGAGTGGGGGACTTTACACCATCTCACTACTATTACACTAGGCACTATTGCAAAATTCTTAGTATTTCCCTTCTATGATGATTTATTGAGAATGTTTCTATTATGTTGAAGTACTGGGCAAATTTTTGCAATAGCAACCCATTCATTTAGTTATTCTATTTGTCATTACACTCTTTCAAAGTGATCAATGATGACCTTCAAATAAAATGTTGGAAAATGTCTAACTCATTCATGGTGAGAGAAATAAGCAAAAAAAATGGAGACAGAAGGTTTTGTTGCTCTGGAACAAGGAGTCTGCATATGAAGGGACCAGGGAAAAGGTACAACAGTGCTACTAAACCTCAGTCAGCGAGTTTAACACTAAGAATGCTTTTGGCTATAAGTGACAGAAAATCGGTTCATCATCAGTGTGAACCTTAAGGTTATTCACTATTTACCTAAAAAGAAATTCAGACCGTATGTTGAACCAGCCTTGCATCCCGGGGATGAAGCCAACTTGATCGTGGTGGATAAGCTTTTTGATGTGCTGCAGAATTCAGTTTGCCAATATTTTATTGAGGATTTTTGCATCAATGTTCATAAAGGATATTGACCTGAAATTTTCTTTTTTTGTTGTGTCTCTGCTTTGGTATCAGGATGATGCTAGCCTCATAAAATGAGTTAGGGAGGATTCCCTGTTTTCCTATTGATTGGAATACTTTCAGAAGGAATGCTACCAGCTCCTCTTTGTACCTCTGGTAGAATTCAGCTGTGAATCCGTCTGGTCCTGGACTTTTTTTGGTTGGTAGGCTATTAATTATTGCCTCAATTTCAGAGCCTGTTATTGGTCTATTCAGGGATTCAACTTCTTCCTGGTTTAGTCTTGGGAGGGT
>NW_012103798.1:91459-93469 GCF_000951045.1 Mandrillus leucophaeus
AGGGATAGCATTCAGAGATATACCTAATGTAAATGATGAGTTAATGGGTGCAGCACAGCAACATGGCACATGTATACATATGTAACAAACCTGCATGTTGTGCACATGTACCCTAGAACTTAAAGTATAAAAAAATTAATACAATAAAATAAAAAATAAATAAAAATAAAAACCCTAAAAAAGAGAAAAGAAAATTTGTTACATGTAGCAGAAGAAAATAAATATTAAACAAATTTTTAAAAAGTAGTTTAGAGCAAAGAGATCTCAGAAACGTCAGTGACTTGACAGAGCTATAGTGCCAGGGCACTAGATTTACAGAGTTATCATCATCATCATCTCCTCATGATCACAAGATGACTGCAACAGTTCTAAGCGTCATGTCCTCATAGAAAGCTTGGGGGCAGCCAGAGTGATTTCAGGTGCTTTTCATCAGGAAAAAAAAATTTCCCAGAAGCCCTCCCACATATTTTCTTTTATTTATTATTGCCTAAAACCTAGCTTCATTGCCACCCCTAACTGTACAGACTTTTGGAAAAGCAACTACATATACATATGTATGTTCTATAGTGGGGAAGATGCCATGAGAGAAGAGAGTTTGAAATGACTACCACTGTGTGCCAACTACATTTTAGGGTATTCAGTACATGCATTTTGCCTCCTTAAAAATATATATCATTTACTTTTATTTCTATTCTCATTCCAAATAAATATAACTATTCATAGCACAAAAAGAGAAAGAATTGTTCATCATAACAAGCTAGGACTTCCAATACAATGTTAAATAAGAGTAGTCATTCTTGCTTAGTTTCCGATCTTAGAGGCAAACATTCAGGAAAGCACTTTATCTTTTACCATTGAGAATAAAGGTCAAGTGTGGTGGCTCACACCTGTAATCCCAGCACTTTGGGAGATCGAGGAGGGAGGATCCCTTGAGCCCAGGAGCTGTCTCTTATACACATCTAGATGTGTATAAGAGACAGGGAATCGCCACGCTGTTTTCCACAATGGTTGAACCAGTTTACAATCCCACCAACAGTGTAAAAGTGTTCCTATTTCTCCACATCCTGTCCAGCACCTGTTGTTTCCTGACTTTTTAATGATAAAGAATTTTCAAAACCTAACAGTAAAAAACAAAAACAATTCAATTAGAAAATAGGCAAGAGACATGAGCAGACATTGCACCAAAGAGGATATATAGATGTTAAGTAAGCATGAGAAATAACAACAGAGAAAATGTAAAGTAAAACCACAAGGAGACTAACAGCATTAACAGAATGGCTAAAGTCATAAGCAGTGGCAACACTAAATGCTGACAAGAATGTGGAGACACTGGATCACTCATCCATTGCTGGTAGGAATATAAAGTTGTACAGCCACTTTGCAAAAAACTTGGATTGTTTCTATAATGAAACATACAATTATCATATGACTCAGCAATTGCACTCTTTGGCATTTATCCCAGGGAAATAAGAACTTATGCTTGCACCAAAAAAAAACCATACACAGATGTTCAGAGCAGTTATATTTATAATAGTCAGAAGCTTTCTTCAGCAGGTGAATGATGAAACAACACATAGTACATCCATAATATGGAATGTTACTCAGAAAAAAATAAATAAAAAGTAACAAACTGTTGATACATGCAGGCCTCTCAAGATGTCAAAACATCATATGTTACAGAAAATACAAAACATATTTAATACACATGGGCATAGGTTTAAATAGTCTATGTTACTGATTTCTTAACTGAGTTATATTTCTCAAGACTGCATTAAATAAAAAATAATGTTAGTCACCTCAGATGAATTTAATTTTACCATATTGTGGTTGTTTTGTGACTTTTTTTATTGCACTTTAAGTAATGGGATACATATGCAGAACGTGCAGGTTTGTTACATAGGTATACATGTGCCGTGGTGGTTTGCTGCACCCATCAACCCGTCATCTACATTAGGTATTTCTTCTAATGCTATCGCTCCCCTTTCCCCCTACCACCTGACAGGCCCCAGT
>NW_012103798.1:93703-94033 GCF_000951045.1 Mandrillus leucophaeus
TTTATAGTAGAATGATCTATAATTCTTTGGGCATATACTCAGTAATGAGATTGCTGGGTCAAATGATGTTTCTGGTTTTAGATCCTTGAGGAATCACCACACTGTCTTCCACAATGGTTGAACCAATTTACACTGCCATCGACAGTGTGAAAGCATTCCTATTTCTCCACATCCTCCCCAGCGTGTAGTGTTTCCTGACATTTTAATGATCACCATTCTAACTGGCATAAGATGATATCTCATTGGGGTTTCTATTTGCATTTACTTAATGACCAGGGATGATGACCTTTTTTTCATATGTTTGTTGGCTGCATAAATGTCTTCTTTTGA
>NW_012103798.1:95110-96189 GCF_000951045.1 Mandrillus leucophaeus
AGCAATTGTGAATAGGAGTTCAATCATGATTTGGCTGTTTGTCTATTATTGGTGTATAAGAATGCTTGTGATTTTTGCACATTGATTTTTTTTTTTATCCTGAGATTTTACTGAAGTTGCCTATCAGCTTAAGGCAATTTTGGGCTGAGACAATGGGGTTTTCTAAATATACAATCATGTCATCTGCAAACAGAGACAATTTGACTTCCTCTTTTCCTACCTGAATACCCTTTATTCCCTTCTCTTGCCTGACTGCCCTGGCCAGAACTTCCAACACTATGTTGAATAAGAGTGGTGAGAGAGGGCATCCTTGTCTTGTGCCAGTTTTCGAAGGGAATGCTTCCAGCTTTTGCCCATTTAGTATGATATTGGCTGTGGGTCTGTCATAAATAGCTCTTATTATTTTGAGATATGTTCCATCAAAACCTGGTTTACTGAGTTTTTAGCATGAAGTGGTGTGGAATTATATCGAAGGCCTTTTCTGCTTCTATTGAGATAATCATGTGGTTTTCGTCACTGGTTCTGTTTATGTGATGGATTACGTTTATTGATTTGCATATGTTGAACCAGCCTTGCATCCCAGGAATGAAGCTGACTTGATCATGGTGGATAAGATTTTTGATGTGCTGCTGGATTTGGTTTGCCAGTATTTCATTGAGGATTTTTGCATTGATATTCATCAGGGATATTGACCTGAAATTTTCTTTTTTTGTTGTGTCTCTGCCAGGTTTTGGTATCAGGATGATGCTAGCCTCATGAAATGAGTTAGGGAGGAGTCCCTCTTTTTCTATTGTTTGGAATAGTTTCAGAAGGAATGCTACCAGCTCCTCTTTGTACACTCTGGTAGAATTCGACTGTGAATCCGTATGGTCTTGGGCTTTTTTTTTTTTTTTGGTTGGTTGGCTATTAATTACTGCCTCAATTTCAGAACTTGATATTGTCTATTCAGGGACTCGACTTCTTTCTGGTTTAGTCTTGGGAGGGTGTATGTGTCCGGGAATTTATCCATTTCTTCTACATTTTCTAGTTTATTTGTGTAGAGGTGTTTATAGTATTCTCTGACAGTAGTTTTATTTCTG
>NW_012103798.1:100986-102435 GCF_000951045.1 Mandrillus leucophaeus
TTTTTTTTTTTTTCTTTTTGAGACAGAGTCTCACTCTTTCACCCAGGCTGGAGTGCAGTAGAGCAGTCTCGGTTCACTGCAACCTCAGCCTCCCAAGTAGCTGTGATTACAGGCCTGTGCCACCACGCCAAACGAATTTTTGTATTTTTAGTAGAGACAGGGTTTCACCATGTAGGCCAGGCTGGTCTCTAACTCCTGACCTCAGGTGATTTGCCTGTCTTGGCTTCCTAACGTGCTGGGATTTCAGGTGTGAGCCACCATGCCTGGCCTGTTTTGTGACTTTTTGTGCACTGTTTGATATTCACAACCTTTCCTCTTTCCAGCTATTTGTGCATTAGGTATTATATCTTTTGTTTTTGTTTTTTATTTTGCTATAAGCATGAAATGTTTCATATATGCTTGAAAAAAATAAAAGTGGGGATCATGCTAATTCCTGTGAGTCATCCGCTGAGTGATAGGTGGTAAGACAAGAAAGAGAAAATCTAGAGCTGCTGTAGAAGGAAGAGATGTGCGACGAGCAGAAGTCTGAGGAACTGAATTCCTAGTAAGATTAGGATTTTTTAAGTCTGCTAGAATTTGCAGACTCTTATACAATCATGCCTGTGTTTGGTGGAAATGTGAAGACTGCAGAAACCAATTAAAGTTATGTACTTGGGCAGCCCAGCAGGGAACATTCTGAGAGATGTATAGGACAGGAGGACCAGGAAAGGGACAGCAATAAATTCAGGTTGCCAAGGAGTTCCAGAGAGGAATCGTGGCCTGAGCTAAGGAGTTGTGCTGTGATCAGAAGCACAGACAGAGGACAGGCTGGCCTAGAGGGTGGGCTAAGAAGCAATCCAAGTGACCATGTAAAGCTACCAATTCTAGACTCTCGATTCAGTTCCATTAATCTGTATGGATATGTGCCCCTGATAAGAGTCCCTGGCCAAGCTGGCCAAACTTGCAAGTGAAGCTTGACTCCGGCTCACTCTGTTCACCAAGCCTTGTGTTGTGATGCAGCACTGCAGCCATCTGGAGGAGGAATCTTACTCCAATTTTTTTTCTTCCATATTTCTTTTTAATTAACATATAATTTATATACCATAAAACATACCCTTTTAAAAGTTCAGTAGTTTTTATCATATTCACAAAGTTGTGCAGTTATGTAATTTCAAAAAATTTTCATTACCCCCAAAAGAAACCCTGTACCCATTAGCAGTCATTTCTCATTCCCCCCACCTCCCAGCTCCTAGTCTGCTTTCAATCTTTATAAACTTGCCTTGTCTGGCAAGTTATCTCATATAAGTGGAATCATACAACATGTGACCTGTATATCCAGCTTCTTTCCCTTAGCATAATGTTTTCAAGGTTCATTCATGTTACAGCATCAGTATTTCCAATTTTTTTATGGCTGAAAAATATTGCATTGTATGGATATACTCCATTTTTTGTCCATTCATTAACTGATGG
>NW_012103798.1:102485-119397 GCF_000951045.1 Mandrillus leucophaeus
TAAAACATACCCTTTTAAAAGTTCAGTAGTTTTTATCATATTCACAAAGTTGTGCAGTTATGTAATTTCAAAAAATTTTCATTACCCCCAAAAGAAACCCTGTACCCATTAGCAGTCATTTCTCATTCCCCCCACCTCCCAGCTCCTAGTCTGCTTTCAATCTTTATAAACTTGCCTTGTCTGGCAAGTTATCTCATATAAGTGGAATCATACAACATGTGACCTGTATATCCAGCTTCTTTCCCTTAGCATAATGTTTTCAAGGTTCATTCATGTTACAGCATCAGTATTTCCAATTTTTTTATGGCTGAAAAATATTGCATTGTATGGATATACTCCATTTTTTGTCCATTCATTAACTGATGGATATTTTAATTGTTTTCAATTTGTGACTGTCAGGACCAATGCTTCTGTGAATGTTCATATCCAAGTTTTTGTGTGGGTCTTGAAGATTATGCCCTTGTTTTCTTTGAAGAATTTTCTAGTTTTATGTCTTATATTTGGTCTTTGACGTATTTTGAGTTCATTTTTGTGTATGGTGTAATGCAGAGGTCCAAATTTGTTCTTGTCCATATCCACTTGTCCCAGGACTGTTGTTGAAAATACACTGTTGAAAATACAGAAAATTCTTTCCATTGAATGGTCTTGGCACCCTTGTTAAAAATCAGTTAACCATATATGTCATGGTTTAATTCTAGACTCTTGATTCTGTCCCGTTGACCTATATGCCTGGCCTTATGCCAGTATCACCACCCTGTCTTGATCATTGTAACATGGTAGTAAACTTTGAAACCAAGGAGTATGAGGCCTACAACTTTGTTCTTTTTCAAGATTATTTTGTTTATTCTGAGTCCCTTGCATCTCTACATGAATTTTAGGATCCAGTTGTCAATTTCTGAAAACAACACAAAACAAACAATAAACTAAATGACATTTTGACAGGGATTGTTTGAATCTACGGATTTATTTCAGGAATACTGCCATGTTAACAATGTTAAATCTTTCAATCTATGAACAAAAAAAGTCATTTCATTTAATTAGGTATTCTCTAATTTCTTTCAACAGTAAGTTGTCGTTGTCAGGGTATGACTTTTGCACATCTTTTGTTAAATTTATTCCTCAGTATTTTATTCCTTCTTACGCTATTGAAAGTGGAATTGTTTTCTTAATTTCATTTTTTATTGTTCACTGCTACTGTGTAGATATACAGTTGAGTTTTGTACATTAACTTTGTATTCTGTAAACTGCTGGACCTATTACCTCTAAATTGTTTTGTGTGGATTCCTTAGAATTTTCTATATACAAGATCATTTTGTGTGCAGGTAGAGATTGTTTTACTTCTTCACTTTCAATGTCAATGGCTTTCGTTTCTTTTTCTTGTTTCATTGCCCTAGCGAGATCTCCACAGTACTGAACAGAAGTTGTGAGAATAGGCAATCTTTGTCTTGTTCCAGATATTAGGAGAAAATCTTCCAATCTTTCACCATTAAATATCATAATTGCCATGAGTGTTTTTTGGAGATTCGCTTTATGAAGTTACAGAAGTTTTCTTCTGTTCTTAGTGTTTAATAGTATTGTTGTTGTTGCTTTTAACATGAAAAGGCATTAGATTTCTCATTTTTTTTCTGTATTGAGATAATTGTATGGTTTTTGTCCTTTATTATATTAATATATTACTTTAGTTGTTTTACCATGGAACAAATCCCACCTAATCATGATATATCCTTTTTTTATGTTGCTGGCTTCAGTTTGTTAGTTTTTTTTGTTGAATATTTTTGCATATATATTCATAAGAGCTATTGCTCTGTAGTTGTTTTGTTTGTTTGTTTGTTTTTTCATAATGCCTTTTTCTGATTTTGGCATCAGGAAATAGCGACCTTACAGAGTGAGACAGGATATTTTCTCTCCTCCTTTTTTTTTTTTTTTTTTCTCACAGAGATGGAGTCTTGCTCTGTCGCCCAGGTTGGAGTACAGTGGTGTGATCTTGGGTCACTGCCATCCTCCCCTCCCCGGGTTCAAGCGTTCTCTTGCCTCAGCCTCGTGTAGCTGGGGCTACAGGCATGAGCCACCATGTCCAGCTAATTTTTTTGTATTTTTAGTAGAGTCGGGGTTTCACAATGTTGGCCAGGCTGTTCTCAAACTCCCGACCTCAGGTCATCCGCCTACCTCGACCTCCCAAAGTGCTGGGATTACAGGCGTGAGCCACTGTGCCCAGCCCCTCCTCCTCCTCTTCTTTTTGGAAGAATTTGTGAAGTACTGCTGTTAATTCTTTTTAAACATTTGGCAGAATTCACTAGTGAAACCATCTGGACCGGAGTTTTTCTTAGTGGGAAGAATCACTTGAAACTGGGAGGCGGAGGTTGCAGTGAGCCGAGATTATACCACTGCAGTGAGCCTATATTGTGCCACTGCACTCCAGCCTGGGCAACAGAGCGAGACTCCATCTCTAAATAAATAAACAAATAAATAAAATGTTGTTCAATTCCTCTTTCCTTGTTATAACAATATCCTGTTTAGTTCTATCCATTGTTGAATGTGGGATATTGAAGTTTTCAGATATTATTGTTGAATTATGTATTTATCCCTTTAATTCTGTCCATTTTTGTTTTATTTTGGGATCCTATTTTTATGGGAGTATATATATTAGGGGGATATATATATATATAATTTTTGTCTTCTTAATAGATTGCTACCTATGTATGTTACAAATTCAATAATATAGTGTTATGACTGTTGCTTTATATATATAGTTTTATTTTATTGCTTATATTTTTATTTCTTATATTTATTGCTTTATATATATTTTTACATATAGAATAGTCTCATTCTTAAAGAAATAAAAAACAGAAACTAAATATTATGCAGTCTATTACATACACCAAAATATTTACTATTTCTGGAATGATTTGTTTCTTTCTATGAATTTTAGCAGCTCTCTGGGGGAAATTTCCTCTCTACTTGAAAGATTTTCTTTAGGATTTTTTCTAAAGTGAGTCTGCTAGCAATGAATTATCTTTGTTTATCTGGGGATGTCTTTATTTCACCTTCAGTTTTAGATAATTTTCTGGATATAAAATTCTTGGTTGACAGCATTTGTCTCAGCATGCAGAATGTCATGGAACTTCTTTCTGGTCTCCATTGTTTCTAATGAGAAATCAGTTGGTATTAGTATTAATAATCTGCATGCAATGAGTCATTTTTACTTCCTCCTTTCCAAATTTCTGTCTTTTATTTCAAGTGTTTGATAAAGGTTTGTCTAGGTGAGGGTCTCTTTGTATTTAAACTACATGGTTTGTTGTGTTCTTATATCTGTTGACTAATCCATTTTAAAATAAAATTTGGAACATTTTCCAGGATTATGTCTTAATTTTTTTTTTTTTCTGTTTCTTTCTTTTTCCGCTCTCTTTCTGGAACTCCTATTATACCTACATTGATACACTTGATATTGTACCACAAGTCTCTGTACTTTGTGCATTTTTCTTTAAGCTTTTTTCTCTCTCAGTTCTTCAGATTAGATTGTTTTTATTTATCTATCTTTGTTTAATAATTCCGTTTTTTTTTTAACTTTTATTTTAGATTCAGGGGATACATGTGCAGGTTTGCTATATAGGTAAGCTTATCTTACAGATTATTTCATGACCCAGGTACTAAGCCTAGTACCCAATAGTTAGTTTTTCTAATCCTCTCTCTCCTCCCACTCTCAAGTAGGCCCCAGTGTCTGTTGTTGCCCTCTTTGCTTCCATGTGTTCTCATCATTTAGCTCCAATTTAAAAGTAAGAACATATGGTATTTGGTTTTCTGTTCCTGCGTCAGTTTGCTAAGAATAATGGCCTCCAACTCCATTCATTATCCTGCAAAAGACATGATCTTATTCATTTTTATGGATACATAGTATTGGATGGTATATATTACCACATTGTCTTTATCCAGTCTGCCATTAATGGGCATTTAAGGTTGGTTCCATGTCTTTCTAATTGTGAATAGTGCTGCTGTGAACACAGTGTGCATATCTCATTATGGTAGAATGATTTATATTCCTTTGGGTATATACCTAGTAATGAGATTGCTGGGTCAAGTGGTAGTTGTTTTTAGCTCTTTGAGGAATCACTACACTGCCTTCCACAATGATTAAACTAATTTACACTTCCACCAACAATGTATAGATGTTCCCTTTTCTCTGCAGCCTCACCAGCATCTGTTATTTTTTTTGAACTTTTTAATAATAGTCATTCTGACTGGTGTGGCATAGTATCTCCTTGTGGTTTTGATTTGTGTTTCTCTAATGATCAGTGAGTTGAGCTTTTTTTCATATGCTTGTTGACTGTATGTATGTCTTCTTTTGAGAAGTGTCTGTTCATGTCCTTTGCCCACTTTTCAATGGGGTTGTTTTGTAAATTTGTAAGTTCCTTATAAATGCTGGATATTAGACCTTTGATGCATAGTTTGTGAAATTTTTCTCCCATTCTGTAGGTTGTCTGTTTAATCTACTGATAGTTTATTTTGCTGTGCAGAAACAAATTTAATTTAAATTAAATTAGATCCCATTTGTCCATTTGTCGTGATTGCTTTTGGTGACTTCATCATGAAATCTTTACCCATGCCTATGTCAGGGGTTTTTTGTTTTTTGTTTGTTTGTTTGTTTTGAGATGGAGTCTGTCTTTATCCTGTCTCTTATACACATCTAGATGTGTATAAGAGACAGGTCTGTCTTTATCACCCAGGCTGGAGTGTAGTGGTACGATCTTGGCTCACTAAAACCTCCGCCTCGCGGGTTCAAGCAATTCTCCTGCCTCGACTTCCCAAATAGCTGGGATTACAGGTGCCTGCTACCATGCTCAGCTAATTTTTGTATTTTTAGTAGAGACAGGGTTTCACCATGTTAACCAGGCTGGTCTCGAACTCCTGACCTCAGGTGATCCACCCAACTCGATCCCAAAGTGCTGGGATTACAGACCCCATGCCTATGTCTCAAGTGGTATTGCCTAGGTTGTCTTCCAGGGTTTTTATAATTTTGGGTATTACATTTAAGTCTTTAATCCACCTTGAGTTGATTTTTGTATATGGTGTAAGCAGGGGGTCCAGTTTCAGTCTTCTGCACATGGCTAGCCAGTTATTCCAGCACTATTTATTGAATAGGGCATCCTTTCCCCATTGCTTGTTTTTGTCAAGTTTGTCGAAGATCAGATGGTTGTAGGTGTGTGGCCTTATTTCTGAGGTCTCTATTCTGTTCCACTGGGTCTATGTGTCTGTTTTTGTATCAGGACTATGCTGTTTTCATTATTATAGCCCCATAGTATGGTTTGAAGTTGAGTAATATGACACCTCCAGCTTTGTCCTTTTTGCTTGTGATTGTGTTAGCTTTTCAGGTTCTCTTTTGGTTCCATGTGAATTATTAGTTTAAAATAGTTTTTTTCTAGTTCTGTGGAAAATGTCATTGGTAGTTTGATAGAGATAGCTTTGAATCTATAAATTTCTTTGGGCAGTATGGCCATTTTAATGATATTGATTCTTCCTATTCATGATCATGGAATGTTTTTCCATTTGTGTTATCTCTGACTTCTTTGAGCAGTGTTTTGTAATTTTCATTGTAGAGATCTTACAATCCCTGGTTAGCTGTACTCCTAGGTATTTTATTCTTTTTGTGGCAACTGTGAATGGGATTGCTTTCCTGATTTGGCTCTCAGCTTGGCTGTTATTGGTGTACAGGAAATCTAGTGATTTTTGTACATTGATTTTCTATCCTGAGATTTTTCTGAAGTTGTTTATCAGCTTAAAGAGCTTTTGGGCTGAGATGATGGGATTTTCTAGATAAAGAATCATGTCATTTGCAAACAAAAATAGTTTAACATCCTCTCTTCCTATTTTAATGTCTTTTCTTTTTTTAAAATTTTACTTTAAGTTCTGGGATACGTGTGCTGAATGTGCAGGTTTGTTACATAGGTATACATGTGCCATGGTGGTTTGCTCCACCTATCAACCTGTCATCTAGGTTTTAAGCCCTGCGTGCATTAGGTATTTGTCCTAATGTTCTCCCCCCTCTTTCCCCGCACACCCAACAGACCCTGGTGTGTGATGTTCCCCTCCCTGTGTCCATGTGTTCTAATTGTTCAACTCCCACTTATGAGAACATGCAGTGTTTGGTTTTCTGTTTCTGTGTTAGTTTGCTGCAGATGATGGTTTCCAGCTTCACCTATGTCCCTGCAAAGGGCATGACCACATTCTTTTTTATGGCTGCATAGTATTCCATGGTGTATATGTGCCACATTTTCTTTATCCAGTCTATCATTGATGGACATTTGGGTTGGTTCCAAGTCTTTGCTATTGTAAATAATGCTGCAGTAAACATACATGTGCGTGTGTCTTTATGCTAGAATGATTTATAATCCTTTAGGTGTCTACTCAGTAATGGGATTGCTGGGTCTAATGGTATTTCTGGTTCTAGATCCTTGAGGAATTGCCACACTGTCTTCCACAATGATTAACTAATTTACACTCCCACCAACAATGTAAAAGCATTTCTATTTCTCTGCATCCTCGCCAGCATCTGTTGTTTCCAGACTTTTTAATAATCACCATTCTCACCGGCATGAGATGTTATCTCATTGTGCTTTTGAGTTGCATTTCTCTAATGACCAGTGATGATGAGCTTTTTTTCATATGTTTGTTAGCCACATAAATGTCTTCTTTTGCAAAGTGTCTGGTCATATCCTTTGCCCACTTTTTGATGGTTTTTTTTTCTTGTAAATTTGTTTTAAGTTCCTTGTAGATTCTATATATTAGACCTTTGTTAGATGGATGGATTCCAAAAATTTTCTCCCATTCTGTAGGTTGCCTGTTCATGCTGATGATAGTTTATTTTGCTGTGAAGAAGCTCTTCAGTTGAATTAGATCCCATTTGTCAACTTTGGCTTTTGTTGCCATTGCTTTTGGTGTTTTAGTCATGAAGTATTTGCCCAAGCCAATGTCCTGAATGATATTGCCTAGGTTTTCTTCTAGGGTTTTTATGGTTTTAGGTCTTACTTTTAAGTCTTTAATCCATCTTGAGTTAACTTTTGTATATGGTGTAAGGAAGGTGTCTAGTTTCAGTTTTCTGCATATGGCTAGCCAGTTTTCCCAACACCATTTATTAAATAGGGAATCCTTTCTCCATTGCTTGTTTTTGTCAGGTTTGTCAAAGATCAGATGGTTTTAGATGTGTGGCAATATTTCTGAGGCCTCTGTTCTGTTCCATTGGTCTATATATATGTTTTGGTACCAGTACCTTGCTGTTTTGGTTACTGTAATCTTGTTGTAAGCAAAAAGAACAAAGCTGGTGACATTGCACTATCTGAATGCCCTTCATTTCTTTCTCTTGCCTGAGTGCTCAGGCCAGGACATCCAATACTGTGTTGAATAGGGGTGGTGAGAGAGGGCATCCTTGTCTTAATGCCAGTTTTCAAGGGGAATGCTTCCTGGTTTTGTCCATTCTGTATGATGTTGGCTGTGGTTTAGTCATAGATGGCTCTTATTATTTTGAGGTATGTTCCTTCAATACAAAGTTTATTGAGAGTTTTTAACATAAAAGAATGTTGAATTTTATCAAAAGCCTTTTCTGCAGCTATTAAGCTAATAATGTGATTTTTGTCTTTAGTTCTGTTTATTTGATGAATCACATTCATTGATTTGCATATGTTGAACCAACCTTGCATCCCAGGGATAAAGCCTACTTGATCATGGTGGATTAACTTTTTGATGTGCTGCTGGATTCAGTTTCCAAGTATTTTGTTGAGGATTTCTGCCTCAACGTTCATCAAGGATATGGGGCTGAAGTTTTCTTTGTTGTGTCTCTGCCAGGTTTTGGTATTAGGATGATGCTGGCCTCATAGAATTAGTTGGGGGAGGAGTCCCTTCTCATTTTGTTGGAATAGTTTCAGTAGGAATGGTACCAGCTCTTCTTTCTTTCTTTTAGTGGCAGAATGCAGCTGTGAATCCATCTGGTCCTGGACTTTTTGGTTGATAGACTATTTATTACTGATTCAATTTCAAAACTCATTATTGGTCTGGTCAGGGAATCATTTTCTTCCTGGTTCAGTCTTGAGAAGGTATATGTGTCCAGGAATTTATCTCTTCCAGGTTTTCTAATTTGTGTGCATGTGTGCATAGAGGTGTTCATAGTAGTCTATAATAGTTATTTATATTTCTGTGGGGTTCGTGGTAACATCCCATTTGTCATTTCTGATTGTGTTTATTTCGATTTTCTATCTTTTCTTCTTTGTTAGTCTAGCTAGTGGCCTACCTTATTAATGTTTTTCAAAACACCAACTCTTGGATTTGTTGATCTTTTCATGGCTTTTAATGTCTTGATCTCCTTCAATTCCACCCTGATTTTGGTTATTTCTTATCTAATGTTAACTCTGGAGTTGGTTTGCCCTTGCTTCTCTAGTTCTTTTAGTTGTGCTGTTAGGTTATAAATTTGAGATCATTCTAACTTTTGATATTAAGTTGGAATTTTAGTGCTATAAATTTCCCTCTTAACACTGCCTTAGCTGTGTCCCAGAGATTCTGGTATGTTGTATCTTTGTTCTTATTAGTTTCAAAGAATTTCTTGATTTCTTCCTTAATTTCATTATTTACCCAAAAGCCATTCACAAGCAGGTTGTTTAATTCCCATGTAATTGCATGTTTTGAGTTTTTTGTAATTTGATTTCTATTTTTATTTCACTGCTATCCAAGAGTGAGTTTGGTATGATTTCAGTTCTTTTACATTTGCTGAAAATTGTTATATAACCAATTGTGTGGTTGGCTTTACAATATGTGCCATGTGGTGATGAGAAGAATGTATAGTCTGTTGTTTTGGGGTGGAGAGTCCTGTAGAGGTCTATCAGATCCATTTGGTCCAGTGTTGAATTTAGGTCCTAAATATCTTTGTTAATTTTCTGCCTTGATCATCTGTCTAGTTCTGTCAATGAGTGTTGAAGTCTCCCACTATTATTGTGTGGGAGTCTAAGTCTCTTTGCAGGTCTCTTGAGAACTTGCTTTGTGAATCTGGGTGTCCCTGTGTTGGGGGCATATATATTTAGGAGAGTTAGGTTTTCTTGTTGAATTGAACCCTTTACCATTATGTAATGGTCTTGACTTTTTTGATTTTTCTTTGTTTAAAGTCTGTTTGTCTGAAATTTGGAATGCAACCCCTGCTTTTTTCTGTTTTCCATTTGCTTCGTAGATTTTCCTCCATCTCTTTAGTTTGAGCATATGGGTGTCACTGCATGTGAGATGGGGCTCTTGAAGACAGCATACCATTGGGCCTTGCTTCTTTATCCAGCTTGCCACTACATGCCTTTTAAATGGGGCACAGAGTGACAAGCTGGATAAAGAAGCAAGACCTATTCAAGATTATTATTGATATGTGTGGATTTGATTTTGTCATTGCATTGTTATCTGTTTTTTATGCCAGCTTGTTTGTGTGGTTGCTTTATAGTGTCACTGGCCTCTGTACTTAAGTGTTTTTTGTTTTTTGTTTTTTTTAATTGGCTGGTAATGGTCTTTCCATATTTAGTGCTTGTAAGGCAGGTCTGGTGGTAATGATCTCCCTCAGCATTTGCTTATCTGAAAAGGATCGTATTTCTTCTTCACTGAGGAAGCTTAGTTTGGCTGGATATGAAATTCTTGGTTGAAGATTTTCTTCATTAAGAATGTTGAATATAGGCCCCCAATCTCTTCAGGCTTGTAGGGTTTCTGCTGAGAGGTTTCTGCTGAGAGGTGTGCTGTTAGCCTGATGGGGTTCCCTTTCTTTCTAGCTGCTTTTAACATTCTTTTATTTTGACCCTGGAAAGTCTGATTGTATATCTTGGTGATGATGTTCTTATGGAGAATCTTACAGAGGTTCTCTGTATTTCCTGAATTTGACTGTTGGCCTCTAGAGTAAGGTTGGGGAAGCTTTCACAGAAGATATCCTGAAATATGTTTTCCAAGTTGTTTGCTTTCCCCCCATCCCTTTCAGGGATGCCGGTGATTTATAGTTTTGGCCTCTTTATATAATCCCATATTTTTATATGTTTTAGAGGTTTTATTTGTTCCTTTTCATCATTTTTTCTTTATCTGTATATGACTATCTTGTTTCAGAGAGCCTGTCTTCAAGTTCTGAGATTTCTTCCTCAGTTTGGTCTATTTTGCTGTTAATTCTTGTGATTGCATTGTGAAAATCTTGCAGTTTGTTTTTTAGCTCTATCAGATCAGTTTGGTTCTTTTATACTCAGTATTTCATCTGTCAGCTTCTGTATCATTTTATTTTGATTCTTAGTTTTCTTGGATTGGATTTTGCCATTCTCCTGAACCTCAGTGATCTTTGTTCCTATCAGTATTCTGAATTTTCTTTCTGTTATTCCAGCCAACTCACCCTGGTTAAGAACCCTTGTTGGAGAATTAGTGTAGTCATTTGGAGGATATAAGACACTCTGGCCATCTGACTTGTCAGAGTTCTTGTGTTGGTTCTTTCTCACATCTCTGCATTTAGGTGTTCTCTTAACTGTTGGGCTGCCTCTGATTGAAGCCATCAGGCAGGATCAGAGTGGTTGTGCTGGAGTCCTGGGCCTGGTGGCTCTGCCCAGTGAAGAGAAGTGAGGACCAGGACCTGTGTGGAGAACAGTATGGACACTTTTCCATTAGGTGGATGCTCTGTGCTGGGGGTTCATACCAGTGCCTGGTCCCCATGGACTCTCCAGAGCCTGGAGACAACAAGGGTGAGTGCTGTGAGAGAGCAAAGATGGCAACCCAACCCTCCGACTGCGAGCTCTGTCCCAGAGAGCTGAAGGACTGCTACTGGCTCAATAGCTCCAGTGGGGAAAGGCTGGAGACCCAGGCTGACAGAACCTGCCCAGTGAGGAGATATGGGAACAGGGACTCATGTAACAAACCATCTGGCCACTTTTCCACTGGGCTGCTACAATATGCAGAAGGTCTGCTCCAGTTTCTAATCACCTCAGATTTTCCAGCACCTGAAAGTATCAACAATCAAGACTGCAAAACAGCAAAGATGGCAGCATGCTCCTACCTCTGGGAGCTCCATCCCAGGGAGGTATGGATCTGTTGCCAGCTTGAACACACTGGTGAGAGTAGTTGTAGATCTTGGTCAGGAGATTCTGCCCAGTGAAGAGAAACAGGGTCCAGGATCCATAGAAAAGGCAGTCTAGTTGCAACTTCATAGAGCTGCTTTGCTGTGCTGGGGAACTGCCCCAAGTCCCTAGTTTCCTTGGACTTTCTAGAGCCCTGTGGCAAGAAGAGCTAAGGCTGTGAAACAGCAAAGATGGTGGCCTGTTCCTCCCCCTGGGAGCTCCATTCCAAGGAGGCTTGGAAACACTGCCAGCTGGAAAACACTGGCAAAGGTGGCTGGTGACCCCAGTCAGGATGTCCCACCCAGTGAGGAGAAGCAAGGCCAGGGACCCATGGAAAGAGAAGTAGTCTGGCCACTTTTCTGTAGGGTGGCTGTACTGAAGGCAACAACAGCCAAGACTGGTTTTTAATAGTGGGTTCCTTTTATTTTATAGTTATAACAACAATCATATTTTCATACTTCTTTCTGAGTCAGTTTTGTATGTTATATTGGTAATAAAACATCTAAATTTTCAATTTTATTGTCATAACTATATAACATCTTGTGATTTAAAATATATTATGTGTAACTGTGTTCTTCTTTTCATCCTTAGTGTTTACTTCTGCCTTTTTTCAGTCAGTGATGTCAAAGTTTGTCTATTTATTGCATTTTCAAGAACAAGCAGTTGGTTTAATTGATATTCTTCTTCTTGTATTGTATTGTTACTTTTATTACTAGACTATTTTTAGAGTAGTTTTAGCCCCACATAAAAATTGAACATAAAGTACAGAGACTTTCCATATATTTCCTGCCCCATACATGTATAGCCTTCCCCATTGTTAACATCCCACACCAAAGTGGTACATTTCTTATCATTGATAAGCCTACATTGATACATCCTTGTTACCCATAGTACAAAGTTTACATTATGGCTCACTCTTGGTGTTGTACATTCTGGGGGTTTGGACAAATTTATAATGATATATATCTACCATTATCATATTGTACAAAGTAGTTTCACTGCCTTAAAATTATCTGTGCTGCACCTATTCATTCCTCTCTCCCCCAACCCCAATCTTCTTACTGTCTCCCTAGTTTTGCCTTTTCCAGAATGCCATATAGCTGGAATCATATAGTATACAGACTTTTCAGGTTGGCTTCTTTCACTTAGTAAAATATGCATTTAAGTATTCTTCATGCCTTTTCATGGCTTGGTAGCTCATCCCATTTTAGCTCTTATATTCCATTGCCTGAATGTACTACAGTTTGTCCATTTGGGGCAATTATTTTAAAAGCTGCTATAAACATGTCTGTGCAGGTTTTTGTGTGCACATAATTGTTCCACTCCTTTGGGTAAATATCAAGAAGAATTGCTGGATCATATGGTAGGAGTATGTGTAGTTTGGTAAGAAATTTGCAAACTGTCTTCCAAAGTGGCCAAACCATTTTGCATTCTCACCAGTAGATGCTCCACATCTTTGCCCAGCATTTGGTGTTGTCAGTGTTCTGGATTTTGGCCAGTCTATCTGGTGTGTAGTGGTATGTCATTGTTGTTTTAAATTGTATTTTCCTCTAACATACAGGTGGCACAACTTTTCATATATTTATTTGCTATCCATATATCTTATTTGATAAGGTGTTTATTAAGGTTTTGGGCCATTTTTAGTCAGAATTTTTGTTTTCTTATTACTATTGGGTTGTAAGAGGTTTTTGTATCTTTTTTATAAGTCTTTTATACAATATATGTTTTGCAATTATTTTCTCCCTGTCTGTGGTTTGTCTGTTCATTCTCTTGACAGTGTCTTTGACAGAGCAGAAATTTTTAATTGTAATGAAGTCAGCTTATCAGTTCTTTCTTTCATGGATCGCACTTTGGCATTGTATTTAAAAAGTCATCACTAAACACAAGGTAATGTAGATTGTCTCCTATGTTATCTTTTAGGAGTTTATAGCTCTGCATTTTACGTTTAGGTCTGTGAACAATTTTGAGGTTGTTTTTGTGAAGACTGTAAGGCCTGTGTCCGAATTGATTTTTTGTTTTGTTTTTTGTGTTTTGTTTTGGTTTTTGCATGTGGATGTCCAATTGTTCCAGCACCATTTGCTGAGAACACTGTCTTTGCTTCATTGTATTGCCTTTGCTCCTTTGTCAAAGATCAGTTGACTAAATGTCTGTGTTTATTTCTGGATTATCTATTCTCTTCCATTGGTCTATTTGTCTGTTTTTTCACCAATACCATACTGTCTTGAAGTCAAGTAGTGTCATCTTTCAACTTCATTCTCCTTCAGTATTGTTTTAGCTATCCTGAGTCTTTTGGTTTTCCACATAAATTGTAGAATTAATTTATGGATATTCATGAAGTAACATCCTGGAATTTGGATTGAGACTGCATTAAGTCAATAGATCAAATTGGGAAGAATTCATATCTTCACAGTATTGTCTTCCTGTCCATGAACATGGGATAGCTGTCTGTTTAGCTCATTCTTCTTTAATTCCTTTCATGAGAGTCTTGTAGTTTTTCTTACATAGATTCAAATATCTTTTGTTCAATCTATACCTGAATATTTTGTGTTTTGGTGCTAATGTAAATGGCATTCTGTTTTAAATTTCAAATGTCATTTGTTCATTGCTGGTATATAGGAAAGCAATTGACTTTTAATTATTAACCTTGTATCCTGCTATATTATTATAATTGCTTATTAGTTCCAGGAGATTTTTTGTCAATTCTTTAGTATTTTCTATATTGGCAATCATGTCATCTTTAGACAAAGATAGCTTATTTTTTCCTTCCCAATCTGAATACCTGTATTTTCTTTTCTTGTCTTGTAGCATTAGCCAAGACTTCCATTACAATGGGGAAAGGTAGCAGTGAAAGAGGACATTCTTGCCTTGTTCTTGATCTTAATGGAAAATCTTCTAGTTTGTCACTACTCTGTATGATGTTAGCTGTAGATTTTTTGTAGATATTCATTATCAAGTTGTGGAAGTTCCCTTCTATTCCTAAGATACTGAGTTTTGTTTTGTTTTTTTTTTTTAATCATGAATGGGTGTTAGATTTAGCCAAATACTTTTTCTATATCTATATTATATGATCATGTCATTTTATCTTTTAGTCTATTGATACCATGGATTACATTGATTGATATTCAAATTTTGAAGCAGCCTTTCATGCCTGGGATAAATCCCACTTGGTTGTGGCATATTATTCTTTTTATGGATTGTTGACTTTGATTTCTTGTTATGATTTTTGCATCATGTTGATGAGAAATAATGGCCTGTAGTTTTCTTTTCTTATAATGTTTTCATTTGATTTAGTATTAGGTTAATTTTGGTTTCATAGAAAGAGTTAGGAAGCATTACATCTACTCTATCTTTGGAAATAAAATGTAGAGAATTGGTATAATTTCTTCCTTAAGTATTTCATAGAATTCACCAGTAAACCTATCTGGGTCTAGTGCTTTCTGTTTGGGAAACTTATTATTGACTCAATTTCTTTAATACAGATAGGCCTATTCAGATTGCATATTTATTCTTGTGTGAGTTTTGTCAGACTGTGTCTTTCAATGAATTGATACATTTCATCTAGGTTATCAAATTTGTGAGTATAGAATTGTTCACAGTATTCCTTTATTATCTTTTTAATGTACATGTGATCTGTTTTGATGTCCCCTCTACATTTATGATACTAGTAATTTGTGTTCCCTCTCTCACTCTCCTTTTCTTTCTTTCTTTTTTTTTGAGATGAGGTCTCACCGTGTCACTCAGGCTGAAGTGCAGTGGCATGATCATAGCTCATTGCAGCCTTGAACTCTTGGGTTCCAGAAATCCCTCCGCCTCACCCTCCCAAATAGCTAGGACTACAGGTGCACACCACCATGCCTGGATCATTTTTTATTTTTTGTAGAGACAGAGTCTCTCTAAGTTACCCAGGCTTGTCTCAAACTTCTGGCCTCAAGCAATCTTCCCACTTTGGCCTCCCAAACTGCTGGCATTACAGGAATGATCCACCATCCCTGGCCTTGTGTTCTCTCTTTTTTCTTAGACTGGCCAGAGGCTTATTGGCCTAAAACAATCACATTTCAAATGATATCTATAAGATCACTGAAACCACAGGTGGGCCTACCCTTACTAAAACTGCAACCCACCATAACTCAGCTTAATTTCTGATGGAAACTTGTCAGTTCCTCAGTTGCTACTTACTAGTGGAACGAGGAACTTTTCTGAAGGAAAATAGCATCAACTGTCAGTCTTTGTGATTCTTTTATACACAATGCCCATCATGCTATAAGATACTATTAGACGTATAAGAGGCAAAAACATGAGACCAACAATCAAGCAAAAAATGAGATCATAGAAGCAGACACATAGATGATCCAGATATTGGATACAGCAGATAAAGACTTCAAAATAACTATTATAAATATGTGAAATAAAATTGATTAAAAAGATGAAGAATTTCAACAGAGACACGGAAACTATTTTAAAAAGTAAAATTACTAGAACTGAAAGGTAAAATTTCTGAAATTGTGACTTAATTGACTATGTTTAATAAGACTTTGAACACAGAAGACAGAATTAGTAAACTCAAAGATAGCTCAATATCAAATATCCAAAGTGGTAGATAAAGAGAATAAAAATATAAAAAGAAAAGAGTATAAAAAACTTGTGAAACATTTTCAGAAGGTCTAACATATGAAAAATTGCTTTCATAGAAGAGGAGAAAAGAAAATGGGTCTCAAGGAATATTTGAAGAAATACATGAGACATTATTCAAAATTGATAAAAGGCATCAATTCACAGACTTAAGAAGCTCAGTAAACCCCAAAGGAATAATAAAACTATCATAGTCAAACTGCATCAAACCAAAGCTAAAGAAAAAATGCTAAAAAACAGCCATAAAAGTTACTTTCTAAGAAGCAACAACAAGACTAATTACTGACCTTTCAACTGAAATGATGAACTCTAGATGTTGGTGGAATGAAATATTTAAATTGCTGAAAGAAAAAAAACTGCCAAATTAAACCTCTTTGCCCAATGAAACTATCATTCAAAAATGAAAATAAGATAAAGTTATTCTCAAACAAAAGTTGATATAAATACTTGCATGACTTGAGATAAAAGGAATAGTAAAGAAAATTCTTTGGACTGAAAGAAAACGATCTCAGATGGAAGGAATGGTATGAATGGTATGACAGGAGGAGATGAAGAACACTGAAAAGGATAAATATGTGAGTAAATGTGAAAGATTATTAATTTTTGTACAACAAAAAAACTGTTGTGTAATTTGGTGTTTATAGCACCAATAATATACAAAAACCCTAGCATAAAAGGGGACAGAGACTAAGGGAGTTTGATGTTGTAAGAAACTTGTATTGTACAGGAATTTGTAAATTTGCTAATTTAAGATTTGCTCCAACATATTAAGGATGAACATTGTAATTTGTAGAATAATCACTCAAATGTTCAAAAAGAGGCCTGGCGTGGTGGCTTATGCCCGTAATCCCAGCACTTTGGGAGGCCAAGGCAGGTGGATCACCTGAGGTCGGGAGTTCAAGACCAGCCTGACCAACATGGTAAAACCCTGTATCTACTAAAAATAGAAAAAATTAGCTGGGTGTGGTAGTGTGCACCTGTAATCCCAGCCACTCAGGAGGCTGAGGAAGGAGAATTGCTTGAACCCAGGAAGCAGAGGTAGCAGTAAGCCAAGATCGCACCACTGCACTCCAGCCTGGGTGACAGAGTGAAACTCTGTCTCAAAAATAAATAAATAAATAAATAAATAAATAAATAAATAAATAAATAAAATGTTCAAAAAGATAAAACTCTAAGCTATTAGAGGAAATGAT
>NW_012103798.1:120272-133825 GCF_000951045.1 Mandrillus leucophaeus
AATAAATAAATAAATAAATAAATAAACTGGACAAATTCATTTGGAAATAAAAACCAAAACTGACATAAGAAGAAATTAAAAGTTAGAATAATCTTAATATCTATTAAAGAAATCTATAATTACAAACTATTTTACAAAGAAAAGTCCCAGCCCCGATGGGCTCGGTGGTGAATTCTTCCAAATATTCCAATATGAAATAATACCATCTACATAAACTTTCAGAAAATACAGGATGGAGTAACATTTTCTAACCTGCTTTGTGAGGCCAGTGTAAACCTAATACAAAAATCTAAGCTATCACAAGATGTACAAGCATATTGCAAGAAAAGAAAATTGGAGGATGGTATGTCTTCAATATGGATACAAAAATTCTACACAAAATATTAGCACATTGAATCCAAATTGAATACTGATGTATTAAAAGGATGTCACATAGGAGCCATGTGAGGTTATTCT
The DNA here is from genome assembly GCF_000951045.1 of Mandrillus leucophaeus. Lineage (NCBI taxonomy): Eukaryota > Metazoa > Chordata > Mammalia > Primates > Cercopithecidae > Mandrillus > Mandrillus leucophaeus. The sequence goes on from NW_012103798.1 coordinate 120,729, forward strand.
AGAAATGCAAGGTTTAACATTCAAAATTTGATGCATGTAATTTTTATATTAAGAAAATAAAGAAAAAAAATCCATGTGGTCATCTCAAGAGCTTTAGAAAAAGTATTTGATAGAATTCAATACCTGTCATAATAAAAACTCTCAGAAAACTGGAAAACAAAGGACACTTTATTAATCTGATAAAGGAGAGCTAAAAACTCACAGCCAACATCATACTTGATAGTAAAAATTTTGAGCACAGTTTTCCCTTCCCTTACTTCAAGAGTAAGACAAAGAATAATCTGTTATCACTTCTCCTCCTCATTATACTGGAGGTCATAGCCAGTGCAGTAAGACAAGGTAAAAGAGATAAAAGTACAAAGATTGGAAGGGAAAAAAATAAACCCATTTTTATTCAGAGAAGATATGATTACAAGCATACCTCATTTTATTGTACTTTGCAGATACTGCTTTTTTTTTTTTTTTTTTTAAACAAATTGAAGGTTTGCGGCAACCCTGCATTGAGCAAGTCTATTAGCATCATCTTTTCAACAGCATCTGGTTACTTCATGTCTCTGTAACATTTTGGTGATTTTCACACTATTTTACACTTTTTTCTGGTTATGACAACTGTTACGGTGATCTGCGATCAGTGATCTGGATGTTACTGTTGTAATTATTTTGGGGTGCCACAAACCGCACCTATAGAAGACGGCTAACTTAATCAATAAATGTTGTGTGTGTCTGACTGCTCAACCAACTGGCCATTCTCTAGTCTTTCTCCCTCTCCTCAGGTCTCTTTATTCCCTGAGACACTACAGTATTTCAGTTAGACCAGTGAATAACCCCACAGTGGCTTCTAAGTGTTCAAGTGAAAGGAAGAGTCATACATCGCTCACTTTAAATCAAAAGCTAGAAATGATTAATCTTAGTAAACAAAGCATGTTGAAAGCTAAGATAGGCCAAAAGCAAGGCCAAACAGTTATCCAAGTTGTAAATGCAAAGGCAGGATTCTTGAAGGAAATGAAAAGTGCTATTTCAGTGAACACATGATTGATAAGAAAGCAAAACAGCCTCATTGCTGATATGGAGAAAGTTTCCGTAGTCTGGTTAGAAAACCAAACCCACCCTAACGTTCCGTTAAGCCAGAGCCTAATCCAGACCAAGGCCCTCACTCTTTTAATTTTACGAAGGCTGAGAGAGGTGAGGAAGCTGCAGGAGTAAAGCTGGAAGCAGCAGAGGTTGGTACATGACAGTTAAGGAAAGAAGCCCTCTCCATGACATAAAAAAATGCCAGGTGAAGCAGCAAGTGCTAATGGAGAAGCTGCAGCAAGTTATTCCAAAGATCATTGATGAAGGTGGACTACATTGCAGCTGGTGACTTTAAGTTGAAGACAATGCTAATTTACTATTCAGAACATCCTAGGGCCCTTAAGAATTATGCAAAATCTACTCTGCCTATGCTCAATAAATTTAACAACAAAGCCTGGATAACAGAACATCTGCTTACAGCATAGTTTACTGAATATTTTAAGCTAACTGTTGAGAACTACTATTCAGGAAAAAATATATATATTCCTTTCAAAATATGACTGCTCATTGACCATGAACCTGGTCCCCTAAGAGCTTTAATAGAAATGTGCAAGGAAATAAATGTTTTCTTGCCTGCTAACACAACATCCATTCTGCAGCCCATGGATCACACAGTAATTTTGACCTTCAAGTCATATTTAAAAATACATTTTGTGGCTGGGCACAGTGGCTAAGGCCTGTAATCCCAGCATTTTGGGAAGCTGAAGGGGGTGGATCACCTGAAGTCAGGAGTTTGAGGCCAGCCTGGCCAACATGGTGAAACTCCGTCTCTACTAAAAATAACAAAATTAGCCGGGCATAGTGGCAGGTGCTTGTAGTCCCAGCTACTTGGGAGGCTGAGGCAGGAGAATCACTTGAACCCAGGAGGGGGAGGTTGCAGTGAGCTGAGATCGCGCTACTGCACTCCAGCCTAGGTGACAAGAGTGAAACTCCATCTCGGGAAAAACAAAACAAAACAAAACAAAACATTTTGTAAGTCTATAGCTGCCATATTAAATGCTCTGGAAAGGATTCACCATTCTAAATGTCATTAAGAACATTCGTGATTCATGGGAGGAGGTCATCCTCCATAACAAGTGTTTAGAAAATGTTGATTGCAATCTTTATGGATGACTTTGAGAGGTCCAAGACTTCAGTGGAGGAAGTAACTGCAGATGTGAAAATAACAAAAGAACCAGAATTAGAAGTAGAGCCCAAAGATATGACTGAATTGGTGCAATATCAGGATCAAACTTGAATGGATGAGGAGTTGCTTCTTATGGGTGACCAAAGAAAGTGGTTTCTTGAGATGGAATTTACCCCAGGTGAAGATGCTGTGAACACTGTTGAAATGACAACAAAAGATTTAGAATACTACAAACTTAGTTGAGAGAGCAGTGGCAGAGTTTGAGAGGATTGACTCCAATTTTAAAAGAACTTTTACTGTGGGTAAAGTGCTCTCAAACAACATTGTGTGCTGCAGAAAAATCTTTAATGAAAGGAAGAGTCAATCAATGTGGCAAACTTCAACTGCTGTCTTACTTTCAAAAATTGCTAAAACCACTCCAACCTTCAATAGCCATGACCCTGGTCAGCAGCCACCAACATCGAGGCAAGACCCTCCACCAGCAAAAAGATTATTATGAATTACTGAAGGCTCAGAAGATTATTAGCAGTTTTATCAATAAAATATTTTTAAATCAAGACATGTGAATTTTTTGTAATCATAATGCTATTGCACAATTAATAGACTACAGTATAGTGTAAACATAACCTTTATGTGCACTTGGAAACCCCCAAAATCATGTGACTCACTTTACTGCAATATTCACTTCATTGTAGCGGTCTCAAACAGAACCCACAGTATCTCTAAGGTATGCCCGTATGTGCATAGAAATTTTTAAAGAACCTTCAAACAGAGTTAATAAGTAAATTTAGCAAGGTCACTATATAATACTGTATTAACCTAGTGTGTTAGGCTGTTCTTTTGTTACTAAAAAGAAATACCTGAGACTGGGTAATTTATAAAGAAAAAAGGTTTCATTGGCTCATGGATCTGCAGGCTGTACAAGTATGGCACCAATATCTGCTCAGTGTCTGGTGAGGGCCTCAGGAAGCTTACAATCATGGCAGAAGGTGAAGTGGGAGCAGGCACATCACATGGCAAGAGTGGAGCAAGGGAGCAGAGGGCAAGAGGGGTGGTCCCACACTTTTAAACAACTGCACCTCATATGAACTGAGTGAAAACTCACTTATCACCAAGGGGATGGTGCTAAACCATTCATGAGGGATCCACCTCCATGATCCAATCACCTCCCACTAGGCCCCACTTCCAACTTTGGGAATCACATTTTAACATGAGATTTGGAGGGGAAAAATATCCAAACCACATCACCTGGTATAGCATTTTGCATTTCCACTTTAAACTTTCCTATTTCAACTATGTACTCAGATTTTCTTTTGTAGGCATCCTATGGCTAGATTTTTTTCATCCAATCTGACAGTTTCCATCTTTCCAGCTGGTAGAAGTTAGATATATTTAGATGTATTTCCAATAATATAAGTCCTCAATGTCATAGGTTCTTGAAAACTATAACTTGAAGTGAAAAGATGTATAGCAGGTTCTTCAATAATGTCATTTCATGCAAGGTAGGTTCACTGTTAACACTGGTGAGAAAAAAAATCGTTCTGTTATATGTCTTTTTCCTTAAAGTTGCAGTTTCCAAGAACCTATCAACGATGTTAAGTGAGGACTTATGACACTTCATTTTGTGCTTTCCATTTACCAGTTCTTTGTATTTTCTTCTTATTTTCCCCTTTCCTAATTTCTATTGTTTGATTGAATTTGTTAATTTTCTAGTTTATGCAATTTATTTATTTAGAAGTTATATGTTCTAATTATTTTCTTTTCAGGTGACAAATACTTAATACACAAATCTAAGTTGCCAAAGTCTACAGTTGGTATTTCTATTTTCCTCCTAAACAATGAAAGGACTGTAGAATGCTTTTACTCTTCCCACTCTTTTCCACCTTATGTTCTGTTTTTGTCTCCTGTTTTAGTTTTACCTTTCTTTTATAAATCCTCAAGCTAGCCATTAACAATTTTTATGTCCAGCATTTTTTTCATGCAACTCATTTCTAAGGTTCAATTTTCTTCTTCCTAAAGTGTCACCTTTGGTAGATTTTTCTTCAGGGTCTGCAATTAGTAAATTCTCTCATTGATTACATATTTGAAAAGGTCTGTTAGTCTTGCTGGGTATAGAATTCAAGATGATGATTACATTCCTTTGCTACTTTGAAGATGTTATTTTCTCAAACTATTATATTCTGGTTCTATTAAAGACTGCTGTTGGTCTAACAGTTTCTCTGAGGTAATCTGCCTTTGATTTATGCTTGCTTTTAAGATTTTCTCCTTGTCTTTGATGCCTTACATGTTCACTATAATGTGGGTTAGGGTATTGATTTATTATTTGTCTTGCTAAGGGCTGACTGACTGTCATAACCCTAGAACTTATCAATTCTGGAAAACTGCAAATTTGGATAAATTATTCAAGTTCCCATGTTAGTCCACTTCTCAAAACCCTTCAGTGTCTCCCTCATTTACTGCCAGTATTACTACTCAGGCCTGGCATGATCTGGACCCTGCACATTTCTGTAATTAAGTTTCCCATTAATTCCATTTCTGTCTGACAGGAAATCCCCATGACTCAAACTGATGATGCTATTTCTTGTTCATAACTCAGCTTTCAACTTTACCTACCCTCTAAAGCCTTTCCTGAAACCTGTTCTTCTCCCTAGCCACTCTCTGTTTTGCGTACCCACTCTTTCCTGCTCATAGGTCTGTTAGTTGATTGCACTTATCTATTTATGTGTAAAATTTTTCCCCTCTAGACTCAAGTTCCCAGTGGGCAGCTCCCTTTGTATTTATGGAGACAGGTCCTTAGTATGGGCTCTGTAAATATTTGTAGATCAAATGAATAAATGAATCACGAAACGAGGGTAAACACTAACTCATAGGGATCTTGTAACAACTAAATATATACCACATGAAGAAGCACCTGGCAAATAATATGTGCTAATCTATTGTTTGAATCTCCATATTCATGCGTTATTCTGCTACAGCGGGTTATGTACCAAACTGGTTGCCTTTTAAAATTTCCTTATTCCATATGGCATAGAGTTCTCAGTGTTCTTTGATCATAATGAAGTATATTTTTGGTTCTGTGCCTTTTATTCCAATTGCTATATTTCTCAGCACAAGAAAAAAAAGAAGATGCTTATATAGTTTACCAGTTATTACATTCTGTCATGAAAACGCAGTGCATCTGTGAATGTTCTTCTCCCATATATCTTAATGGCATCTCTTGCTCCTTTAGGTGTCTGCTCCAGGCCTTTGCTGACCCTCCTTACAAAATAGCAAATTTCCACCTCACCTCCACTCTGTCCTCTTTTATGTCCTTTATTCTTCCCATATACTTGTCCATAAATAAATATTACATATTTACCTTTTTGGTTATTATTTGCCCACACATACACACCAGCATATAAAGTAGGAACTTTGCTTTATGCCTAGAACAGTGTCCAGTACACAGCACGTACTCAATAAATATTTGTTGAATAAATGTATCGATGCAGATGCCACTCTTTACCATCAGTAAAATTCTAGTGCCAGAGCAGACAGACACAGTAAAACCCCTCTGGGAATGCTAGCCTTCAATGTTCATCTTGACCTGGGATAAGATTACAAAACTTGACTATTTTGCTTTTCCTGAGAACAGACTGCCTAATGCATGATTTCATCCTGAAAAATAAAGAAATCACTTCCTCTCCTGGCAAGCACCTTAACCAAGTTCTAAGCTGGCTGCAGATAAAGCCCGTCTGTTCTCTACTGGTTTAAAGATAGTGGCAGTTCCTGCCTGCTTTTAGCAAGCTTTATTTTGCTTTCTGTTTTCTTTCACCACTGAAGGAAAATTTACATATCTTTTCTACCCATTTTATCATTTTGATCTTGGCAAGAGCTTTCAATTAATACTGTGTGAACAGTTGTGCAAAGAAAGCACCCACTTACAATGATTATGGGAAATAAATTCTTATTTTTTCATAATGACAAACACCTAAAGCTTCCAGTTATTTGTATTGTAATTTTGAGAGGTCCAGAGATGACAAATGACTTGCTGAAGGCCATGTAGCTAACTTTTACAATACAGGTGATTCCTAGTTTTCCATGAATAAGTTCATTTATGTTTCTCTTACCACTTACACATTAACCTAAAGCCTGCCAATTCTTACTTCACTACTGTGAATCTGTCTGTGAAATAGCCATCTTACTTCCTCAACCTTCAACTATCAAACTGTTAGAGTGGGTTTTTTTGTGTGCCATCCAACATCTCTCTCCACACTTAGCGTAAATGAAAATAATGTGGTCTTTCAGCTAAGCTGACATTCCAAGGACAGGGTCTCACTGTGTCACCCAGGCTGGAGTGCAGTGGTGCGATCACAACTCACTGTAGCCTCGACCTCCCTGGGTTCAGGTGATCCTCCCACTTCAGCCTCCCGAGTAGCTATGATTACAGGTGCATGCCACCATGCCTGGATAATCTTTTTTTTTTTTTTTTTTAGAGATGGGGTTTCACCATGTTGTCCGGGCTGGTCTTGAGCTCCTGGGCTCAAGCAATCTCACCTCGGCCTCCCAAAATGCTAGGATTACAGGAGTGAACCACTGCGCCTGGCCCCAAGGTCAACTTTATGGTCAATGTAAAATGCCTGGCCCAGGAAGTCTGACCTAATGTATCCTCCACTTTAAAGAGAGTTTGCTTCTCCCTGTTCCTTATTGGGAACATTGTGTATTCGCCATACACACTATACAGACTGTCAGATTGGCAGTACACACTGTTTCCCGTAATGTAGTGGACACAATACTCATCACTAAAGGTACCTGCTGGCACCTTCTGGACTTAGGGCGGATAACTGGGGCTATCATTGGACTGGCAGTGCCTCCTAGTGGCCACAGCTCTAAAGATCTCCCTCCAACTGAAAAGCAGCCAGGGCAGCAAGAGCTCACCAGGCAACCCCTACCCTACCCTCTCCTTTCTTCTCAGTCTTGTCCCCATATCATGCAGTGAGAATTCGGTGCTGATCAGGCTGTCATCATATATACCAGTCTTTTCAGTATTTGACAGAATTCCCAAAAATGACGTGGCAATGAAAACAATTGGGAGGAGGGAGGAAAGGTAGGGAATATAAATAGAAAAAAAAAAATAAATCACGAAAATATCCTTAGAGTAGGTCATTGTGAAAAGTGCTTTGTAATAATGTGGTCATTGTTGTTCCTTCCCATCAACCCTGTGGGAGCTCTGACACCCGTTAAGCTTCATTCGGTTTCTCCACAGGCTTGTATCCTGAAAAGAATACACACGATCCCAAAGATCGTATTTTAAAGTGTATATGCTTCATTAAAATGAAAGATGATAAATCATGTCTACAAGCATAACCTTGAGATTACTGTCCTTAGGCCCTTGCTGGTGTGGGGTATGCAAATGTAGATTTTGATCTGGGAAAGAACACCTCTGGGAACTGTAGAGGTATCGGGAAGGCTCCACTTCTCTATGAAAAAGACCCGGTAATGGATAAGGCCGTGCCACAACAAGATGAAGTGGCAAGTTTGTTCCTGCTCCCTCGGAACTCTTCCTTCTGTATGCTCCCGTGATTTCCAAGGCATCCTCTGTCCTCATGCAGTGTCTTGCCTCCTCTAGGCACCTCTTCCAACACTACCTTCATTTCCAGACAATGCCCACATTCCAGTCCTTTCTCTGTCCTATTTCTATCTTTTCTTCATCAAAATACATTTATCCCATCCATTCTCTCAGGGTCTTGATGAATGTTCCGATAAAGTAGTTTATGGTAAGATTTAAAAAGTAGGTCACCACCCATTGTTCTGTTCCTTCCTTAGACATTTGCATTTTAACTGGGGACTCCTGACATCCTTGACTACCTGGGCTTGGAAACCAAAGCCTTATCTCCCAAATACACATCACCCACCTCCATTGCCCCCCAGTGGTCAATCCTAAAGATGACACTGTTGAGACAATGCCCTTTGCTTCCTTGAGTTCTGTCTGAACATCCCCACAACTGATACCCTTGGATTGTCACTGCATTAACCAATGACTCCACGTCCCAGAGTCCAAGGGCTTTGGTCTGGGGTCTACAGGCACCGCATTCTGACATGGATTCCCTCAACCCACAAACAGAGAGGGGTAACCCAAGAAATACACAAGCCCTCTGGGACAGAGCAGTAGGATTTCCCTCCAATGATTGTTTCTTGCCAACAAAGGTTTTGGATATCTGTGGAGTATTCCAAAAGAAGGAGAGAATCTGGCAATTCTTCGTAAGATTCTAGGCAATTAAAATTCATTGAGTCCAGATTCTTAAGAGTTAGGTAAGGGAGAAGTGAAAGGTAAACGGTGGCGACAATTGGGGAACATTATGCTGCAAGCCTGACATTTATGATGCCGTTGACTTGGTCTTGTCCAGCAGGTTTCTTGGGTTTCTCAGAAATTTCTAGAATATGCACCTCGCATATTCTGGGAGTCAAGAACTCCCAGGAACAGCCCAAGTCCCCCTCCTTTCACCCCCACCCTCAGCCTTTTTTCCCCTCCTCCCAAACCTCCCACCCCCTGTCCGCGTCAGCGCCTTCCCGGCCAGAACCGCTTTACCCGTCTCCAGGGTAGCACCCTTGGGCAGCCCAGCCAACGCTGTCGCGTCGAGCGGCGCCCGCATCCCCATGCGCGCAGGCGGCTCCGGAGCCGCGCAGCGCTGATTCGCTGCCGGCCGCGCAGACTGCGGCGGCAGCGACGCTCCCGCCCCTCGCCGCGCGCCTCCTGGTGCAGCCTCAATCTCTCCGCATCCGCGCGGCCACGGCGAGCCCAGCCGCAGCAGTCGGGCACCAGTGAGTGCACACTCGGCGCCCGCAAGGAGAGACACGGCGAGCCCCCAAAGCCCGCACGATGCAGGCCACTGCCGATTCCACCAAGATGGACTGTGTGTGGAGCAACTGGAAAAGTCAGGGTATTCTCTTTATTTCAGTAGTGCATGCCTGAGGCGCATGGGAAACCCGGGACCCGGACTCATCCATTGTGCATCATTTCACCTGTGGGACCGGTGCATGCTTTATACCCCGGAGCTTTCTGTTGGGGGATAGTAAACCTGTTATTTCAAGAATCAAAATGGATGGTGCTTGGTTGTTGTTTTTTTCTTTTCTTTTTTCTTTAACCCCACCCCCACCCCTTTGTTTTCTTATTGTAATGCTGGTATTTTAAATAATGCATCAGTCGCCTCCTCTGGGAGTTCTTTTGGGATCTGTGGATCATTCAGTACTTGTTTAATGTTTCCTCATCGCCGGAGTTAAAGTGCTTTCTTATTGTTTCATGCATCCCAGTGAATTTATTTCTGCCCTAAGGTTGAAATCTCCTGGCAGAACCATTAACTGAGAGGGCTGAAGTGCATCCTTTTAAGAGGGACACACCCATTTCAGGGTTATTATTTGTGATCACACAAAGGGAGTAGAGATGCAGACTAGCTCTCGAAATCCTGAAAATATGATGGCGTAGCCACATATTAGGATGGTTCACTTTGAAATATTTGGGTTTTTTTTCTGTCATTGGAGTAACCTGTGACTACTATTTATTAATAATAGGTATCTGTGAAATAAATGGAGGGAAAGAACGAAACAGTGCCATGGCCCTTGGTATAACAGATTTATTTTGGAATAGTCCGTATTAGCACTGGGTGTGGCTACCCTCCAGCCTCGTTTGGATTGCTTTTCAGCCATTTTTATTCAGCCTCACACTTCACACATCCATCTCTCCTTTGTTACATTAAAATTCACCTTGCTCAGTTACAGAGTATGAGGAGAAAGATAATTTGCAAGAATGAATTGTGTGTAGGAACTTGGGTGTTTGTCGGAGGTAGTGTGTCTTTTCATATTTAACAAAGATGGTTCTGAAGAAGGCGCGTTTAATTTAACCTGCAGGGTTTTGCAGCATCCCACAGGAGACCAAGAATACTCTGGAGCAGCAGCTGATTCTGTAAAAACCTGGCGTCTTCCCCTTGTAATTTTATATCACAGGAAGGATAGGGCGTCCTTTCCTCTTTAATGCTTCTGTGGGGTTTTGCTTCGGTATATATTTTAAGAAAAAGTAAACATAAATCTCAGAATTAAAAGCCTACTTACCTTGCCTCTTGTTTGTTGGATTGGGTGGCAATGACATAAAATCCAATCGTCTACTTCAAATTATATGAGTGCTGGAAATACAGTTGTCAAAAGTAAATCGATGGAGCTGATAAATTTAAAAGCCAGTAAATAAGAAATGTATGGCAATTGAGGCTCAATGTTTTGAAGAATGATGACAATTACATGGAAGAGCATATGTTCAATATAGAAGGCAGCTGTGAAAATATTTTGTAACATTTTATTCTTGTTCTGTGTTTAGACCCATCCAGTTTATTTGATATACACACCTGACAAACAATTATAGCTTGATGTAATATCAAATTTAGTTGGACATAAACACTGGTTTTTAGACTAAGATTATGAGTTTCTAGTATTTTTAACAAAAGTAGATATTCAAAGACAGCAGGTTTTCTGTTCTGTTTGTATAAGATATTCACAAAATCTTCTGAATTAAATATCTTAATCTATTTCATCACAATCTTATGCTTTTTGACTTGGTTGCCTCAGTTTATGTCTCCGAGGTTTAAAAAATCACATGGACTTTTATCATTAGAAATTAACACAAAATGTCATAGTTTCGCCATTGAAGACGAAATAATTTTTCATTTCTGAGATAGGGCTACTTGTGAAGATTAATTGAAGATCATTGAGAATCTGTTATACTCAGCGACCTGTGGTAGTCTTCAGTACCACTGATTTCTTTTTGTCAGATGGAACAAATCCATTATCTTGAAAATTGACTAATAAGTAACTGGATGGGAGGACTTATGAGCACAAAAGAGAAATTGTAAGGAGTGAATTATTCCTTTTTTTTCTCCTCACTGTGAGAACTTTTAACCTTAACAGAATCTACATTGAGGTGTTGGTGGCGGTGGTGGTGGTGTTGTGTAGCATTTTTAGTGTATCCTCTTCCCTTTAGTTCCCTTATTATCAAAAACAGTTTTCTTAACCCTGTCTGCCTGTTAGAATCACCTGGGAAGCTTTAAAAACCACAAAGGATGCCTGGGCCCCACCCCTTGCGATTCTGATTCAATTGAGCTGAGTATCCGTATTTTTTAAAAAGCTCCTTAGGTAAGTTTAATATGCAACCACGGTTGAAGTCACTGGAATATTATTATTATTTTGTAGAGACGTTGTCTTGCTATGTTGCCCAGGCTGGTATCAAACTCCTGGCCTCAGGCAATCCTCCTGCCTCAGCCTCCCAAAGTGTTGGGATTACAGGCTTGAGTCACCATGCCTGGCCTGGTGTGTAATAATTCTTAGTGAGCCAAACCCATAGACCAGCAGAGGTCCAGGATACCAAAAAAAAAAAAAAAAAAAAGCGTGTGATCTAGAAGCAGCTGTGAATGCAGTGGAAAACAGTCAGTGCAGCATTGTTGATGATGTCCTCCAGAAGGATTAGGAGGGACAAGTTTTACTTGGAAAGGAAGTAAGCAAGCTTTCGGTTTTCTTCGTATTATTAAATACTACATGGAGAAATTGCCGCAGATTGAATATTTCATGAAGACTCCACTGAAACTAATTATAGTGTTCTATAAACACTGTAGTGCACATGCAAGAGGAACCTTATCAACATATATAATTTCAGCTACAGAAAAGAATGTTTAAAGTAAGGGAGGCTAAAGTCCTCCTTATATATACCAAATCACACCAATTCTGCTTCCAATTTTAAAAAGTTATACTACCACCAAGTATTGGTTAATAATCAAAGCACATTCTACTCAGTGAAAACAAAATGAGAATTAAATGACAACCTAATAAAACACCTGTATAGATAATAATCTTACAGATCAGTACCATCCTACTATTTACAGGACTCTTTTACTGAGTGGTTTGTTTGAATTACTGCATTTAGTCCCCACAAAACCTGTGCCATGTAAGTTTTATTATTGTCCTCATTTGGAAGGGATGCCTGAGGCTTTGGTAAGGGCACACAGATAGTAATGCCAGAGGCTGGCTGCAAGCCTGCGCTGTCTCCAGAGACCCTCACTTCCCACTGCTCCACCTTCTGCCTCTGAGGTTGATGGCTTTTTCCTCAATGATTTTTCTAAAGGTTTAAATTATCTATGTAATGGTGATTCTATGGGCTTAATAACCCCTTCACATTTACAAGTCTTCATTTTGCACATGTCTTCTCATTTGAGCTTTTCAGTTTACTCTTGGACATGATGAGGCTCTGAAGTTAACTGACTTGCCCAAGGCTTTTTGGTAGCAAATTGTGTAGTAAAAGGTGATTGTCTTGGCTTCAAATCCATAACTCCTCCCATCTCAGCACTCACTGCGTATCTTACTAAAGCTAAATCAGAGAAAATGAACTCTCATCTACCTCATCTGAGATATTTTCACAGACATTCTAATCTTTACAAATACAGCAAAATTTAGCAGCAAGGCTGTGATCTTGACCAATTTATACCATGGTTGTCACTGTCATCACCACCATCATCAATTCATCATTCTAAATTCTCTGTAAATATTAGCTATGTGCCAGTTGCTATCCTAAGTTCTTGTTACATACTTGCTTTAATTAAGCCTCCATGAGACTTTTTTTGTTACTCTCATGTTATAAAGGAGGTAACTAAGGGATTTAAGAACGAGAGGGGCAGCAGTTTGCCCCAGGATGTAACTGGGTTCTGAACACAGTACATTCTGATCGTGAAGCCTATACTTTTAACACTTCTACTATACTACCCAAATCCAAATGATGTTATACTAGGGGAACAAAATTTGGTAAGAACCATGCATTCACAGGATTCTGTTTGTTCTCTAAAGATCATTTTTTCTCCCCAGACCTCACTGTACTGAACAAATTCACCTGATA